>NC_091284.1:186673583-187000333 GCF_032444005.1 Ranitomeya imitator | reverse complement strand
TAGTCTCCAGAAACGCGTTGAGATTCTTACCCATATGGTTCGTGCTGAAGTCTGTATCCTCTATGCGTAAAGTTTGTGAATAAAGAAAACTCTTTTTTACGGATTCAGTGAAGCTGGACATTCTCTTCTTTTTTTGTAATCAAGGTTACCTGGTTAGGGGCCCACTCAGAAGCTTTGCCCCCCTGAAACAAAACCCTAGCTACGCCTCTGAGTCTGACTGATTAATTGAGCCTGTGGACTGGAGTCTTTTATAAAGGTGACTATGTAAGACAGCTGTCTTTAATGCAGGTAACGAGTTGATTAGGAGCGTCTAACTGGTCTGTAGGCGCCAGAACTCTTAATGGTTGGTAGAGGATCAAATACTTATTTCTCACTGCAAAATGCAAATAAATTTATATAATTTATACAATGTGATTTCTGGATTTTATTTTTGATATTCTATCTCTCAATGTTAAAACTAACCTACTCTTAAAATTATAGACTGTTCATGTCTTTGTTAGTGGGCAAACTTACAAAATCAGCAAGGGATCAAATACTTATTTCCCCCACTGTATATATAGATATATTTTTTGCTTAATAGTATTTTAACCCTACTAATATTCTAACTATTATAGTATATCTCCATAGGAAGAATGGTTGAGTTGAGTGAGATCCCATGTATTTATGAAATATTTCAGAACAGTATTGCCTAGGAAAAGTACACTGCTTCATTAAAACTGGTGCAAAGAAACAATCTACAGCTACAATAAATAAAGATCACTGTAGCCTGAAATGATATCAGCACCCAATGACTGCAGTGTTATGTCTGCAGTACTAGAAATGACCATTTATGACCCATTGACACCTGCCCCATAGTTTTCACAGTGAAGAAGAGCTGTGATTACATGACCCTGGTAAAAGGCACTGTGGTTGACTTTATGATTTGGCTCTGATATCTGAATTGTGCGGTGATATTGTTTCAGACTGACGCTAATTATAACCTTCAGTATTATAATAGCATACCGTATTTTTCGGATTACAGGATGTACTTTTTTCCCCAAAATTTGGGGGGAAGAAGGGGGGTGCGTCTTATAATGCAGCTATACCTTACCTGTCGCGTGGAGCAGGGTCCCAGGGTCGCTGCTGGAGGAGGCAAGAGTGGAGCGTTGCTGTATGCCGCAGGCTGGGATGAGGGGAGTGTTCAGATGTGCACCGCTGCGGGTGTCTGGTGGTGCGGGGGCTCTGCCGAGATTTTGTGAAAGCTCAGAGCCTCCGCACTTAAATGGTTTACTATGCGAAGGAAAATGGCTGCGAATGGCCAGATGAAGATCTCGGCACCAAGATCTCGAGAGATGAGATCTCAGCGGTGCACATCTGAACACCCCCTTATCCCAGTCTGCGGCCTGCAGCAATGCTCCACTCTTGCCTCCTCCAGCAGCGACCCTAGGACCCTGCTTCACCGCAGCCACCACTCCTGGTAAGCAATAAGACGCATGGATTAAAAGAATCACTACCATTTTATTAAAAAACTTTTTTTCCTATTATTCTCCTCAAAATTTGAGGTGCATCTTATAATCCAGTGCATCTTATAATCAGCAAAATATGGTAAATTGTGGCAAACAAGCTGATGTGCATGTCCATGCAGTGTATGGTGAGTTTGTCAATGAAGTTGCTGGTTATGCCACACTTTATAAAAATGTAGCATACAACATTATAGCATTACTGAGCTTGATCCTACAGACATTTCTCACTTCTTTAATTGGCATCACATACTGTACATTGATAAATTGTACAATATTCTGGAAAGTAAACCATGTTCATACATAAATCATTGACACAGGATTTCAACCCTTTCCTGACATTGGACGTATCCATATGTCATGGTCGGATAGTACTTACTGACCTTTGATGTATGGATACATTATATCTTTAATGCGGCACTGCAACTGTGTTCATGGTGATAGCATTAAAATTCCGCTGCCATGTTGGAGCTGGACACATGGAGTTGTCGTTATGGGGGTGGCAAGGCCCCGCAACTACGATCGCTGTGATTGGCTATTCAATTCTGATCAGTCAATCGCAGCATTTCGCAATGTTTCAGACAACCAGATTTCCTGAAACACTGATGTCCAGCTCCAGCATAGGCTGGAGCCAGCAATGGCAGGATCATCAGGGTTAGTTCTTATTGGTGCAGATGACGATGACATAGATTGCACCAATCAGAGCGCATAGAGGGGGTGTGACCTGGTAGTGACCATCCGGTACTTCTTAATTCAAGCTGCGGATTTGTACATGGTGATTACTCTGTCCCTCTGTGTGCCGTGCTGGGCCTTGTGGTGCCACAAAAGCCTGTGCCATCACAATTATTGCTGCTGCTGGTCTGTGCCCTTGCTCCTGCTGATCCTGCTAAAGAAAGAAGAGTTTCTGATCCCTACCTGATCCTTGCCTGATTTTTCTAATCCACTCCATTCTCCATATCTTCCCCTTACCCCACCTTTCCCTCCTTTTCCCCTCTCCTCCCTCCCCACCCCCTTCTGCTACCGAGCGCTGATCAGTACTTGATTGCTGATCAGTACTTGATATTTCGATTTTTGCCACTTTTGTTCATGTATCCTGCAGCCGCCAAGCATTCATCTGTGATGCAAATCACTGATCAACATTTGTACGTACGGTTTTCCAGGACTTTTTTGCCCCTGTCCATTTTTCTCCCCCCCTTTGCACCATCTCTGGGCGTAAGTCCTGTAGCCACTGAGTGTTCATCAGTGACACAAATCACAGATCTGCACTCGTGCTCGCTGTTTTGCATGACTTTTTTTCACTACTTTCACCCACTTCCTTTCCACCACTCCATGTGTGCATCCTACAGCCACCAAGCCACTGATCAGATGTACACCACTGATTAGCACCTGCATTCATTTTTGGCAAGGACTTTTTTCCTGTCTGTTTTTTATCACCTTTTTGCACTACATTCATGAGTGTGTCTTTCAGCCATCGAGCGCTGGTCGGTGACGAACATCATTGACCAGCCTCTGGTTGTTTATTTTTTTGTGAAAAAAGAATTGAGTAAAAAATAATTTAGATTAATTAATAGGACTAGATTAGAGACAGTAAAAATATTATGTAGTAATCGTCTACTACAGTATTTTTTACTGATTTGAGTTAGTATCAGATAGTAAAGCGTAAAAAAAGTAATTTATATTAGGGAAAATAAAGTATACCTTAGTAATAGTCGTCTACTACAGTATTTTTTACTGAATTGAGTTAGTGGCAGCGCAGAAAAAAAGAATCATCCGTTCGTCTATCCTACAGTCGTCAAGCCCTGATCAATGACGCACATCAGTGATCAACCTTCGGTTGTTGGGTTTTCGTTTTGTTTTTGTGAAAAGAAAATACAAAAATAATTTGGATAAGGGACAGTATAATATACTGTAGTGATCGTTGTCTACTACAGTATTTTTTACTGAATTGTGTTAGTGTCAGAGCAAAAAAAAGAATCACATCTGTAACCGCTTCCTATGTCTGTTCTAAGTAAAAAAAAGTTTACACCAAGCACTCACACAAACATACAACTGAATAAAATTTGGTACACACACAAACACCGCATAGATGAAAAATTGAAAAATTGTCATCCCATTCGTCCCAAACTCCGTATTCAGTGGAGGAGGCATATGCTTTCCTTTCCCACGACACTGAGCGTGAGGAAGAGGATGCCACCTTGCTTTATTTTTTCATCCTCCCCCTCTTCTTCCTCAGGTGATGCTGAACCCAACTTTGACCGACTTTTCAAAGTTTGGTCAGTCATTCATCATATCAGCAACAAGTTTGCTGAGGTGTACATGCCCCAAAGGGACATTTCTGTGTTTGACTCCCTAATCTATTTCAAAGGGAGGCTCAAATTCTGGCAATACCTGCTCAGTAAGAGGTTTATGTATGGAATTAAGCTCTACAAACTGTGTGACAGTACCTCAGGGTACACCCACATGTTTAGGGTTTATGAATGGAAGGACACCCAGATTGAACCCCCTGAATGCCCCCTGTCCTGGGAGTGAGTGGGAAAACTGTGTGGGATTTGGTGTACCCACTGCTGCATCCAGGTTCTCACCTCTATGTAGATAACTTTTATACCCGCATCCCACAGCTCAAGTCCTTTCTGCACAAGCTACTGCAGCCTGCAGTACTGTCTGCAAAAATCAGAGAGGCCTCCCTAAGATGCTAATTGGGCAGTTCCTTAGAAAGGGTGAGAGGAGAGCCCAAGGTAGCGACAACATGATGGTGGTCAAGTACAATGACTAGAGGGATGTCCTTTTCTTGCCAACTGTAAATGGTGATGGCAGCACCCCCAGCACTGTATGAGGCACCTCTACACAGGTCACAAAACCAGACTGTGCACTTTGGTACAACAAGAACATGGGGGGAGTTGATCTCTTTGATCCAGTCCTCCAGCCATACAGGGCCATGTAAAAAATCAAGCTGTGGTAGTAGAAACTGGCCATGCACATCATACAGATGGCAATGTACAACACTTTCGTGCTATGAAAATGTTCAGACCAGACCGGTATTTGCCTTCAGTTCCAAGAGGTTACTACCTAATGATCAGGAAGAAACGGGCTCCAGTACTTCTGGAACTGACGGTGCTCGTATTGTACCAGGCCAACATTTCTCCAGGGAAATCTCTCAAACCACAAAAAAGGAAGGTCACAAGAGAGGTTTTGAGTGTATTACAGAAGTGGGATATGCAAGGACACTGCTAATCAATGTGTGGCACCCCTAGGGGTATTTGCCACAAAAATAGTTACTGACAGTAAATACAAATACTAAAATAGCAAGACTGCACTACCACCTCCGGCCAGAAGGGGGAGCTCCAGAGACTCCCCTTGATCCATTCTGGTCTGAGAGAAGAAATGGCAGTTGGGCTAAGGAGTTGAAAGTGAGAGGTCATACAGCTGAATTTCTAACAGCCCTATGACGGTTTCCAGGTCCAAATCACCAGCCTGAGGAGAAGAGGGACAGAGAAAAAGGACATTGTGAGAACCGGGTAGCATTAATCACTACCCAGAACAGGCGCAAAGACGGATACCGGATCCGTGGCTGTATTCATTATATATAATACAGCAACCGGAAAAACGTGAGGTGATATCAGCTTCACTAGGGCCGGACGCAGCAACAGACACAGAGTTCAGCGGTACTCCTGGAGGGGGTAAGCCGATAAAAGGACTCGGGTTGCCCGTCGAACCAGGACCCGGAGGGGACAGATTGGGCCAGCAGCCAGTTCACATACAGCAGCAGGGCCACACAGAAACTGCGTACAATAAGAGGCGAAGACCCCGGCAGGCTCAAAGTAACTCAGAGTTCCCATACAGACTCCGGTGACAGGACTGGATTGTAAATCCCTTTATGTTGAAGTAAACTGGTTAAACGTTTGAGTGCCTCAGTCTTTCATTTGGACAATAGCCATCTATCCAGGATCAGGATCATCACCGCTGGGAGAACCTGCTGCTGATCAAGTAAGTGCCTGTTCCCTCATGATACCCCTTACACTGTGCATTGCCTGAGGCCACAGCACCGGGTCAAGCCACCCGTGACATCCCCCTCAAGAGACAGACCCCATTGGTCCGGTGCTGGGTACCCCGGTCTCCTGGGCGTCACAATTGGCGTCACAAACAGGATCGAGCCAGCCCGTATACTGGGTATTGTGTGCCGTGATTGGAGCCCAAAACTGTGATAACTTGGATGAAAAATCTTGAAAATTGACTTTATTAAAGAAAATTCCGTTCCCCATTGAAAACTATTGAAAGTGACTTTTCCCCATTGGTTATAATGGAGTAAAGATGGCCGCCATCCCCTGAGGTAATCACCTCGTAACCGTTAGCCACGAGACTGTTAATTGGGCTACGCCATTACTTGAGCCCCAGTCTGACTGAAAAACTTCAGAATCCGCCATTACGGAGCGCGCGGCGGGCGGGAGAAGCAGGGGGCGTGTCATTGTGGGCGGCATTAAGCTGAGCGCTCTGACGTCAGAGCAAGGGGAAAACCAATCCTGCTGCACAGCGGAATGAATCTACACTATCCCAACGGAAGCGGAGGACCGGAAGGGTCTGGATTAACTAAGAGGGCACAGTATGTCGCAGCACGGAGACGTCGCAGCACCCGGCGACGCTAATGCAGCTGAAAGACAGAGTGTCGATAGAGAGTCCAGCAGCGCAGCGGTGCAAGGAGTAGCGCCCATCATACCGGTGCTGATGCCATATACCCCGGGTGGCCCATGGCTTCCAATGTATGAAGGTGAGCCTAATACCCTTGACAATTTCAGAGAAAAGATGCTGGCCCATTTTGACATGTTCCCTGTGGGTGAAGTTCAGCGTGTTAGTCTCCTGATGATGCAGTTAAGTGGCCATGCTAAGCGAGAAGTCACAGCATGGGCAGCTGATCTAAAAGGCACTGTTGAACGCATATTTGCTGGATTAAAAGCTACATTTGAAACCACGGCCAGCAGCAAAGCTAAAATACGATTCTTTAATTGCAAACAAAAAGCTAATGAGGGCGTGAGAGACTTTGCGTTAAACCTGCAGGAAGCCCTTAAATCACTTACACTGGCTGAACCCATTTTTAACACCGGAGCGGATAAACTGCTAAGAGATCAATTTATTGAGGGACTCTACACCCCTTCTCACCGGGGGCATGTGAGCATGCTTGTTTTTAAGAACCCTGAATTGACATTTGCCCAATTAAAGGAGAGCGCTATACGTCTCCAGCTGGCAGAGGCACCTCGGGATCAGGATCCTGCGCAACCCATGGCAGAGGCACCTCAACAACAGGGAGTGCCAGTGACATCAGCTATGTCTGGGGCCATTGCTAAGCCCCTGGGGCCCAGTACTAATGAGGCTCTTCAACAAAAGCTTGACTCTTTAGCTGATGTTGTTGCTTCAATGGCTAAAACCATGCAGGAGATGAGAGGACACAAGATGGAGTTGGCAAACTGTAGAGAGGATGTTCCATGGATGAGACCCCGGAGATACCCGACATGGAGAGGACGACCCCGCGACCGCTACAAACCAGATGGACAGCCCATTTGCCGCCGTTGCCAGCAGCCAGGCCACTTTGCACGAGATTGTGATTTAAACGGGAATCCCCTGGGAATGCGGGCCGCTTCGCAGGAATGAACTTTCAAGGCCCAACACCCTGGCACGACAGGTACATCGGAGGACGACCCATTATCCCTATCGTGCTGGACGGAATTCCCCTCAACGCTTTGCTGGACACAGGTTCCCAGATTTCATCTATACCGTATATCCTTTATAAGAGGTACTGGGCTGATGCAGATATTGATAAAGGGCCCTCTGATGTTGAACTAGATATATGGGCCAGTAATGGTAAGTTGGTACCGAAATTAGGATTCAGGGAGATGACCATAAAGATTGGTAAAGTAGAATTGAAGAAACAGGGTATAATTGTTGTTGATGTTGACCGGCGGAACTGTGAACCCACTGTATTGATAGGAATGAATGTGTTAGAGAACTGCTTTTCCGAAGTTATTTCTGTCTTACAGCAAATTGCTGAAACTGCCCAATCCTGCCAGCAGAGAGTTCTCCGAAGGGAAATAAAAGTATTGATGTTAAGGCAACAGGTAGAAGTTGCAGGTGGAGAAATCGGCAGTGTGAGGGTAAGTGATCCGACATCTATTGTAATCCCACCAAAAACAGAAATGCTGGTATGGTGTAGAGCAGCCATTGGTACTAAGGGACGAGATTATCAAGCCTTAATAGAACCAGTGTACACCGACAGCAGGCCCACTATACTCACAGCACGAGGGGTAGTCGAGGTACACCGGGGACGAGTGCCGGTACGACTTTTGAACTGTGGAGAAGAAGAGGTCACTTTGCCAAGGTATGCTACAGTGGCAAAGCTATATACTGTTGACAACAATGCCATCACAACCATTGAGCCCTTAGAACTAACCTGTCAGGTGGAAGGCAACGGCTCAGATGGAGAATTGGAGGATTGGTGCCAACAGCTACACGTGGGCATAAATTCAACACCTACCCATCAAAAACAAGGGGTGTATAGGCTAGTGACGGAATATGAACAAGTCTTCAGTAAACACCCATTGGACTTCGGACGGATAGAAGGGGTAGAACACACAATCCCCACCGGTGACCATCCCCCAATAAAAGAAAGATATAGACCCATACCGCCCGCTCACTATCAGTGTGCAACAGATATGCTGAGGGAGATGAAACAGGCCGGGGTAATAAGAGACAGCTGTAGCCCCTGGGCGGCCCCTATAGTGATTGTCAAAAAAAAGGATGGAACCATGAGAATGTGCGTAGACTACCGGAAGATTAATAACATCACCCATAAAGACGCCTACCCCTTGCCTAGGATAGAAGAGTCCTTAACTGCTTTGAAATCTGCTAATTATTTTTCCACCTTAGACTTAACAAGCGGGTATTGGCAAGTCCCTGTGGCTGAGAGAGATAAGGAAAAGACGGCATTCACCACACCAATGGGTCTATGTGAATTTAATCGCATGCCGTTCGGACTCTGCAACGCATCCGGTACCTTCCAGCGGCTGATGGAATGCTGCCTCGGACACAAGAACTTCGAGACCGTCCTCCTGTACCTAGATGATGTGATCGTCTACTCAAAGACTTACGAACAACACTTAATAGACCTGGCAGAAGTGTTCGAAGCCTTATCCAGGTATGGCATGAAAGTCAAGCCATCCAAATGTCACCTTCTCAAGCCAAAGGTACAGTACCTGGGACACATCGTGAGTTCGGAGGGAGTAGCACCAGATCCCGAGAAAATAAGCGCCATAAGGGATTGGCCAAGACCTACCAGCGCAAAAGAAGTGAGACAATTCCTGGGATTGGTGGGTTACTATCGCAGATTTATAAAAGGATTTACCAAGTTGGCAGCACCCTTGCAAGACACCTTGGTAGGGCAGACGAAGAAACCTTCAAACCGAAACCTTCCTTTTCAGTGGAACGACGAAAGGGAAGACTCCTTTGAACAACTAAAGAAGGCACTAACTGGAGAAGAGGTTCTGGCATACCCAAATTACCATCAACCTTTCATCCTCTACACCGATGCCAGTAATGTGGGACTAGGAGCGGTGCTGTCACAAAAACAAGAAGGTCGGGAGAAAGTCATCGCCTTTGCAAGTAGAAAGCTCCGGCCTACTGAAAGAAATTCAGAAAATTACAGCTCCTTCAAATTGGAACTACTGGCAGTAGTTTGGGCTGTGACTGAACGTTTCAAACACTATCTGGCTGCTGCAGAATTTATTGTCTATACTGACAACAATCCGTTGACCCACCTGGACACAGCCAAATTAGGTGCGTTAGAACAGCGATGGATAGCCCGGTTATCTAATTACAACTTCATAATCAAGTATCGAGCAGGTCGCAAGAATGGAAATGCCGATGCCCTATCCCGGATGCCACACTTGAGAGATGTAGAAGAGGAAACGGGGGAGCTTGAAGAAATTGAACTACCAGCCTTCCATCGTCCCAAGGCAAAACATCATCAGTCAAGTACCTATCAGAAACAACAAGAGGTGAATTTTAATCCGTTAGCACACCATAGATGGGCTGGGTTTTATGAAGTTTCGCCCCCAGCAGTTCGCCCCCAGCATTTCACCCCCAGCATTTCGCCCCCAGCAGTTCGCCCCCAGGTACACTTCGCCCCCGAACATTTCACCCCCAGCATTTCGCCCCCAGGATGTTTCACCCCCGCACATTTCGCCCCCCAGCAGTTCGCCCCCGGATGTTTCGCCCCCGGATGTGTCGCCCCCAGCAGTTCGCCCCCGCACATTTCGCCCCCAGCAGTTCGCCCCCGAATGTTTCGCCCCCGGATGTTTCGCCCCCGGATGTTTCGCCCCCGGATGTTTCGCTCCCAGCAGTTCGCCCCCGCACATTTCGCCCCCAGCAGTTCGCCCCCGGATGTTTCGCCCCCGGATGTTTCGCCCCCAGCAGTTCGCCCCCGGATGTATCGCCCCTGGATGTTTCGCCCCCGGATGTTTCGCCCCCGGATGTTTCGCCCCCAGCAGTTCGCCTCCGCACATTTCGCCCCCAGCAGTTCGCCCATGGATGTTTCACCCCCGGATGTTTCGCCCCCGGATGTTTCGCCCCCGGATGTTTCGCCCCCAGCAGTTCGCCCCCGGATGTTTCGCCCCCAGCAGTTCGCCCCCGGATGTTTCGCCCCCAGCAGTTTGCCCCCGGATGTTTAACCCCCAGCTTTTTGCCCCCCAGATGTTTTGGCCTCGAATTAGGCAGGGAATTTTGGCCTTGTGTTTTAGCCCTAAGACCTCTTTCACAGTAGCCACTTTCCCAAGTGCTAAGCACTGGAAAATCGCTAAGAAGATTGCCAATTTTGAATATACTAGATGGTGGCCCGATTCTAACGTATTGGGTATTCTAGAAGGCGCAGCCACGTGGTATGTTGCACAGGTTATGTAGTATATTGGACAGTCCACGTAGTACATTGCACAGGCCATGTAGTATATTGGACAGCCGAAGTAGTATTTTGGACAGCGCATGTAAATTACACAGTCCACGTAGTAAATTGCACAGCACATGTAGTATATTGGCCAGCCGACATAGTATATTGCACTTGTCACGTAGTATATTGCACTGCCCACGTAGTCTAGGAATGTGGGCACTATATTTGTGTTAAAAAAAAAAAATAATAAAGATATACTCACCTCAGCCACGGGCCCTGAAGTCCTCGCGCCTCTCTGCAGTGCTGGCAGTGGCTTCCGGTCTGAGCATAGGACCTGCGATGATGTTGCGGTCACATGACCGTGACATCATCGCAGGTCCTGGACGCATAGCATCGTTCGGACCGGAAGGCACGGCGTGCACTGGAGAGAGGCGCGGAGGACAGCGCGACATCGGAGGGGGTGAGAATAACTTTTTTTAAATTTTTTTTATTTTTAACATTACATCTTTTCACTATCGATGCTGCATAGGCACGATCAATAGTGAAAAGTTGGTCACACAGGGTTAATAGCAGCATTAACGGAGTGCGGTACACCGCGATCCATTAACGCTGGCATTAACCCTGTGTGAGCAGTCAGCGGTGAGTGCAGGGCAGTGAAGCAGCGGCCATTTTTCTGGCAGCCTGTGACCGTCGCTGATTGGTCGTGGCAATGGTCGTGGGCGTTTTGCCATGACCAATCAGCGACTTGACAGACAGACAGACGCCGTGACAAATGAATATACGAATAAAACGTTACAGACAGAAAGACGAAAGTGACCCTTATACAGTTATATAGTAAATAAGTCAATGGCTGGAAAAGCGAGGTGTTGTTTCGGCCAGCTCTTTTTATTTTATTACAGGATTTTTGAGCACTTAGCATTCATCAATAGCCTGTATCTTATGGGTCATTACCGAGAGCGCTCACAAAAGCGCTCTGAAAAATGCCAGTAAAGCACGTGCTTTGGAGTTCTAAAACAGTGGCAGCATAAGGGTGCTTTTACACTTCCGCTACATATGCACTACAGGCCGCCCGTTCGCTTCTGTGATGCCGCATTCCGCTAACCTGCAGTGGAACGAAAAGAAGAAAAAGCTCTTCTTTTTATTCTGACACTGATAGCGGAATGTTGTGAATTCTGTGGCCAAGCTCCCTCCTGTGGTCGTGAGTGGTACTTCGGCTGGTTCTGTCTATGAGCTTCATTTGGTGGATGAGTGTGGTACTGCGGCTTCTGAGTTTCCTTCCTCAAGTGATGAGGTTAAGTCGTTAGGTGCTGCTCTATTTAACTCCACCTAGTGCTTTGATCCTGGCCTCCAGTCAATGTTCTAGTATTGGTCTTGCTTCCTCCTGGATCGTTCCTGTGGCCTGTCTATCCTGCATAAGCTAAGTTTTGCTTGTGTTATTTTTGTTTGCTATTTTTTCTGTCCAGCTTGCTATATTGGTTTTTCTTGCTTGCTGGAAGCTCTGGGACGCAGAGGGAGCACCTCCGTACCGCTAGTCGGTGCGGAGGGTCTTTTTGCCCCCTCTGCGTGGTTGTTTGTAGGGTTTTGTGTTGACCGCAAAGCAATCTTTCCTGTCTTCGGTCTGTTCAGTAAGTTGGGCCTCACTTTGCTAAATCTATTTCATCTCTGCGTTTGTATTTTCATCTCAACTCACAGTCATTATATGTGGGGGGCTGCCTTTTCCTTTGGGGTATTTCTCTGAGGCAAGGTAGGCTTATTTTTCTTTCTTAGGGCTAGCTAGTTTCTCAGGCTGTGCTCGAGGCGCATAGGACTGGTCAGGAGCGCTCCACGGCTACCTCTAGTGTGGTGTGATAGGATTAGGGATTGCGGTCAGCAGAGTTCCCACGTCTCAGAGCTCGTCCTATGTTTTTGGTAATTGTCAGGTCACTTTGTGTGCTCTGAACTTCAAGGTCCATTGTGGTTCTGAATTACCTGTTCATAACAGCGGAATGCGGCATTATGAAAGCGAACGGGGGCGGCTGCAGATTGCGGAACCAAGCCGTTCACTTCTATGGGCAATGCGAGCGGAATGCCAGCATTCCGCCAGCATTGCCCTGGTGTCAGCTGGATGTCAGATCCAGAGCGGATTGACCTCTGGCAGCCACAAACACAAGTGTGAAACCACTCTAAAATTACAGTGTGCAAGAGGCCTTAAATCTAAACAATTTTGAACTTTTACCTGACCCAGCACTGACCTGCTTTGCTGCAAGTTTTGTTGCAGATGTATCAAGTAGCAGGTCACATGTCCTGCAAGTTACATTAGACTAGCTTTTATTCCACCTGTACATCAGAATATAGCAGTGTCTGAAATCTCCACAAAGAGAGAAGTGTACTGCCACAAAAAATCAGTCAGCTTCCACAGCAATTCACTTTCTACAACTATGAATTCAGTTCTGTCCAAACGTGGAAGGAGGAAGTTGGTCCATGAGAATCACATTTACTTATTTTCCAAACGAACCGCTGATGATGTCCATTCCATCTGGGTATGTAAAAAACGGTCGACTTGCAAGGGACGTGTTTGGACCAATGAAGAATCTGGCGAAGTTGTGACAGTAGTCAATCTTCACAGTCACGCAGCACAAGCTGCAAGACCTGAAGCAATCCGACTTGTTAATGAAGCAGTCACCAGGGCAAGGACAACACAGGAGACACCACAACAGATTCTCACAGACGTCGTTTCAGGAGCCCATTCTAATGTTGAAGCACTTCTCCCAAGGAAAGCATCACTGAAGAGGACAATACGATTAGCAAGGCAACTTGGCAATATCCCAAGGTTACCTCAAACCCTTGATCAACTTGTTATCCCCCTGGAGTTCCAGGAGATCAGTATTGATGGTGTCCAGCAGCAGTTCCTTCTGCATGACTCTGGTAAGCTACTTAACCATTTAACATTGTATTAAAACAATTCCATTATGCATAATTATTGCAAAGTTTATTTTGCACAAATGTGAAAAATGCTAGACTGTAAGGTGCTGATATAAAATACTATGTGATTTTTGCCTTCAAGGGAAACTTTGAGGGTAATATTATCTAGTGAGGCCTACTGATTCCAACTAGTGTTGGCCGATCACTGGAAAGATAGGATCAGATCGGGCTGATCATACAAAAAGATTGGAATTAATTCTCCAGAGCTATATATATATATATATATATATACATATATATATATATATATATATGCGCTCCTTGTAAGTAAAAAATGAGGGCACTCACCAGTCTTTGGTAAAGTGACTTCTTTATTAACAACAACAACTCCAGATAAAAGTCATGGCCGGGGGAGAGGGAGCCGAAGCTCGTGTGAGCAGGGGAGGACGACAGCCGTTTCGCGCTATGCCTGCGCTTCTACGGGTCGATTTGTGCTCAGGACAGACAGCGGATATAGTGCACCGGCCAGACACACCCCGCCACCAAATCCCTCCCACAAACCATAGAAATACAAAAAGCACATATTAAAAACTAAAGTTAAAAACAATACATGGCTTATGGGAGTACATATATGACATGGAACACAAATCGCTACTGAAGAGATGTCAGCAAATGCTATACCAAATTATCGCTCTATGACCTGTCAATTGTGTTCACTATACATGACACTGCGCTCATAAGACAACTACAGAAAAATGGACATATCGACTCTGTCATTGAACCCAAGCAGGCCCATGGCATTACAGCGCAGGATCCACCTGGCTTCACATCTCAAGAGCAGATTGTCCAAATCACCACCTTGGGCAGGCAAATTCACCTTTTCGATGCCAGCAAAGGTAAGACATTCAGTCCTACCACCGTGTTTCTCCCTCACATGGGAAATGAATCGCGGGACACCTTTTCCTGATGCTACTGACCTGCAATGCTCTCGAAAACGGACATACATCGGGCGGATAGTTTTGCTGATATAATATCGCTTGCAAGGACAGAATACAATATACACTACATGATCAGTTTTACACGTGATGAAATCATTAACCGTGTGTGACACTGCACCTATACGGAGAAACCGCTCTGTAAGGTGCTGCTGACAGCACGAGCAATGGCCGCACCTAAAATTGCCTTTAGGGGACATCCCATTTAGCCAATTAGTATTTGATTTAGTGACGCGGTTTCTTACCAATCTATCTCTTAACCTTGCACTTCTTCTATTGGCTATTAAGGGGTCTCTTGCTGCTACGTCGGCTAACTCCTTATCTCTCTCTAACAGGTGCCAGTTCTTTTTAATAGCTAACCTAATTTGCTGGTCCATGTTACTATATTTAAAACAAAAAGTAAATCTTTTCCCAATCTCCTGTCTCTGGGAGGGCGGTTTTTTAACAACCCCTTCTATCCTCTCATTTTTTACTCTGTCCAAAGTAGATGTCAGCAACCTCTCTGGGTAGCCCCTTTCTCTAAATCTGACTTTCATCTCTTCTGATTGACGGTGAAACCCCTCTTCAGTGTTGTTCACCCGAGGAGAAAATACATCTATTCGTATAACAATAGTTTCTTGCAACACATAAAATATTATCGTAGGTACGTCGATGATATAGTAATAATTTGGGATGGGACAAAAGATGCATTTAGCGATTTTGTGGCGCACCTGAATCGGATCAATGATCTAAATATGGTTTTTACGTTAGTGTTCGGGGGTGAATGGCTTGAATTCTTAGATGTTGCCTTGGAAATTAAAGACGGTAAGGTCTGCACTTCACTTTTTCGTAAACCGGTAGCGGCCAATACCCTGATGCATTACAACAGTTATCACCCCATGCATACGAAACGAGCAGTACCGTACAGCCAATTCTTGAGAGTGAGTAGGGTGAACAACACTGAAGAGGGGTTTCACCGTCAATCAGAAGAGATGAAAGTCAGATTTAGAGAAAGGGGTTACCCAGAGAGGTTGCTGACATCTACTTTGGACAGAGTAAAAAATGAGAGGATAGAAGGGGTTGTTAAAAAACCACCCTCCCAGAGACAGGAGATTGGGAAAAGATTTACTTTTTGTTTTAAATATAGCAACATGGACCAGCAAATTAGGTTAGCTATTAAAAAGAACTGGCACCTGTTAGAGAGAGATAAGGAGTTAGCCGACGTAGCAGCAAGAGACCCCTTAATAGCCAATAGAAGAAGTGCAAGGTTAAGAGATAGATTGGTAAGAAACCGCGTCACTAAATCAAATACTAATTGGCTAAATGGGATGTCCCCTAAAGGCAATTTTAGGTGCGGCCATTGCTCGTGCTGTCAGCAGCACCTTACAGAGCGGTTTCTCCGTATAGGTGCAGTGTCACACACGGTTAATGATTTCATCACGTGTAAAACTGATCATGTAGTGTATATTGTATTCTGTCCTTGCAAGCGATATTATATCAGCAAAACTATCCGCCCGATGTATGTCCGTTTTCGAGAGCATTGCAGGTCAGTAGCATCAGGAAAAGGTGTCCCGCGATTCATTTCCCATGTGAGGGAGAAACACGGTGGTAGGACTGAATGTCTTACCTTTGCTGGCATCGAAATGGTGAATTTGCCTGCCCAAGGTGGTGATTTGGACAATCTGCTCTTGAGATGTGAAGCCAGGTGGATCCTGCGCTGTAATGCCATGGGTCCGCTTGGTTTCAATGACAGAGTCGATATGTCCATTTTTCTGTAGTTGTCTTATGAGCGCAGTGTCACGTATAGTGAACACAATTGACAGGTCATAGAGCGATAATTTGGTATAGCATTTGTTGACATCTCTTCAGTAGCGATTTGTGTTCCATGTCATATATGTACTCCATAAGCCATGTATTGTTTTTATCTTTAGTTTTTAATATGTGCTTTTTGTATTTCTATGGTTTGTGGGAGGGATTTGGTGGCGGGGTGTGTCTGGCCGGTGCACTATATCCGCTGTCTGTCCTGAGCACAAATCGACCCGTAGAAGCGCAGGCATAGCGTGAAACGGCCGTCGTCCTCCCCTGCTCACACGAGCTTCGGCTCCCTCTCCCCCGGCCCTGACTTTTATCTGGAGTTGTCGTTGTTAATAAAGAAGTCACTTTACTGAAGACTGGTGAGTGCCCTCATTTTTTACTTACAAGGAGCGCATGGATGGAAGTCTTTTTTCTATGAAGGAGCACCTGAGGTCCGGTGTTAGCGGCATAGCGAGGAGTCACATCTAATATCCCTGAATAGAGTTCATTATTACAGTTGATTAAGGGTCGGTGCCGCTCAGTTTTTTACTTTTTTTTTTATTTCTTTTTACTTTTTTTAACTTTTTTGCGGTTATATATATATATATATATATATATATATATATATATATATATAATGTACGCCCAAACAGTGTGTGTGTATATATGTGTATGTATGTGGGTGGTAGATGGTGGTCTGGCACTTTTGGAACTTTGTAATGCAATAAAGGATTTGTATAGGACTTCAGCAGTGCGGAGGTATTTCTTCATGGATGCATGTTAAGTACGGGCGGAAACCAACCCCTGCTCTAGCAGCACATTGAGTCCTCAGCAACAATCTCAGTTGAGCCACTCTTCTTCCAGTTTTCTTGCATATATACAGTACAGACCAAAAGTTTGGACACACCTTCTCATTTAAAGATTTTTCTGTATTTTCATGACTATGAAATTTGTACATTCACACTGAAGGCATCAAAACTATGAATTAACACATGTTTAATTATATACTTAACAAAAAAGTGTGAAACAACTGAAATTATGTCTTATATTCTAGGTTCTTTGCTTTGATGACTGCTTTGCACACTCTTGGCATTCTCTTGATGAGCTTCATGAGGTAGTCACGGGAATGGTTTTCACTTCACGAGTGTGCCCTGTCAGGTTTAATAAGTGGAATTTATTGCCTTATAAATGGTGTTGGGACCATTAGTTGTGTTGTGCAGAAGTCTGGTGGATACGCAGCTGTTAGTCCTACTGAATAGACTGTTAGAATTTGTATTATGCCAAGAAAAAAGCAGCTAAGTAAAGAAAAACGAGTGGCCATCATTACTTTAAGAAATGAAGGGCAGTCAGTCCGAAAAATTGTGAACATTTTGAAAGTGTCCCCAAGTGCAGTTGCAAAGACCATCAAGTGCTACAAAGAAGCTGGCTCACATGAGGACCGCCCCAGGAAAGGAAGACCAAGAGTCACCTCTGCTTCTGAGGATAAGTTTATCCGAGTCACCAGCCTCAGAAATCGCAGGTTAACAGCAGCTCAGATTAGAGACCAGGTCAATGCCACACACAGTTCTAGCAGCAGACACATCTCTACAACAACTGTTAAGAGGAGACTTTGTGCAGCAGGCCTTCATGGTAAAATAGCTGCTAGGAAACCACTTCTAAGAACAGGCAACAAGCAGAAGACACTTGTTTTGGCTAAAGAACACAAGGAATGGACATTAGACCAGTGAAAATCTGTGCTTTGGTCTGATGAGTCAAAATTTGAGATCTTTCGTTCTAACCACCGTGTCTTTGTGCGATGCAGAAAAGGTGAACGGATGGACTCTACATGCCTGGTTCCCACCGTGAAGCATGGACGAGGAGGTGTGATAGTGTGGGGGTGCTTTGCTGGTGACACTGTTGGGGATTTATTCAAAATTGATGGCATACTGAACCAGGATGGCTACCACAGCATCTTGCAGCGGCATGCTATTCCATCCGGTTTGCGTTTAGATGGACCATCATTTATTTTTCAACAGGACAATGACCCCTAACACACCTCCAGGCTGTGTAAGGGCTATTTGACCAAGAAGGAGAGTGATGGGGTGCTATGCCAGATGACCTGGCCTCCACAGTCGCTAGACCTGAACCCAATCGAGATGGTTTGGGGTTAGCTGGACCGCAGAGTGAAGGCAAAAGGGCCAACAAGTGCTGAGCATCTCTGGGAACTCCTTCAAGATTATTGGAAGGCCATTCCCGGTGACGATCTCTTGAAGCTCATCAAGAGAATGCCCAGAGTGTGCAAAGCAGTCATCAAAGCAAGAGGTGGCTACTTTGAAGAACCTAGAATATAAGACACATTTACAGTTGTTTCACACTTTTTTTTGTTAAGTATATAATTCCACATGTGTTAATTCATAGCTTTGATGCCTTCAGTGTGATTGTACAATTTTCATAGTCATGAAAATACAGAAAAGTCTTTAAATGAGAAGGTGTGTCCAAACTTTTGGTCTGTACTGTATAATGGCTCCAAGCTGCGCTGTTAAAAAATAAACAAATCCAGTTATTCAACTCTCTCCGGTGTCCAGCGCTGTCTCCGGCAGTGCAGGCAATTCCGACATCCCAACGCTATGCATTCTGGGTTGTGCATCACCACCTCTGCACATGTGCCGGGCTGTTCTGTGACATGATGTGGTGCTTTCCCAGGACCGTCTAGTGAGCGGTCCTGGGATCACTCTCCATTGTAGTTATAGTACGGCAGGCACAGAGGCAGCGATGCGCCGCCCGGATTTCGGGATTCCCTGCACTGCTGGGCTAGGAGCCGGAGCCAGTACTGGACACTGGAGAAAGAGGTGAGTAACTGGGTTTGCTTATTTTTTAACAGCGCAGCCTGGTGCCAATTACTAAAGCTAAATATGCACACATGCTGTACGCCCGTGTGTGCGTATATATATATATATATATATATATATATATATATACGCACACTGTTCGGGCATGTATGCCCGGACAGTGTTTTCAGATTACGGAGGATTCCGATTTCTAATTCTGATCATCATCATGATCTGGCAACAAATCAGATCGTAATTTAAAATAACGATCAGCCTGAAAATCGTAATAAATTACGATCTTCAGTGATCGGATCGGCCAGCACTAATTCCAAATATGCAGCATTGTACTGGCCATACCTGTCCTGGATGCTGCGCCGGAGTTCAGCCTCGCCTGTCTGGGGAATGCACGGGCTGAACTGCCATCGCCGGCTGATTCCTCGGCTCTCGTAGTTCAGTCCTGCAGATCCGTGGACAGGTCGGGCTGAACTCCGGAGCTCAGGTGAGAGATACGCCATGATTTGCAGAGGCATTTTGCCTGCTGCTTGCAAGCACTTTTTAAGCGCTTTGGCAAAACGCTTCTGCAAATAGGGGACGTGGCCAAGCTCTGCTATGGGCGTGGCCATGCCTTGCTATTGCCTAAACCGAGCGTTTTTCCATTGGTTTGCAGGCATTTTTCAGGAGGTTTCCCTCTTGCCCATTCCCTTGAATGGGCAAGTTAAGCACGGGATCCGCCGGAAAATAGCTTTAAAGCTATTTTCCGGTGGGGCGTTTTCTGGCCCCAGCCGGAATCTGCCCGTAACCCGCACCATAGACATGAAAGGGCGGGTTTCATTCAGGAAACACAGCACGGAATACGCCTGTAAATCCAGCTTGTCTGGATAAAGCTTGAGGCCTCGTGCCCACTGATGGAAGGGGATTGCGGAGCGGCATCTCCGCAGCGGCTGTAATTGCGGTAGCAACTGCAGATCCCACAGGAATGTATTTGTGCCTGCAATTGTGGCCACTATTGTGGTACCCTAATTCTGTATCAAAATCTTCACTTAACTCCATGGATTTAGGTGCAGGTTTTAGTGCAGGATTTCAGCCTCTTATCTAAATGGCTGGAATTTTCTATGTATAATGGCAGCATACATTGACATGCTGCACTGCATGTTTTTTTTTTGTAAACAAAGTTTTTTCATCAGCATGTGGATGGGATTTACACATTAATGCTGCATATGACCCCAGCCTAATGGACCATTCAGTTATGCCTTAGGCCAAAAGCACACTGGTGATTTTACTGGCGTTTTTTGCATCCTGCACAATCCTCTCAATGAGACAGCATAGTCACGAACGTCCGCCCTGCCCACCCGACGACTAGCGCGCCCATCCGCTTGAATGGAACACCTCATTCAGGCGGGCGGCCCTCCCAGTCGTTCATTCAGACGTCTAGCCGCACGCCTCGTCTGGATGCGGCTGTCAACTAGACAGCTGTTCAGCATGGCGGCGATCGGCCGTGCTGAACGGCCGTCTAGTTGAAGGGTCTAAAGGTACCCTAAAAATGTGACCTATTTCAAGTTTGGAAGTAATTTTAATTTTAAACAAAAATATATCATTTTCCACTGGGACAATATATGTTGTAAAAAACTATTGGTTGGCCCCTTCACACTAGATTTTGCTTCAGTTGTTTTATTATGAAATCCGAAAATCTGGAGCAAAATGTGAGTTTTTAATGTGAGATATGAACAGAGGCTTCTGATTTCGATATTTTTTTTTGTGAATTTATCCCAAAATTCTCTGTCTGCTGCTTGTTACACTTTTTCTGTTATTTCCTCTACTAATACTTTCATTTTAAATTAGGAAATGAACACAGCCATATGTTGATATTTGCAACAAGAGACAATCTCCATCTACTGGCACAAAGTAAAGAGTGGTTTGCCGATGGCATGTTTTTCACTACACCAGCCTTGTTTAAGCAACTTTACACAATCCATGTAGTCCACAGCGGCCTTGTTGTTCCGCTAGTGTACACCTTGCTGACAGACAAGAGCCGTTCTACATACCAGAGGTTGCTGCAAGAGCTGAAGAACTTGCAGCCTGGACTGCAGCCAGACAACCTGATGTTGGATTTTGAACTAGCTGCAATACAGGCATTTGAAAGTGAGTTCCCCAACCTTGTGAAGACTGGTTGCTTTTTCCACTTATCACAGTCGGTTTGGCGTAAAGTTCAAAATGAAGGACTCAAGATGCAATACCAAGGTGACCATGAATTTGCCCGTTGGATATGCATGATACCTGCCCTGGCCTTTCTACCACCACAGAATGTTGTGCAATCATTTGAAGAGTTGGTGGAAGATCCTCACTTTCCACAAGAAGCAATACCTATTGCTAACTATTTTGAAGACAGCTATATCGGTCGAATGAATCGCAGAGGACGTCAAGCACCTTTGTTTCCAATTCAATTCTGGAATGTGTATGAGCGAACATTGAATGATCAACAGCGAACAAATAATGATGTCGAAGGATGGCATCGTAGCTTTCGAGAAACATGTGGTACTCTTTTCCAAAATATATCCCGGTTCATTAACTGTCTGAAACATCAGCAAGAGCTCCATAGTTTTGAAATTATTCAGATAATAGCAGGAAATCCCATTGCTGCAAGAAACAAAAAGTATGCTGCAATTTCAGCAAGGGTTAAACGTATCGTGCAAGATTTCAATAATAGAAGCTTGATAGATTATCTGAGAGGCATTGCCTACAGCTTTGAATTTTAGTTCATGGTCACATATTGTATGTTTTGAAAGCAGTGTTCTTAGCTGTAAAATAATTCAAGCATTATAACCTGTAATTTGTATTTTCTCTTTTTCTCTAATCCTTCCCCTCTATACCTTTTTATGTTTCTTGTTTAAACAGTTTTGATACATACAGTTAAAGCATAACTCTACAAAAAATATGTTATGTTATAGTACCTGTGCCCATGATATTCATTTCCAAAGGAAACCTTCCAGCAGCTTCACTTCTGTGTGAAAAGTCTCATCCAAGTTAAAGCTCCATGTGCTGCAGGATTTCAGTGGTTGCTAAGGAGGTTGTTTCTCCTTAGTAGCAGTACTTGTGGATGGATTCTAGAGGGTGTGGCTGCACAGGAGCATGCAACTAACAATATATTCCCTATGATGTATAAGGCCATGTTCACACAGTGCGTTTTTTACTGCGGAACCGCCGCGATTTTGTCGCTGCGGCTCCGCAGCTGTTTTCCATGCAGGGTACAGTACACTGTACCCTATGGAAAACAGGAACCACTGTGCACATGATGCGGGAATCGGTAAAAAAAGCTGCGCTGAATAGCCGCGGTAAAAAAGAAGTACCATGTCACTTCTTTTTGCAAAACTGCAGCGGTTCTGCACCCATTGACCTCCATTGTGAGGTCAAACCCGCAGTAAAACCCGCAGATGAAAAATATATCTGCAGGTTTTACTGCGGTTTGTGGTGCAGAACTGCTGCAGTGTGGCTGCCCCCCGTGCCCCAATCCCACCCCCCCATGCTCCGATGCCACCCCCCGTGCTCCGACGCCCCCCTGTGCCCTCATCTCCCCCTTATACTTACCCGGCCTCCCGGTGTCCGTCCGGCCGTCTTCTCCCTGGGCGCCGCCATCTTGCAAAATGGCGGGCGCATGCGCAGTGCGCCCGCCGAATCTGCCGGCAGGCAGATTCGTTCCAAAGTGCATTTTGATCACTGAGATATAACCTATCTCAGTGATCAAAATAAAAAAAATAGTAAATGACACCCCCCCCCCCTTTGTCACCCCCATAGGTAGGGACAATAAAAAAATTAAGAATTTTTTTTTCCACTAAGGTTAGAATAGGGTTAGGGTTAGGGTTAGGGTTAGGGGTAGGGTTAGGGTATTTTCAGCCATTTTAACCCTAAAAAAAAAACTTCCTAGAAAACACACAGACTCTGCATAGAAAACTGCATAACAAAACGCATCAAAAAACGCATCAAAAAACGCATCAAAAAACGCACCAAAAAAGCACCAAAAAAAGGACCCGCGTTTTCTGCCAAGAGCTGCGGTTTTTAGTCCTGAAAAAAAAGGAGGGAAATCAGGAACGTGTGAACATACCCTTAAGGGCTGCTGGTTTACAGCCCTCTGCAAAGCCCCCCCTATGTGTTCCATCCTGTAATGGCTTTACACAGGCAGGGGGAGCCCTCCTCTTGTCCAGGAAAGAGCACATGAGCGGAGGGTGAAAGGGAGCTTTGCATAGGGCTGTGAACAAGCAGCCCTGAATGTATCATAGGGAGCCAGGATCCGTTCTGCTACCAAGGGGGCACGACCTCCTTAGTAACCAATGAAATCCTACTATTTTCCTGTCTGTTTGTAAAATGACTCATCTAGAAAACAAAGTTTTAAAATAAAAAAACTAATTTGATCAGAATTATATATCTTAGACTCATGTGGTGTATTATTAGTGATAAGCAAACCTGCCAATGTTCAGTTCAGGCAGGTCTTTCCCGGATGCGAAAGATCCAGGAGCAAATTGCTAGAGGCAAAACATCCAGGGATGAACTGCTGGGGGCAAAACATCTGGAGGTGAAACATCCGTGGGCGAACTGCTGGGGGCGAAACATCTGGGGGCGAACTGCTGGAGGCAAAACATCCGGGGGGCGAACTGCTGGGGGGAAACATCTGGGGGCAAACTGCTTGGGGATGAAGCATCTGGAGTTGAAACATCCAGGGGCGAACTACTGGGGGCGAAACATCCGGGGGCGAAACATCCGGGGGCGAACTGCTGGGGGCAAAACATCCGGGGGCGAACTGCTGGGGGCGAAACATCCGGGGGCGAACTGCTGGGGGCGAAACATCCGGGGGCGAACTGCTGGGGGCGAAACATCCGGGGCGAAACATCCGGGGGCGAAACATCCGGGGCGAACTGTTGGGGGCGAAACATCCGGGGGCGAAACATCCGGGGGCGAACTGCTGGGGGCGAAACATCCGGGGGCGAACTGCTGGGGGCGAAACATCCGGGGGTGAACTGCTGGGGGCGAAACATCCGGGGGCGAAACATCCGGGGGCAAACTGCTGGGGGCGAAACATCCGGGGGCGAAACATCCGGGGGCGAAACATCCGGGGGCGAACTGCTGGGGGCGAAACATCCGGGGGCGAACTGCTGGGTGCGAAACATCCGGGGGCGAAACATCCGGGGGCGAACTGCTGGGGGCGAAATGTGTGGGGGCGAAATGTGCGGGGGCGAAACATCCTGGGGGCGAAATGTTCGGGGGCGAAGTGTACCTGGGGGCGAACTGCTGGGGGCGAACTGCTGGGGGCGAAATGCTGGGGGCGAACTGCTGGGGGCGAAACTTCCAACTCCCGATGGGCTGACACCCAAGAGAGCAATCCGGCTGTGAAGTTGGTGAAGGAACTGTTGACTGAGCAAAGTGCATATCCCGATGAGGATGCCCCAGAAGAGACGCATCAACTCTGGAAAGAGAGAGGCAAAATGTTCCTGTATCAAGGGAAGCTCTGTAGAAGATACACCAATCCGAAAACACATGAATTGGTTTGGCAGATTATTGTGCCTAAACAAGATGTGAAGATGGTCCTCGAAGCTTACCATAATGGTGCTGGTCACTTCGGTTGGAAAAAGTTAGAAGTACTTCTAAGAGAAAGATTTTATTGGGTCGGGATGAGAAAATCAATCGAACAGTGGTGCAGAAACTGTGGCCCGTGCAACCTCAGAAGAAACGATCAAAAGAACCAAAGAGCACCACTGCAGCCCATAATCACCAAACAACCACTTGAACTTGTAGCCATAGACCACGTGAAGTTGACACCAAGCCGGTCCGGCTATGTCTATGCCTTGACCATCGTGGACTATTATTCACGCTTCTTGGTAGTAGTACCCGTAAAAGATCTGACAGCAAAAACAGCGGCCAAAGCGTTCCAAACGTACTTTTGTAGACCCCATGGATATCCGGAACAGGTTCTCACCGACCAAGGTACAGCCTTTGAATCAGAGATCTTCAGAGAATTCTGTAATATGTATGGTTGCAAAAAGATCCGGACGACGGCCTATCATCCACAAACAAACGGCTTATGCGAGAAGATGAACCATATTGTAATAGACCTACTAAAGACTTTACCTGAGACAGAAAGGAATCAATGGCCAGAGAAATTGCCTGACTTGGTGGATCTGTATAATCATGTCCCGGTGAGCTCCACCAACTGCACCCCAGCTTACCTTATGCGTGCAAGACCCGGCCAATTACCAATCGATCTAGAAATGGGAATTCTGAAACCAGATGCAGAAGTTCAAGACTCCAATTGGGATATCATATGGCAAAAGCAGTATCGCCAAGTGCAAGAGAGTGTGGAAAAAAGCCTTCAGCAAACTAGAGAAAGACAAGAGCGAACTTTCAACCAGAATGCTCTAGTGACCCCATTAAGACCGGGTGACCAAGTGCTCAAGAGAAATCGTCGAACCAATAAACTAGACAATCAGTGGGAAGCCATACCCTACACAGTTTTACCAACAAGAATGGATAATCCTAAAATGTGTCTCATTAGCAAAAACGGAGGCTTAACATCTGTACTAGTGTCAAGAGACAATCTTAAATTATGTCCGGAAGCACTGAAAGAGCCAGAAGTTGTCCAGCCAGAACCAGAAGTTATTCAACCCATACTGGTTCAACCAGTAAAGGAAAAAGAAGAGGAAATGTATCACACCTGTATAGGAGACTTTCCCAAAACCCTACTAACATACCATGGTGCAGTAGTGGTTCCCATGGTGGCCTTTTACCCAACACCGAACCCAATACCAGAAGTCCCAAGACAGGAAGAGGTTGACCCCGTACTACAGGAGGTTCCAGGCCAGGAAGAACAGATTCCTGATCAGAGTAATCCCATTCACGGTGGACTTGCCAACTCCATAGTCGTGGAATTATCTTTAGCAGAGCGGGCAGATACTACATCCACAGTAGACAGTAGTACACCACATGAAGAGACACCGCTATTACGTAGATCACAGCGTAGTACCCAGGGTCAATTACCGGCCAGGTATGCAGATTACCAATTATAAAACTATAGTCATTGTTATCATTCTGCAACGTTTAAGCCCAGTACCTACAGAGACTTGTCTGTATGAACTTCTTGCATATTCTTGAACTTGTTATCAGCCCGGAGGCACTAAATCAAAGCTCCGGAAAGACTGCTTTTTGAACTTTGCTTTTTGCTCTTTTTGAACTTTCTTTAGACTTTATATTGACAACTTCGTTGGAAAAATGGAACTAAATTCCTGGACACAAAGTGCAGTGCCTTTCCTAGTACCTTCAAGGATAGGACTGTATTAATGGACGCTATTTGAAGTGACTTTTTACAGAACTCTATTTTTGTTTCCTTGAGCGGTTTTTGTAACTTTTCATTTTTAAGACTCTGTACATATTAATTGTTATTTCAAAATGTTATCGTCCCACAGTCCCGGAGTACTGTTCTTAACTAAGGGGGAATGTGGCACCCCTAGGGGTATTTGCCACAAAAATAGTTACTGACAGTAAATACAAATACTAAAATAGCAAGACTGCACTACCACCTCCGGCCAGAAGGGGGAGCTCCAGAGACTCCCCTTGATCCATTCTGGTCTGAGAGAAGAAATGGCAGTTGGGCTAAGGAGTTGAAAGTGAGAGGTCATACAGCTGAATTTCTAACAGCCCTATGACGGTTTCCAGGCCCAAATCACCGGCCTGAGGAGAAGAGGGACAAAGAAAAAGGACATTGTGAGAACCGGGTAGCATTAATCACTACCCAGAACAGGCGCAAAGACGGATACCGGATCCGCGGCTGTATTTATTATATATAATACAGCAATCGGAAAAACGTGAGGTGATATCAGCTTCACTAGGGCCGGACGCAGCAACAGACACAGAGTTCAGCGGTACTCCCGGAGGGGGTAAGCCGATAAAAGGACTTGGGTTGCCCGTCGAACCAGGGCCCGGAGGGGACAGATTGGGCCGGCAGCCAGTTCACATACAGCAGCAGGGCCACACAGAAACTGCGTACAATAAGAGGCGAATACCCCGGCAGGGTCAAAGTAACTCAGAGTTCCCATACAGACTCCGGTGACAGGACTGGATTGTAAATCCCTTTATGTTGAAGTAAACTGGTTAAACGTTTGAGTGCCTCAGTCTTTCATTTGGACAATAGCCATCTATCCAGGATCAGGATCATCACCGCTGGGAGAACCTGCTGCTGATCAAGTAAGTGCCTGTTCCCTCATGATACCCCTTACACTGTGCATTGCCTGAGGCCACAGCACCGGGTCAAGCCACCCGTGACATCCCCCTCAAGAGACAGACCCCATTGGTCCGGTGCTGGGTACCCCGGTCTCCTGGGCATCACAATTGCGACACCTGCCCCTACAAACCTGGCCTGTGTATTAAAAAAATGCTTCAAACTGTGTCTCTCATGTATGGACTAGTAAATTTCTTTCTGATTTACACAACTCACGTATGACAACCTGACATATACTACACAACTTAGGTATGCCAACCTGATGCACTCAGCACAATTTCTTTATGCCAGAACATTATAAAATTCACATACCAGGAAAACACTAGATCAATTCCAATATAGGGTCAAGTGTGGGCAGTTTGTACTGTTTAGGCACATCATGGGTTCTGCAAACAAATTCTTTGTGGGGTCTTGTTTCCAAGTGGGTTTATTTGTGAGGGCTTTACACTGTTTAGGCACATCAGGGGCTCTGCACATGTGACATGATGCCGCAAACCATTCCATCAGGGTCTGCATTCCAAAGTGCCACTCCAATTCCGAACCCTGCTATGAGCCCAAACAGTGATTTTTTTTCCCCACATATGAAGTATCAGCATAATCGTGAGAAATTGCACATCAAATTTTGGGACCATTTTCTCCTGTTACTCTTATCAAAATAAAAAACATTGGGGGCTAAAAGCTAATTTGATTTTTTATTATTTTTATGGCTCTACGTTGTTAACTTCTGTGAAGCATCTGGGGGTTCAAGATGCTCACCACACATCTAGATATGTTGCTTGAGAAGATTAGTTTCCAAAATGGGGTCACTTGTGGGGATTTTCTACTCTTTAGGCACATCAGTGGCTCTCCAAATGCGGCATGGTGTCCGCTTTTGACCTCAGCCAATTTTGCATTTAAAAAGTCAAGCTGTGCGCCTTCCCTTCCGAGCCCTGCTGTGCACCCAAACAATGTTTTTTTCCCATATATGGGGTATGTACCATGTTCCAAATTATTATGCAAATGATATTTTTCTCAGATTTTCCTAAATGGTCGGTGCAAATGACAGTCAGTCTAATAAAAGTCATCACCTGTTAAAGTAAAAGTCAAATTTTATTGAAGAAACCTTCCAATGATAACAGTATAATTTCCAAAATAAATAAAAACTCAAAATGCACTGTTCCAAATTATTAGGCACAGTAGAATTTCTATACATTTGATATGTTTTAAAGAACTGAAAATACTCATTTGTGGAATTTGCAGCATTAGGAGGTCACGTTCACTGAACAAAAAAGCTATTTAACTCCAGAACATCCCAACAGGCCAAGTTACATGCTAATATAGGAACCCTTCTTTTATATCACCTTGACAATTCTTTGCATCCATTGAACTTGTGAGTTTTTGGAGAGCTTCTGCTTGTATTTCTTTGCATAAAGTCAGAATAGCCTCCCAGAGCTGCTGTTTTGATGTGAACTGCCTCCCACCCTCATAGATCTTTTGCTTGATGATACTCCTAAGGTTCTCTATAGGGTTGAGGTCAGGGGAAGGTGGTGGCCACACCATGAGTTTATTTCCTTTTATGCCCATAGCAGCCAATGACTCAGAGGTATTCTTTGCAGCATGAGATGGTGCATTGTCATGCATGAAGATGATTTTGCTTCTGAAGGCACGTTTCTGCTTTTTATACCATGGAACAAAGTTGTCAGTTTGAAACTCTATATACTTTGCAGAGGTCATTTTCACACCTTCAGGAATGTTAAAGGGCCCTACCAGCTGTTTCCCCATGATTCCGGCCCAAAACATGACTCCACCTTCTTGCTGACATCACAGCCTTGTTGGGACATGGTGGCCATCCACCAACCATCCACTACTCCATCTATCTGGATCATCCAGGGTTGCTCAACACTCATCAGTAAACAAGACTGTTTGAAAATTAGTCTTCATGTATGTCTTGGCCCACTGCAACCATTTCTGCTTGTGAACACTGTTTAGGGGTGGCCGAATAGTAGGTTTATGTACCAAAGCAAGCCTTTGAAGGATCCTACACCTTGAGGTTCAAGGGACTCCAGAGGCACCAGCAGCTTCAAATATCTGTTTGCTGGTTTGTAATGGCTTTTTAGCAGCTGCTCTCTTAATCCAATAAACTTGCCTTGCAGAAACCTTCTTCATTATGCCTTTATCAGCACGAACACGTCTGTGCTCAGATTCAGACGCAAATCTCTTAACAGTACGATGATGACGCTTAAGTTTTCGGGAAATATCTAATGTTTTCATCCCTTGACCAAGGCATTGCACTATTTGTTGCTTTTCGATAGCAGAGAGATCCTTTTTCTTTCCCATGTTACTTGAAAACTGTGGCCTGCTTAATAATGTGGAACATCATTTTTAAGTAGTTTTCCTTTAATTAGAATCACCTAGAAAACTAATTATCACATGTGTTTAAGATTGATTTCAGTGATCCATTGAGCCCTGAGACACAATATCATCCATGAGTTTATTTGAAAAGAAAAACAATTAAATCTTTATGACACTTAAATCCAATTTGCATAATAATTTGGAACACGGTGTATTCGTACATTTCTTCTGGTAACCTTGTGAAAATAAAAATATTTGGGTCTAAAGTAAATTTCTATTAAAAAAAGGTAAAAAAATGTTTTCTATACACATTGCATTAATTCCTGTGAGGCACCTAAAGGGTTATTAAACTTCTTAAATGTGGTTTTGAGGACTTTGAGGAGTGTAGTTTTTAGAATGGTGTCACTTTTGAGCATTTTCTGTCACATAGGACCCCAAAGTCACTCAAAATGGGATGCGGTCCTTAAAAAAATGATTCTGTTAATTTTGTTGGAAAAATGAGAAATCACTGGTCAACTTTTAACCCTTCTAACTTCCTAACAAAAAAATTCTGATTTAAGGGCGTAAAAATTCAAAGTTTGAAAATTGCAAAAAGTTAACATTTTTTGCTATATTTCTTTTTTTTTATATTGTCATATTGAAGAAATTTTACCACTATCATAAAGTACAATATGTCACAAAAGCATTCCAGAGTTATTACCACAAAGTGACATTGGTCAGAATTGTAAAATTTGGTCTGGTCATGAAGGTGAAAACAGGCTTGAGGGCTGAAAGGGTTAAAGCATTTTTGTAATGCACTTTATACAACTTACTTGTAACTGATTTCTAAATGTGTGCAGAATTGCTAACAATTAGAAAAATATATTATTTTAATATAATATCCTTGTTAAAAATATCACATCTTAATCAAAACCATATATAAATCAAAATATGAAATTAATTTCTATACATCAGACAACAATCCTGAAGACAATTTATTTTCATGTTATAGATCGAATTTTCTGCTAAAAATATCTTATAATCACATCTATCTATCTATCTATCTATCTATCTATCTATCTATCTATCTATCTATCTATCTATCTATCTATCTCTCATTCCTTCTATCTATCTATCTATCTATCTATCTATCTATCTATCCATCTATCTCTCATTCCTTCTATCTATCTATCTATCTATCTATCTATCTATCTATCTATCTATCTATCTATCTGTCTGTCTATCTGTCTATCTATCTCATTCCTTCTATCTATCTATCTAGCTATCTATCTATCTGTCTATCTGTCTATCTATCTCATTCCTTTTATCTATCTATCTATATATCTATCTATCTATCTATCCCATATCTATCTATCTATCTATCTATCTATCTATCTATCTATCTATCTATCTATCTATCCCATATCTATCTATCTATCCCATATCTATCTATCTATCTATCTATCTATCTATCTATCTATCTATCTATCTATCCATCTATCTCTCATTCCTTCTATCTATCTATCTATCTATCTATCTGTCTATCTATCTCATTCCTTCTATCTATCTATCTATCTATCTATCTATCTATCTATCTATCTATCTGTCTATCTGTCTATCTATCTCATTCCTTCTATCTATCTATCTATCTATCTATCTATCTATCTATCTATCTATCTATCTATCTATCTATCCCATATCTATCTATCTATCTATCTATCTATCTATCTATCTATCTATCCCATATCTATCTATCTATCTATCTATCTATCTATCTATCTATCTATCTCTATCTCACATTCCTTCTATCTATCTATCTATCTATCTATCTATCTCATTCCTTCTATCTATCTATCTATCTATCTATCTATCTATCTATCTATCTATCTATCTCATTCCTTCTTTCTATCTATCTATCTATCTATCTATCTATCTATCTATCTCATTCCTTCTATCTATCTATCTATCTATCTATCTATCTATCTATCTATCTATCTATCTATCCCATATCTATCTATCTATCTATCTATCTATCTATCTATCTATCTCTATCTCACATTCCTTCTATCTATCTATCTATCTATCTATCTATCTATCTATCTATCTATCTATCTATCTATCTATCTATCTCATTCCTTCTATCTATCTATCTATCTATCTATCTAATATCTATCTATCTATATATCTATCTATCTATCTATCTATCTAATATCTATCTATCTAATATCTATCTATCTATCTATCTATCTATCTATCTATCTATCATCTATCTATCTATCTATCTTTCTATCTATCTAATCTGACTATATTTATATGATATATCTCATTATCTAAATCACTCACCCAAATCTCTTTTTTTTATCTCTGCTATCAATTATCTTTATCAAAGTATCTACGTCATATCTTTCAGCTATCAACATATGTGAATATACATCTACACATTGACAGACGAATAATATATATTTTAGTGTAATGTCGCCACACATTGAAAATGATTGATTCAAGATTTATCATTTTTACAAGTTGTGGCTCAGCAATTAGTTTTGTCTTTTAACATTGTATATAATCTTTCATAATGACAAACTATACATTTCTTGTATTATTTAATTTACTGTTAAAGAGTGAATATTTCACGGTCTCTGTGCATTTTCATTCTTGATACCCCCAGCTATATTGTAATATTTATTTATTCAGTTATTTATGAGCCTATACCATTTTGTCCTATAATGAAATAGTCACCTTCAAGGTATAGATAAATTGCAGTACTTACAGTTAGTAGAAATATCAGGACACTTTTAGAGTTTGTGTAGCCTCCGTCACGAATACACAGATAATCCTCTGGCCACTTTGAGAACAGGGAATTCCTCCCCGGCTCTTATATATGCTCAGTTGCTCACGATTCATTCAAACAATGTAACGACCATTGTCACAAAAACACTTCATTGTTCAAGGAACCCAGACGCCTGCTAATTTCAAGCTTTAACACATGTTGTACTATGGTCTCATGACAAACGCAGTCCAGACTGAGACTGGATATTTAGATTTCCAATATATAACTGTATTCTATTTAAATATACGGTAGTTCAGGTTATTTTGTTTTTAATAGGCAAAGAGGCTGTAAAGGCTAAAAATCAGGAGAAACACTTTTATACAGGGAATTTACATTCTATATATCATCTGATAGCCGTTATTGCAACCTCAAGTATGTCCAACTTCATTGTAAACTATTTAGATATTATCTAACTTTATTTTACATATTTTTTCAGGTTATTTTAGGTTTCTTCTCAATGATGATTTGTATGCCATTTCACTGATGTGTGATTAGCTGAAGGTTAGGTCCATGTAAATGGCAAATGAATTGCTATGGACACCTGCTATTACTTCCAGAAACTTACTGGCAATATCCCTTTTGGTTACTCCTTTTTCACAATTGCTCCTTGAACACACTAGATCATAGGGACAATAATTCAACTTAAGGTACCTTCACACATAACGATTTCTTTAACGATATTGTTGCTTTTTGTGACGTAGCAACGATATCGTTAACGAAATCATTATGCGTGACAGCGACCAACTATCAGGCCCCTGCTGGGAGATCGTTGGTCGCTGGGAATGATCAGGACCTTTTTTTGGTCGCTGATCACCTGCTGTCATCGGTGAATCGGCGTGTGTGACCCTGATACAGCGATGTGTTCACTGGTAACCAGGGTAAATATCGGGTTACTAAGTGCAGGGCCGCGCTTAGTAACCCGATATTTACCCTGGTCACCATTGTAAAAGTTAAAAAAACAGTACATACTCACATTCCTGTCACGTCCCCCGGCGTCAGCTTCCCGCACTGACTGTGTCAGCGCTGGCCAGCCGTAAAGCAGAGCACAGTGGTGACGTTACCGCTCTGCTTTATGGCCGGCGCTTACACAGTGCAGGGAAGCTGACGCTGGGGGACGTGACAGGAATGTAAGTATGTACTGTTTATTTTTTTTTTTTTACTTTTACAATGGTAACCATGGTAAATATTGGGTTACTAAGCGCGGCCCTGCACTTAGTAACCCGATGTTTACCCTGGTTAACCGAGGACTTCGGCATCGTTAAAGACAGTTTCAACGATGCCGAAGTTGTTCCCCGGATCGTTGGTCGCTGGAAAGAGCTGTCTGTGTGACAGCTCCCCAGCGACCACACAACTTACTTACAAACGATCACGGCCAGGTCGTATCGCTGGTCGTGATCGTTGGTAAATCGTTTAGTGTAACGGTACCTTAAGACTAGTCAACTCATTTGCAAAACACATGGACTGGAGAGACAGATGGAACATGAATTATGCCTGCTATCACATAATTTGCTATACTCTTTGTAGGTAGTTATTTGTATTTAAGGTTTTTAGTTACAAAATTAAGTTTTTATTCTTGAATGCAGATTGACTTTTTGAAGGTGAAGACAAGTTTTCACTTATGTGTTGGATAAGAGCTTTCTTGCTGATCGGTAGGGGTATGAGCACTGGGACACACACTGGTCAGCAAAATGGGGAATTTGTATGTTCTGGAGCTTTTATCCCTGTTAAAAAATGGAGTGTCATGTTGGACACTTGATCGTGGCCTCATTCATTCTCTATGGGGCTTCCAGAAAAAGATGAGAACAGGATTGAATGGAACACAGGTCAAGCATACGCAATGCTGCTCCATTCTATCAGGGATAAAAGATCTACCAATCAATACAGTCCCAGTGATCATATAACCTGTGGAAATCTGATACTGGACAACCCTTTTAACTAGCAAGCTTTGTTTAATTTGGGAGTGAGCATTTCTCAGCAGCAGCTGTTAATGGATTCACCTGCTGAAGGGGGCCTATATCCACCCAGCAGTAACATGCAGAGGAGCATTGTATGGCGAATAAGCCTCCTTACCTTGACAAGCCAGAGATGGTATGTCACTCTCCATAAGGAGAAACGATACCCCTTAGACCCCAGTCCAGAGCCTCTCACCTAACCAAATTAGTTCTCATGCTTCGCACTGATGAGGGCCAACAGCCCGAAACACCGTGTCTGCGAATTGAGATATTGATTTGGCTTTTATCCTAAGTCATATTGCACGACTCGTTAAAGGGTTGATTGTGACTTGTAGGATCTCTACTTCCAACAGGTGGTGCTATAGAGTTTAAGTCCTCTTTTTCTCAGAAGAGGCAATTTGCATATGCATTTTTTTAAAATTCTTTTGAAGATTTAAGAGATAAGTTAAATAAATGAGGAATATGGTGGTTCAGAGTCCGTGCTGCCCAAGGCTCAAAGGTACAATCACACACAAAGCTGAAGTATGAACGCAGTTTACTATGTCAATACGTTTCAAGCTTTTCAATGATTGTGTCACAGGTGCGTCAGAGGCTGCAGACAATCGCACTGCATCTGGTTGCAGAAGGTCTCAGCGATTGGCCTTGCAGACTAGATGCCACATCCCCTAGCCTTAATGGTGTCACCTGGATCTGAGTGTTATTAAAGGTACTGTCACACTGGACGATATCGCTAGCGATCCGTGACGTTGCAGCGTCCTCGCTAGCGATATCGTCCAGTGTGACAGGCAGCAGCGATCAGGCCCCTGCTGGGAGATCGCTGGTCGGGGAAGAAAGTCCAGAACTTTATTTCGTCGCTGGACTCCCCATAGACATCGCTGAATCGGCGTGTGTGACACCGATTCAGCGATGTCTTCACTGGTAACCAGGGTAAACATCGGGTAACTAAGCGCAGGGCCGCACTTAGTAACCCGCTGTTTACCCTGGTTACCAGCGTAAAAAAACAAACAGTACATACTTACATTCAGCTGTCTGTCCCTTGCCGTCTGGTTCCTGCACTGACTGCTGGCCGTAAAGTGAAAGCAGAGCACAGCCACAGCGGTGAGTCACCGCTGTGTGACTCACCGCTGTGCTGTGCTTTCACTTTCACTTTATGGCCAGCAGTCAGTGCAGGAACCAGACGGCAAGGGACAGACAGCTGAATGTAAGTATGTACTGTTTGTTTTTTTACGCTGGTAACCAGGGTAAACATCGGGTTACTAAGCGTGGCCCTGCGCTTAGTTACCCGATGTTTACCCTGGTTACCGGGGACCTCGGGATCGTTGGTCGCTGGAGAGCTGTCTGTGTGACAGCTCTCCAGCGACCACACAGCGACGCTGCAGCGATCCGGATCGTTGTCGGTATCGCTGCAGCGTCGCTAAGTGTGACGGTACCATAACTCCCAACTTCTTGTTGGGAGTTGTGGGTGTTATTTCCTATTTGCACTTCTCTGTTGAAGCTTGGAGCTGTAGCAGTCTGCTACTGTCCTCTTGGAGTTTGGATGGCGTCGGTGATTATCTCTGAGTCTACTCAAGCTAAGTGTCCCCCTGGTTTCATTTATCCTTACTGTCTTTAGTGTTAGTGGGATTGACTAGCACCCCATCCTGTCCTTCCTGGTGCAGGGCTTATCGCCAGGGTCACACAGGGATTAGATAGCCTGCTCTGCAATAGGTACGGAACCTATATAGGGACTGTAGGACAGACAGCATGAAGTTAGATCTGTCTAAGGCCGGCGTCACACACAGCGTAAAACAATACAGTCCGTATATTACGGCCGTAATACGCTGAAAAGTCCCGAAAAAAGTGGTCCGTAGCTCCTCCGTAGGCAGGGTGTGTCAGCGTTTTTTGCGCATGGCATCCTCCGTATGTAATCCGTATGGCATCCGTACTGCGTGGTTTTCTCGCAGGCTAGCAAAACCAACATACCGCTATAGAAGTGATCCATGTGTCCCAAAAAGAAAAGAAAATATATATATACTGTCTATATATATATATATATATATATATATATATATGTCAGTAGACACATATATTAGAGAGAAAAGCCGGTAATTCAGTGCAGTGTACAGTAAAATCACACTGACAGCTTACAGTAGAATAGGTAGAATAAATGTGTACACATAGAATAGGTATATATATATATATATATGTCAGTGAGACACATATATGTATATATATTAATATTTATTCCAGCGCTAGACAGCTTGAAAGCCGGTAATTCAATTACCGGCTTTTTCCTTCTCCTTCCTAAAACCCGACATGATTTGAGACATGGTTTACATACAGTAAACCATGTCTTCTCTCCATTTTTTTTTGCAGATTCCACACTACTAATGTCAGTAGTGTGTATCTGCAAAATTTGGCCGCTCTAGCTCTTAAAATAAAGGGTTAAATGGCGGAAAAAATTGGCGTGGGCTCCCGCGCAATTTTCTCCGCCAGAGTAGTAAAGCCACTGAAGGGGTTAAAACATTTTGCAGCAAGGAGCTGTGCTAATGCAGGCTGCTCCTCGCTGCAAAACCCCAGGGAATGAGGCTAAAAATAGATCAATGATCTATATTTAGCTTCATTGGCCGTGAGGCGCCCTCTGCTGGCTGTTCATAGATCGTGGGAAATTACCTAGAAAGCCTGGGAGCTTTCAGAAGGATTTACATCGTTGGACGTTACAGATCTGCGGAGGGTAAGTATATTGTTGGTTTATTATGTTTTTTTACTCACAGAACGAGGGTCTTCAGTGACTGGATTGGGCGTTGAATAAAATACTGCAACAACCATTGTTTTTATTTCATTAAAATAATTTTAAAAAATGTGTTTGTGTTTTATTTAACCCTTTACTAGTATTGGATTAATAATGGATAGGTGTCATAATTGACGCCTCTCCATTATTAATTAGGCTTAATGTCACCTTACAATAGCAAGGTGGCATTAACCCTTCATTACCCCATATCCCACCGCTACACGGGAATGGGAAGAGAGTGGCCAAGTGCCAGAATAGGCGCATCTTCCAGATGTGCCTTTTCTGGGGTGGCTGGGGGCAGATATTTTTAGCCAGGGGGGGGCCAATAACCATGGACCCTCTCCAGGCTATTAATATCTGCCCTCAGTCACTGGCTTTACTAATCTGGCGGAGAAAATTGCGCGGGAGCCCACGCCAATTTTTTCCGCCATTTAACCCTTTATTTTAAGAGCTAGAACGGCCAAATTTTGCAGATACACACTACTGACATTAGTAGTGTGGAATCTGCAAAAAAAAATGGAGAGAAGACATGGTTTACTGTATGTAAACCATGTCTCAAATCATGTCGGGTTTTAGGAAGGAGAAGGAAAAAGCCGGTAATTGAATTACCGGCTTTCAAGCTGTCTAGCGCTGGAATAAATATTAATATATATACATATATGTGTCTCACTGACATATATATATATATATACCTATTCTATGTGTACACATTTATTCTACCTATTCTACTGTAAGCTGTCAGTGTGATTTTACTGTACACCGCACTGAATTACCGGCTTTTCTCTCTAACAGCGCTGCGTATTTCTCGCAAGTCACACTGCTTGTCCGTGTGTAATCCGTATTTTTCACGCTTCCATAGACTTTCATTGGCGTATTTCTTGCGCAGTACGGTGACAAACGCAGCATGCTGCGATTTTGTACGGCCGTAGAAAGCCGTATAATACTGATCAGTAAAATACGGCAAATAGGAGCAGGGGCATAGAGAATAATTGTGCCGTATTTTTTGCGAGTTTTACGGACGTAGATTCTGCGCTCTTACGTCCGTAAAACTCGCATGTGTGACGGCGGCCTAAGGGTCTCCACTTCCCCCTTCCCTAATGTTTGGTTCCCCTTCCCTTACCGCTTTGTGTCTGTCTTAGTCTGTCCTACATTGTGCCTGATAGATTGATCACATTGGTTTGGTCAACACATTGACATAATATACCGCATCCATGCTTGACCTTTCTGTGTATCGTACCTTTGAACCTTGGGCAGCACAGACTCTGAACCACCATATTCTTCATTTATTGCATCATATCTCATTGGTGGTCCTGCAGCAGTCTTTACATGCATCTATAGGAATTGTGACTGTCACAATCCTATCAGGTGAGCGTACCTATAATATTTTACACCACTGGGTAAGACACTATTTGTGCGTATTTTGTCTCTCCAGTTTTTCCATTTGATTTAAGAGATAAATGAAAGCAGTCAGTATGATATTTAAGACACATCTCTAAGAGATTGTAAAATAGGTAAAACACGTGAAACCATGAAATCTAATGACAGGTCCACATGCAACAGAATAATTTGCACCAAATTCACAGCAAAATTCACACATGTAACATCCAAATTTTGTTGCCAAGTTGCAATGAAAAGCAAGCGACTATTTTGAAGTGTGAAGCTTTCAGTGGAAATCAGCATCAAAAATTAATATGACAGGTAAAATTACCCCCAAGATAAATTTCCGTGTGCACCGTTTAGATGAGATTTGTCCATATATATTGACATTTCTTGTATTGTAATCTGTTGCATATCTACTCCTTGTAACTCTCATGGAAAATTTGCAGCTATTCCACCAGTATGGTCATACCCTTAAATGTTTCCATGTCCAAGATTCACTACTAGTGTTGAGCATTCCGATACTGCAATATCCGGTATCGGCTGATATTCGTGGTATCGGTGTTCCGATACTTTTAGAATATCGAATACTGGAATAGGAAGTTCCCATAATGCAATGAGCCAGTTTGATTTTATTCAGCCAATGAGGAATCCTAAGAAGTGTGGGCACATCGTGTTATGCATGCTAGGCATGTAACTACTGGCATGGCTGTGATTGGCTGCTGAAATGATGTCATGATGCACTATAAAAGTCGCCGCCGCCATTTTGGGTTCACTCTGCTGTGAATTCAGTTAGGGACAGAACGCTGCTGTTCTGACTGAGGGACAGTTTGAGATAGCGATTTACTTCATTGTGCTTTACCCAGGCTACTTTAGCAACCGATGTGTGAGAAGCTTTTTTTGCCTTGCAGCACTGTTTATGGCTGTCTGCGAGGTCTCTGTGTGTGAGTGCAGCTCGCGCTGTAGTGTGTTCTGCAGCCACATCTGGTTGTAGTCCGCTCAGCGTGTGTCATTGCTTCATACTGTTACATTGTCCTTTTTTGCATTAGTGCTGCTGCACATTTTTCCTAATTTCGCCTATTAGCGTGCTTCCATCCGTATCCAGCTAGATTGCGTACAAACACTATATAGCAGTAGATAGAGGAGCTTTTCTGCAGCCTTGCAGCGCTGTTCACGGCTGTCTGCGAGGTCTCTGTGTGTGAGTGCAGCTCACGCTGTAGTGTGTTCTGCAGCCACATCTGGTTGCTTGCAAACAGTATATAGGAGTAGATAGAGGAGCCTTTTTGCAGCTTTGTGCCCTGCAGCCCCAGAAATATTAGTATTAGCCTATTTTTTGGAGCCTCATCTATCGCATTGTAGGTTACCTTCCTGCATTGTAAAAGCTACAAAAAGTTTGTGATACTATCGGTTTTACATCTTTGGGCACATCCATTTTTTTTGTAAAAAAAAAAACTAAATAAAGTTCACCAAACACTCCACTTTACAGTTGTGTAGGCCACATTAGCTCATATTAAAGTCTAGTCCACACTTTATAAAATTAGTGTTTCTTATACCTGTTAGCAGCTGTTCAGGAATAAGCACACTAAGCCCTTAGTACTTTTCTGCCTATCTTTATCAGTCTACCAAGATGAAGAAGGCAGGGAGCAAGGTGCATGGTCTGACTCATGGGCATGGAGTTTCTGCAGGGAGAGGACGTGGGGATTCTGTGCCTGCTGCTGGCACTAGTGACTCAGCATCCCCCAGTTTTACCAGGGAACAGTCCTTTATGCGCAGCTTTGTAGGATCTCGCCGTTCCCCACTGCTGCGGGAGGAACAAATTGAAGCCATAGTCGGATGGATGGCAGATAATGCATCGGCACCCATTAGGAGCATGCCTCTTCCAAAACCCAAAATGGACGCTCCTAAGACTTGCAGTGCCTGGACCTTTTTTGACACAGTTGCAGATGACATTTGCTTTGTCAAATGCAAGCTGTGTAGTCAGAAAGTGAAAAGAGGGAAAAGTGTCAGCAACCTCAATACTACAAATATGTGGAAACATGTGCGGACCAAACACGTGGTGGAGTTACAAAGACACACTGAAGACCTAAGCCAACCTACAGCGCCACCTACCACCTCTTCAGCTCGTGTTGTAGCCGCTTCCTCCAGCTCACACACAGCTGGTTCGGCTTCCTCATAGGATCGCCATGGAAGTACCTCTGGCACTGTTGTACAGAGACACAGTGTAATTCCACCCACAGCACCATGTTCCCTGTCATCCTCACACTCTCAGGCCAGTCTACAGCCATCAGTAGCACAGGCATGGGAGAAAAGGTGCCCATACTCTGCAAACCACCCCCGAGCACAGGCTCTGAATGCTGGCATTGCAAAACTACTGTTCCTTGAAATGCTCTCAATCAGGCTGGTGGAGACTGACACCTTCCGTAACTTCATGGCATTGGCAGTCCCACAATACAATGTGCCCAGCCGCTTTTATTTCAGCAGGCAAGCTATCCCTGCCCTGCAAAAGCATGTGGAGGGAAAAATTAAACATGTGCTTCTAAATGCCGCTAGTAGCAAGGTCCACCTGACCACCGATGTGTAGACCAGTAACCATGGACACGGACGATACTTTTCCCTCACTGCCCATTGGGTAAATGTTGTAGAGCCGGGTACAGATCTTGAGAGTGGCACTGTACGTGTTCTGCCAACTCCAAGGATTGCAGGAATCCAGTATGTACACATTGACTCCTCCTCTTACTCCAGTTCCTCTTAATCAGCGCTGCAGGAGCCGTCACAGTTTACCTCCACATGGACCCGTGAACGCTTACCTGTTACTACCGATATGAGCACAGCCTTGGCCAAACGTCAACAGGCCATATTGAAATTAATTTCTTTGGGGAATCGAAGCCACACAGCGCAGGAGCTCTGGAATGCCATCAAGCAGTAGAGCGACGTGTGGATTGTGCCAGCGAATCTCCAGCCAGGCATGGTAGTGTGTGACAATGGCTGAAATCTGGTGGCAGCTCTGGGCCTAGGCAACCTCACTCACATCCCATGTCTGGCACATGTGCTCAACTTAGTCATGCAAAGTTTTTTGAGGGACTATCCGAATCTTGATGCACTGCTGCACAAGATCCGCCTAGAGTGCGCTCACTTGCGGCGTTTCAGCATGGCAAGATCGTGCATTGCAGCTCTGCAGCGCCGATTCCGCCTTCCAGAACATCGCATCATATGTGACCTACCCACCAGGTGGAATTCAACGTTACATATTTTGGAGCAGTTGTGTGAGCAGCAGGCAGCAGTAATGGAGTACCAGCTGCATCAGGCGCAAACAAGTCGCACTTCGCGCCGTTCACACTTCACCACCACTGAGTGGGCCTCTATGAAGGACATCTGCCACTTTTTGCGTGCCTTTGATGATTCCACTCGGATGGCGAGTGCAGATGATGCACTAGTCAGCATGACTATCCCCCTTATCTGCCTGCTTGAAAAAACACTGCAAGCACTAAGGGAGGAGGTTGTGGAAGAGGTGGAGGATGAGGAGTCACAAATGCCATCTGCTTCTGGACAATCTGCACAACGTGGTTCCTCACAAAGGCCTAGGCAGGGGACACTTTGTGAGGAAGATGAGGAGGAGTCAATGGAGGAGGAAGATATCTGTCCAGAGGATGGAGGTACACAATGCTCTAGTAGTCAGTATGTGGAGCGAGGGTGGGGTGATGAAGAGCAGGCAGAGATGACGCCTCAAGCAAGTGACAGCGTTTCTTGGCCAGTTGGCAGTCTGCAGCACATGGTTGATTTCATGCTGCAGTGCTTGAGAAACGACCACCGCATTGCCCACATTCTCAACACGAGACAACTTACAAAGCCTCATAACACCATTGAAACGGGAGTGTAAAATGCGGGAGTACCAAGACACACTGGTGCATTCCATCATGTTCTCCATTCCAACCGAGAGCAGTGCTGCTAGTGCTTTACAAAGCAGCTCAGTGCGTCGAGGCAGTGGAGGAAGCTCTGCACAAACAGGAAGCACAAGCAGCGGCTCAGCACAAGGCAAGACCAGTATGGCCCAAATGTGGCAAAGTTTTGTGTCCCTGCCACAAATGTCTACACCATCACAGATGGCTCCAGTCAGCAGGTGGCAACGTTTCCGTCAGATGGTGACAGACTACATGTCTTGCCCTCTCAGTGTTCTCCCACACAGCTTTTCCCCCTTTGGGTCTCTAAGCTGGATACATGGCCAGAACTTAGCCAGTATGCATTGGAGGCGCTGGCTTGCCCTGCTGCTAGTGCATTATTGGAATGCGTCTTTAGTGCCGCAGGTGGTGTAATAACAGATCGTCACATGCGACTATCCTCCAATAATATTGACCGGCTTACTTTTCTGAAAATGAACACAGTCTGGATCTCGCAGGAATTTGCCAGTCCTCTTCCAGATTAAATAATTGGTTGGCAACAGTATCCAGGTCTCTTGTTGTATTCATGTTTCTACCACCTGAACTGTAATCACTGGGCTTCAACACCGCCAGTTGCTGATCAGAAGTGCCGTCTGCACAGTCAACACTTGCTCCTGTGTTATTGGGGTTCAGTAACGTCAGCTGATCCCCTGCTGTGTGTCTGGCTATTTCTCCTGCTCCGTCCACATTCACACTACTACAGATTTTAAACTTGCTCCAATTAGACCTCTGCCTCCACTCTGTTTCTAGTATTTTCCCTTTTTTTTTTTTTTTTAGCAAAGTTTGGAATTTTTTTTTCACCACTTAGGTAAAAAATAACCTAGTCATGTTAGGTGTCTATGAACTCGTACTGACCTGGAGAATCATAATGTCAGGTCAGTTTTAGCATTTAGTGAACCTAGCAAAAAAGCCAAAAAAAAAACTAGTGTGGGACTGCTCTTTTTTTGCAATTTCACCGCACTTGGAATTTTTTTCCCGTTTTCTAGTAAACGGCATGCTAAAACCAAAAAATAAGCCCTCACATGGCCAAATTAATGGAAAAATAAAAATGTTATGGCTCTGGGAAGGAGGGGAGTGAAAAACGAACACGGAAAAAGGAAAAATTCCAAGGTCATGAAGGGGGTAAACTTGCTCCAATTAGGCCTCTGCTTCCAGTCTGCTTCTAGTATTTACCCTGGGCTCCAACACCGCCAGTTGCTGCTCAGAAGTGCCATCTGCACAGTCAACCCTTGCTCCAGTGTTATTGGGGTTTAGCAACGTTAGCTGATCCCTTGCTGTCTGTCTGGCAATTTCTGCTGCTCCGTCCACATTCACACTACTACAGATATTAAACTTACTCCAATTAGGCCTCTGCCTCCACTCTGTTTCTAGTATTTTCCCTGGGCTCCAACACCGCCAGTTGCTGCTCAGAAGTGCCATCTGCATAGTCAACACTTGCTCCTGTGTTATTGGGGTTCAGTAACGTCAGCTGATTCCCTTCTGTGTGTCTGGCAATTTCTCCTGCTCTGTCCACACTCACACTACTACAGATATTAAACTTGCTCCAATTAGGCCTCTGCCTACACTCTGTTTCTCCTGTAATCCCTGGGCTCCAACACTGCCAGTTGCTGCTCAGAAGTGCTGTCTGCACAGTCAACACTTGCTCCTGTGTTATTGGGGTTCAGTAACGTCAGCTGATCCACTGCTGTGTGACCATCAATTTCTCCTGCTCCGTCCACACTCACACTACTACAGATATTAAACTTGTTCCAATTAGGCCTCTGCCTACACTCTGTTTCTCCTGTAATCCCTGGGCTCCAACACCGCCAGTTGCTGCTCAGAAGTGCCGTCCTCACAGTCAACACATGCTCCAGTGTTATTGGGGTTCAGTAACATCAGCTGATCCCTGCTGTGTGTCTGGCAATTTCGCCTGCTCTGTCCACATTCACACTACTACAGATTTTAAACTTGCTCCAATTAGGCCTCTGCCTACACTCTGCTTCTAGTATTTACCCTGGGCTCCAACACCACCAGTTGCTGCTCAGAAGTGCCATCTGCACAGTCAACACTTGCTCAAGTGTTATTAGGGTTTAGCAACGTTAGCTGATCCCCTGCTGTGGGTCCGGCAATTTCTCCTGCTCCATCCACATTCACACTACTACAGATATTAAACTTGCTCCAATTAGGCCTCTGCCTACACTCTGTTTCTCCTGTAATCCCTGGGCTCCAACACTGCCAGTTGCTGCTCAGAAGTGCCGTCTGCACAGTCAACACTTGCTCCTCTGTTATTGGGGTTCAGTAACGTCAACTGATCCCCTGCTGTGTGTCCGGCAATTTCGCCTGCTCTGTCCACATTCACACTACTACAGATTTTAAACTTGCTCCAATTAGGCCTCTGCCTCCACTCTGCTTCTAGTATTTACCCTGGGCTGCAGCACCACCAGTTGCTGCTCAGAAGTGCCGTCTGCACAGTCAACACTTGCTCCAGTGTTATTGGGGTTTAGCAACGTTAGCTGATCCCCTGCTGTGGGTCCGGCAATTTCTCCTGCTCCATCCACATTCACACTACTACAGATATTAAACTTGCTCCAATTAGGCCTCTGCCTCCATTCTGTTTCTAGCATTTACCCTGGGCTCCAACATCGCCAGTTGCTGCTCAGAAGTGCCGTCTGCACAGTCAACACTGGCTCCTGTGTTATTGGGGTTCAGTAACGTCAGCTGATCCCCTGCTGTGTATCCAGCAATTTTTCCTGCTCTGTCCACACTCACACTACTACTGATTTTAAACTTGCTCCAATTAGGCCTTTTATTATTTACCCTGGGTTCCAGCACCGCCAGCTGTTTCCCAGCAGTGTCTCTGGCACGGGTACTCCCTCCTGCCCAGCCTGGTTCCAGCACGCCAGCTGTTTCCGGCTAGTGTCAACGTCACTTTGCCTCCAATACGTTGTCCTGTCAGGTTGCGGTCGGGTCAGCTGACTATGGTGCCTGCAGTTTAGGTGCTTCCTATGTGGGCTGTGAGATCTGGCAATGAAGGCTGGTTTTGTAGTGCCAATAGGACAAGCACTCCCTGTAGGTCTGTCGGTTTCGGTAACTGCGGCCGGCTCGAGGCCTTGCAACTTTTTTTTTCATGTGGACCTTCTGCTGTCTATCTGAGTTCCAGCACCATTTGCTGGTTCTTTGTAAGTCAATCTTGAATAGGTCCCCCTGGGTTCCAGTACAGTCAGCTGGTTCCAGGTAGAGCCTTTGGCTTAGGTGCCTCCTACTCGGTATATGAGTTCCACCAACGTCTGGTGGTCCTTGCTAGTGCTTTCTGACATGGGTACCTCCTGCTTAGTAACCGGGGTCCAGTACCGTCAGCTGGTCCTTGGTAGTTCCATTGGCTCTTGTACCTTCGGCTACCCATTCGGGTTCCAGTACCGTCAGCTGGTTCTCGACAGTGTCTTTTGCTCTTGTACCTTCTGCTACCCATCTTGGTTCCAATACCGTCAGCTGGTTCTCGGCAGTGTCTTTGGCACGGGTACTACCTCCTGCCCAGCCTGGTTCCAGCACGCCAGCTGTTTCCGGGTAGTGTCAACATCACTTTGCCTCCAATACGTTGTCCTGTCGGGTTGCGGTCGGGTTAGCTGACTCTATGGTGCCTGCAGTTTAGGTGCTTCCAATGTGGGCTGCGGGATCTGGCAATGAAGGCTGGTTCCGTAATGCCAATAGGACAAGCACCCCTGTAGGACTGTGGGTTTTGGTAACTGCGGCCGGCTCGCGGCCTTGAAACTTTTTTTTTCATGTGGACCTTCTGCTGCCTATCTGAGTTCCAGCACCATTAGCTAGTTCTTTGGAAGTCAATCTTGAATAGGTCCCCCTGGTTTCCAGTACCGTCAGCTGGTTCCAGGCAGAGTCTTTGGCTTAGGTGCCTCCTTCTCGGTATCCAAGTTCCACCAACGTCTGGTGGTCCTTGGTAGTGCTTTCTGGCACAGGTACCTCCTGCTTAGTAACCGGGTTGCAGTACAATAACCTGGTTCTCGGTAGTTCCATTGGCTCTTGTACCTTCTGCTACCCATCCGGGTTCCAGTACTGTCAGCTGGTTCTTGGCAGTTCCTCAGCCTTCTTGTACCTTCTGCTACATTTCTAAGTTCAAGCTTTTTGAAATGTTTTTTGGTAATCACTCTGGATCTCCCTGACGATGACTGTTATGATAAGGTAATTCAGTACCACAATGGACATAGAGGTCAGAGCACATACAGTGACCTGACAATAACCCAAAAACATAGAACGAGCTCTGAGACGTGGGAACTCTGCTGACCGCAATCCCTAATCCTCTCCAACCACACTAGAGGCAGCCGTGGATTGCGCCTAACGCTCCCTATGCAACTCGGCACAGCCTGAGAAACTAGCTAGCCTGAAGATAGAAAATAAGCCTACCTTGCCTCAGAGAAATACCCCAAAGGAAAAGGCAGCACCCACATATAATGACTGTGAGTAAAGATGAAAAGACAAACGTAGAGATGAAATAGATTTAGCAAAGTGAGGCCCGACTTTCTGAACAGAGCGAGGATAGGAAAGATAACTTTGCGGTCAACACAAAACCCTACAAAAACCACGCAAAGGGGGCAAAAAGACCCTCCATACCGAACTAACGGCACGGAGGTACACCCTCTGCATCCCAGAGCTTCCAGCAAGCAGGAAAAAACAAATAGACAAGCTGGACAGAAAAAACAGCAAACAAAATAGCAAAGCGAACTTAGCTATGCAGAGCAGCAGGCCACAGGAACGATCCAGGAGGAAACAGGTCCAATACTAGAACATTGACTGGAGGCCAGGATCAAAGCACTAGGTGGAGATAAATAGAGCAGCACCTAACGACTTCACCACATCACCTGAGGAAGGAAACTCAGAAGCCGCAGTACCACTTTCCTCCACCAACGGAAGCTCACAGAGAGAATCAGCCGAAGTACCACTTGTGACCACAGGAGGGAGCTCTGCCACAGAATTCACAACAGTACCCCCCCCTTGAGGAGGGGTCACCGAACCCTCACCAGAGCCCCCAGGACGACCAGGATGAGCCATATGAAAGGCACGAACAAGATCGGGAGCATGGACATCAGAGGCAAAGACCCAGGAATTATCTTCCTGAGCATAACCCTTCCACTTAACCAGATACTGGAGTTTCCGTCTTGAAACACGAGAATCCAAAATCTTCTCCACAATATACTCCAACTCCCCCTCCACCAAAATCGGGGCAGGAGGATCAACAGATGGAACCATAGGTGCCACGTATCTCCGCAATAATGACCTATGGAATACGTTATGTATGGAAAAAGAATCTGGAAGGGTCAGACGAAAAGACACAGGATTAAGAACCTCAGAAATCCTATACGGACCAATGAAACGAGGTTTAAACTTAGGAGAGGAAACCTTCATAGGAATATGACGAGAAGATAACCAAACCAAATCCCCAACACGAAGTCGGGGACCCACACAGCGTCTGCGATTAGCGAAACGTTGAGCCTTCTCCTGGGACAAGGTCAAATTGTCCACTACATGAGTCCAAATCTGCTGCAACCTGTCCACCACAGTATCCACACCAGGACAGTCCGAAGACTCAACCTGCCCTGAAGAGAAACGAAAATGGAACCCAGAGTTGCAGAAAAACGGCGAAACCAAGGTAGCCGAGCTGGCCCGATTATTAAGGGCGAACTCAGCCAAAGGCAAAAAGGGGACACCCAGTCATCCTGATCAGCAGAAACAAAGCATCTCAGATATGTTTCCAAGGTCTGATTGGTTCGTTCGGTCTGGCCATTAGTCTGAGGATGGAAAGCCGAGGAAAAAAGACAAGTCAATGCCCATCCTACCACAAAAGGCTCGCCAAAACCTCGAAACAAACTGGGAACCTCTGTCAGAAACGATATTCTCTGGAATGCCATGTAAACGAACCACATGCTGGAAGAACAATGGCACCAAATCAGAGGAGGAAGGTAATTTAGACAAGGGTACCAAATGGACCATCTTAGAGAAGCGATCACAGACCACCCAAATGACTGACATCTTTTGAGAAACGGGAAGATCTGAAATAAAATCCATAGAGATATGTGTCCAAGGCCTCTTCGGGACCGGCAAGGGCAAAAGCAACCCACTGGCACGAGAACAGCAGGGCTTAGCCCGAGCACAAATCCCACAGGACTGCACAAAAGTACGCACATCCCGCGACAGAGATGGCCACCAAAAGGATCTAGCCATTAACTCTCTGGTACCAAAGATTCCAGGATGACCAGCCAACACCGAACAATGAACCTCAGAGATAACTTTATTCGTCCACCTATCAGGGACAAACAGTTTCTCCGCTGGGCAACGATCAGGTTTATTAGCCTGAAATTTTTGCAGCACCCGCCGCAAATCAGGGGAGATGGCAGACACAATTACTCCCTCTTTGAGGATACCCGCCGGCTCAGATAAACCCGGAGAGTCGGGCACAAAACTCCTAGACAGAGCATCCGCCTTCACATTTTTAGAGCCCGGAAGGTACGAAATCACAAAGTCAAAACGGGCAAAAAACAGCGACCAACGAGCCTGTCTAGGATTCAACCGCTTGGCAGACTCGAGATAAGTCAAGTTCTTATGATCAGTCAAGACCACCACGTGATGCTTAGCTCCTTCAAGCCAATGACGCCACTCCTCGAATGCCCACTTCATGGCCAGCAACTCTCGATTGCCCACATCATAATTTCGCTCAGCAGGCGAAAACTTCCTGGAAAAGAAGGCGCATGGTTTCATCACCGAGCAATCAGAACTTGTCTGCGACAAAACAGCCCCTGCTCCAATCTTCGAAGCATCAACCTCGACCTGGAACGGAAGCGAAACATCTGTTTGACACAACACAGGGGCAGAAGAAAAACGACGCTTCAACTCTTGAAAAGCTTCCACAGAAGCAGAAGACCAATTGACCAAATCAGCACCCTTCTTGGTCAAATCGGTCAATGGTTTAGCAATACTAGAAAAATTGCAGATGAAGCGACGATAAAAATTAGCAAAGCCCAGGAACTTTTGCAGACTTTTCAGAGATGTCGGCTGAGTCCAATCATGGATGGCTTGGACCTTAACAGGGTCCATCTCGATAGTAGAAGGGGAAAAGATGAACCCCAAAAATGAAACCTTCTGAACACCAAAGAGACACTTTGATCCCTTCACAAACAAAGAATTAGCACGCAGGACCTGAAACACCGTTCTGACCTGCTTCACATGAGACTCCAAATCATCCGAGAAGATCAAAATGTCATCCAAGTACACAATCAGGAATTTATCCAGGTACTCTCGGAAGATGTCATGCATAAAGGACTGAAACACTGATGGAGCATTGGCAAGTCCGAATGGCATTACTAGATACTCAAAATGGCCCTCGGGCGTATTAAATGCAGTTTTCCATTCATCGCCTCGCTTAATACGCACAAGATTATACGCACCACTAAGATCTATCTTGGTGAACCAACTAGCCCCCTTAATCCGAGCAAACAAATCAGATAACAACGGCAAGGGGTACTGAAATTTAACCGTGATCTTATTTAGAAGGCGGTAATCTATACAAGGTCTCAGTGAACCATCCTTCTTGGCTACAAAAAAGAACCCTGCTCCTAATGGCGACGATGACGGGCGAATATGCCCCTTCTCCAAGGACTCCTTCACATAACCCCGCATAGCGGCGTGCTCAGGCACAGATAAATTAAACAGTCGACCTTTTGGGAATTTACTACCAGGAATCAAATTGATAGCACAATCACAATCCCTAAGCGGAGGTAGGGTATCGGACTTGGGCTCATCAAATACATCCCGGTAATCAGACAAGAACTCTGGAACCTCAGAAGGGGTGGATGACGAAATAGTCAGAAATTGAACATCACCATGTACCCCCTGACAACCCCAGCTGGACACAGACATGGATTTCCAATCTAATACTGGATTATGGACTTGTAGCCATGGCAACCCCAACACGACCACATCATGCAGATTATGCAACACCAGAAAGCGAATAACCTCCTGATATGCAGGAGCCATGCACATGGTCAGCTGGGTCCAGTACTGAGGCTTATTCTTGGCCAAAGGCGTAGCATCAATTCCTCTCAATGGAATAGGACACTGCAAGGGCTCCAAGAAAAACCCACAACGCCTAGCATACTCCAAGTCCATCAAATTCAGGACAGCGCCTGAATCCACAAATGCCATGACAGAATACGATGACAAAGAGCAGATCAAGGTAACAGACAGAAGAAATTTTGACTGTACCGTACCAATGGTGGCAGACCTAGCGAACCGCTTAGTGCGCTTAGGACAATCAGAGATAGCATGAGTGGAATCACCACAGTAGAAATACAGCCCATTCAGACGTCTGTGTTCTTGCCGTTCAACTCTGGTCAAAGTCCTATCGCACTGCATAGGCTCAGGTTTAAGCTCAGGTAATACCGCCAAATGGTGCACAGATTTACGCTCACGCAAGCGTCGACCGATCTGAATGGCCAAAGACATAGACTCATTCAGACCAGCAGGCATAGGAAATCCCACCATGACATCCTTAAGGGCTTCAGAGAGACCTTTTCTGAAAATAGCTGCGAGCGCACCTTCATTCCATTGAGTGAGTACGGACCACTTTCTAAATTTCTGACAATATACCTCTATCTCATCCTGACCCTGACAGAGAGCCAGCAAATTTTTCTCTGCCTGATCCACTGAATTAGGTTCATCGTACAGCAATCCGAGCGCCAGGAAAAACGCATCGATATTACTTAATGCAGGATCTCCTGACGAAAAGAGAAAATGCCCAGTCCTGAGGGTCGCCACGTAAAAAAGAAATAATGATCCTAACTTGTTGAACTGGGTCACTAGAGGAGCGAGGTTTCAAAGCCAGAAATAGTTTACAATTATTCTTGAAACTCAGAAATTTAGTTCTATCTCCAAAAAACAAATCAGGAATAGGAATTCTCGGTTCTAACATAGAATTCTGAACCACAAAGTCTTGAATATTTTGTACTCTTGCCGTGAGCTGATCCACACATGAAGACAGACCTTTAATGTCCATCGCTACACCTGTGTCCTGAACCACCCAAATGTCTAGGGGAAAAAAAAGGCAAAACACAGTGCAGAGAAAAAAAAATGGTCTCAGAACTTCTTTTTTCCCTCTATTGAGAATCATTAGTACTTTGGGCCTCCAGTACTGTTATGATAAGGTAATTCAGTACCACAATGGACATAGAGGTCAGAGCACATACAGTGACCTGACAATAACCCAAAAACATAGAACGAGCTCTGAGACGTGGGAACTCTGCTGACCGCAATCCCTAATCCTCTCCAACCACACTAGAGGCAGCCGTGGATTGCGCCTAACGCTCCCTATGGAACTCGGCACAGCCTGAGAAACTAGCTAGCCTGAAGATAGAAAATAAGCCTACCTTGCCTCAGAGAAATACCCCAAAGGAAAAGGCAGCCCCCACATATAATGACTGTGAGTAAAGATGAAAAGACAAACGTAGAGATGAAATAGATTTAGCAAAGTGAGGCCCGACTTTCTGAACAGAGCGAGGATAGGAAAGGTAACTTTGCGGTCAACACAAAACCCTACAAAAACCACGCAAAGGGGGCAAAAAGACCCTCCGTACCGAACTAACGGCACGGAGGTACACCCTCTGCGTCCCAGAGCTTCCAGCAAGCAGGAAAAAACAAATAGACAAGCTGGACAGAAAAAACAGCAAACAAAATAGCAAAGCGAACTTAGCTATGCAGAGCAGCAGGCCACAGGAACGATCCAGGAGGAAACAGGTCCAATACTAGAACATTGACTGGAGGCCAGGATCAAAGCACTAGGTGGAGTTAAATAGAGCAGCACCTAACGACTTCACCACATCACCTGAGGAAGGAAACTCAGAAGCCGCAGTACCACTTTCCTCCACCAACGGAAGCTCACAGAGAGAATCAGCCGAAGTACCACTTGTGACCACAGGAGGGAGCTCTGCCACAGAATTCACAACAGATGACCCTAAAGACGACAACCCTGAAGACCACCCCGAAGAAGACGACGACCCTGGAGACGACGACCCTGGAGACGATGTCCCTGGAGATGCCGACCCTGAAGACCACCCCGAAGAAGATGTCGACCCCCGAGATGACGACCCCGTAGACGATGACCCTGAAGACCACCCCGAAGAAGACGACGACCCGGGAGATGACGACACCGGAGACGACGACCATGGAGACGACGACCCTGAAGACCACCCCGAAGAAGATGACGACCCCGGAGACGACGACCCCAGAGATGACGACCCTGAAGACCACCCCGAAGATGACCAAGAAGATGACCCTGAAGAAGATGACCAAAAGGACAAAGAACAAGAATACAACCACCAAGATACAGAAGAACAAGAGACAAAAGACCAAGAAGCAGAAGAACAAGAAACTGCAGAACAAAAAGCAGAAGAACATTATTATTATTATTATTATTATTATTATTTAATTATATAGCACCATTGATTCCATGGTGCTGTACATGAGAATGAGTTACATACAAGTTACAAATATCACATACAGTAAACAAACTAACAATGACGGACTGATACAGAGGGGCGAGGACCCTGCCCTTGCGGGCTTACATTCTACAGGATTATGGGGAAGGAGACAGTAGGTTGGGGGTTGCAGGAGCTCCGGTGTTGGTGAGGCGGTAGCTCCGGTGTTGGTGAGGCGGTAGCTTCGTTGGTGATGAGCATTAAGCATAAGACTAAAAATCAGAGCAAAAGATATTATCTAAATTATAAGCTGAAGAAGACTACGCAGTGTATGGGGGTGAGTCCGTTCCTCCTCATGGTGCCCCTGGAAAAAACCTGCTGCTGCAGGCAAAACTGAAAGCGGACAAATCCTGTTGTATTTCTTTTGTGACAAGCAGCACGGAAGGTGTAATCTTCAAACTTTTATAGATAACAACTACAGGAATGCCTGTCATAAATAAGAATATGATGAAGAAAAATATGAAAAAGATGAAGAAGTAGAATATGAAGAAGAATAATAGTTGAATAAGAAGAATATGAAGAATGTAAAAAAAATAATAATAGGAAGAAGGTGAAGAAGAAGAAGATGAATAAGGTGAAGAAGAAGTTGATGAAAAAGATGCTGCTGCTGAGGATGATGAAGGAGAAAGTGTGGGAGAAGTAAAAAAGAAGGTGAAGAGCATGGAAGTAGTGAAACATAAATATCTGAGAAAATATAAAAAATCTTAACATAGTCAATATCTTTGTAACTCCGAACGTCTTAAAAAAAATGTAATTCCTGCTATTCCATTTGATTGGGCTAAACCTCTCTGCATTTAATGTCTCCTCCACCTCCCCCAATACATTCTACATTATTGTTAGTTGTTTTCCTTCATGTAGAATTAACCTACAAGGAAAGAAAGGGTTTATTTTCATTCCGATATTTGTGTCCCATTGACTTGCATTGGTTTCCGGTATCGGAATCGGCGATATCCGATATTTTTGGGGTATCGGTCCGATCCAATCCGATCCGATATTTCACGATATTGGAAGGTATCGTTCAACACTATTCACTACTTCTGAATATAACTATATTCTATCTGTTGCAATACTGGCCCATGGTTTCTATATAAAACCTTGTAATAACTGCTGTATAGTTACCTTTTGGTTGTCTAGACTGATGCGTGTGATAATCTAGTTTGTCCATGGAGTATTCCCTAAAATAACATGTAATCATTTATGGGGCACAACGAATCTTGAAGAAACAAGTTTTTCCAATAACTAGCTACAACAGCAAAACCTATATTACATAACATATCTAATGTCCTGAAATGAACGTTACAGTTCTACGGCAATAAAAAAAATACGCTAAGTATAATGTAATCTTCTGCTATATTCTCTGACTATAATAAAGAACATTAATATTAAGAATTTCCAGGCAAAGTAGTAATTACATTTAGTAAGTAGAAATGAGCCAAGATCGTTTCCTCCTATTGAAATATTAAAAGCTTACAATATTTGCTCATTAAAACTGTACACTTTGTAAACTTTGCTAATTGCCCATGGTCTTCTGTGTGGCTATACTGCATGCTAAAGTGAGATTTAAGAAATCAAAGGCGCTGCAGATGTTAGCCTTGGTTGCTAGGATATAAAAAACTTGTATTAAACCATTCTCATCTGCTTGGTTACAAGACATGCATCCTGTAATTATGGAGTAAAGTTGTGTCTAAAACATCTACTTTATATTATCATTGAACATTCATCTCTTGTGTCCAAAGTGTATTGATATAAAACAATAACTAATGTTTTCTTCATTCTTTAGAGCAATTGAAATTGTTAATATGGAAGCTAAAAATGGAAGCCTGTAGGTGCGCGCTTCATCTTGCGTCGTTTGCAGACTCTTACGCATCTCCCGGGCTACGCTGCTAATTTAGACATCCTATTTTCATCCATGGTACTTAATCTAATCAAATCTGGCACAATTTGTCCTTTCATTTTTACAATGTAAGATATGTCACTTTTGTTAAATGTTTTCGTCATCCTGCTTTTGGGGAATGCTAGTTATAAATGTAGAAGTGGATTGTACGGTGAAAGTAAAGTTTCATTAACCCCTTAATGACCAGAGGTTTTTTTGGTCTTGCATTTTCATTTTTTGCTCCCCTTCTTCCCAGAGCCATAACTTTTTTATTTTTTGGTCAAAATGGCGATGTGAGGGCTTGTTCTTTGCGGGACGAGTTGTACTTTTGAATGACATCATTAGTTTTAACATGTCATGTATAGAGATGGCGAACCCGAACAGTAAATTTCAGCAACCGTTCCGAACACCTACTGTTCTGGCAGACACCGAAAAAGAACTTCACGAGGAAGTCTGTGTTACTGTTCGGGTTCGGCTGCCTGAACACCGGGTGTTTGTTGCGCTGCCATGTGCATGACAGCGTGGCAAATACCACTTCTGATCGGCGGTGAAATCATCCCTGCCGGTCAGAGAGCCGCAGTTCCCAAGCTGTCAAAAGACAGCAGCAGCCCTCAGCTGTGATCGGAGGTATAAAGTTTACCTCTGGTCACTGGCATCAGCTGATGGGACAAATGCTCCCATCATCTGAAACCTTATGCCATTAATAACAGCGAGATCAGGAGCCGCGGATGGGAATATTCATCTGCCGCTCCTCCGCTGGAAATAAATAATAAAAAAACCCTCGTGGGTTCCCCTGTGTATTTGTTAACCAGCCAGGCAAAACTCACAGCTGTAGACTGCAGCCCTCAGCTGTCAGCTTCAGCAAGGCTAGTTATCAAGAATAAAGGGGCCCCCACGCTGTATTTTTAAATTATTTAAATAAATAATTTTAAAAATGGCGTGGCATCCCTTCATTTATGACAACCTTCCTTGCAAAAGCAGACAGCTGGGGCTGGTATTCTCAGGCTGGTAAGGGGCCATGGATATTGACCCCCACAGCCTAAAAATAGCAGCCCGCAGCCACCCAGAAAAGGCACATCTATTAGATGCGCCAATTCTGGTGCTTTGTCTGGCTCTTCCCACTTGCCCTGCAGCGGTGGCAAGTGGGGTTCATATTTGTAGGGTTGATGTCACCTTTGTATTGGCAGGTGACATCAAGCCCTTAGCTTAGTAATGGAGAGGTATCTATAAGACACCTATTCATTACTAATCCTATAGTTGTATTATAAATAATGACACAGTCAGAATAAATTCCTTTAATTTAAAAAAATGACACAGACTCCTTTAATTATCTCAATTAAACTATACTTACGACCTCACCTAATTCCACCGAAGCCCTTGTTCTCCTGTAATAAACCAAAAATCCACCCGTGGCTATTAACCCGTTAAATGCCACTGTCAAACTCTGACAGCGGCATTTAACATGTGCTTCCGGCAATCGTTCTGGAAATCCGCTTATTGGTGACCCCCTTCATGTAATTGCGGGTCACCGATGGATTGGCATGACAACCAGAGGTCTCCTGCAGACCTCCTGTTCTGGGCACATGTCAGCTGTTCAAAACAGCTGACATGTGACGGGAAAGATGTGGGCTCACTGCCGGAGCGCACATCAAAGGGAGGGAATCTGACATCGGCATACACCCAAAAGGGGCTAATCAGTGAATGAGTGAACGGGGAAGAAATGGTTTGTTAAAGGGAATCTGTCACCTCCAGGATGTACAGTATGTGACCTAGTAATATGGGTATAGAGGTAATAGCAATGTTACAATAGTCCTTACTGTATACCTCATATTAATGGTCTTGATGCTGAGAAATGTTATATTCTTTCTTTATGATAATGATTTCCTCCAGGCTCCGGGGTGTGCGGTGCCTGGAAGAAATACCTGTCTCCTCTCTTCATTGCAATACTTACTCCTTCCATCAGCGTCAGTTATGGCCCCAGAATCATGCGCCCTAAACTCCCTCAGGAATACATACCTTATCCTCCCTTCTGTGGGCACTGCATTCAGGCATCTTCTGTGCAGTCACCATCATGTCACTCACTTGCTCGTCACTCACTTATATGTCACTGACTCACTTACGGCACCGCTGCCTGAGAGCTTTCTCATGCAGCGAGCGGTGCCATAAGCGAGGTCACCTTGGCTCATCAGGTTTGAACTCTGGTGAACTTTCTCATGACAGCTCAGCTCAAGATAAAGTAGGAGCGATTACACTCCTGTCAGTGTGTTCCAGCTGTCGGGGATAGCGGTCGTGTATCGCTCAGAGCGGGGTACTCAGATCGCCGGGCAGTGTTGGATTCTGGGGGTCACGGGGCTGTGCCCGGTTCCTGTGCTCCAAGGACAGTGAAACAGGTATTAAAAATAATAAAAAAGTTAAACAAAAATTAGAAAAAAGAGTTTGTGACTCCAGTTGGTGTATTCGGCTGTAATATGGCTGGTACTGCAGATGATCCCTGGGGGAAGGTAAGTGATGATGGCAGTGCAGGTGTTTCACTCCCCTCCAATAAGGGCTGGCCCCCATGGATAGTGATAGAAGTAGATGGTGCAGAGTTATAAAGCAGGAGACAAAGAAAGTCACTTCACCATTTACTGAAGTTCAAATACAGTTTCAGAGGAAGGAATACAACTCTCACCAGGTATACAGTCTGCTTTGCACGATGGGAATTATCTCTTTGCTGTGATTCACTCCTTGCTGCTCTAATCACTTCTGTGACAAAGGCTTCCTGTAGTCTGAAATTTCCAGTACAACCAAGTACTCACGGTGTTTCCCCCCCTGGCAACTTGCAGGGTGAATCCTATGTGAAGCATGTGTTTGTTCTTGCACAATTTCTCACTGATTCTCTGTTGAGACGGAGCTCCTGGGAAAACACTTTACTGCTGCTTAGGCCTCATTCAGACGTCCAGATAATTCCAGTAATGGAGAAATCGGTACCGGAATTATCTGTGTCCGTGTGTCCGTGTGCTCACGTAGCACATCAGTGTGGCACACATGCGGCACCCGTGTGCCACCCGTGTGCTGACTGAGGACCACACGGACCGTGCAGGAGACAGCGCTACAGTAAGCGCTGTCCCCTGTTTTGGGTGCTGAATCCAGAATTCATTCCTTCTTCCCAGCAGTGTTCGCTGGAGAGAAGGAATGAAAAATCTTTTTTTTTTCTTTTCCCTTAAAAATAAAGTTTATGCGGCCCCTCCCACCTCCCATCCCCTGTGCGCCCCCCCCCCGCTTGCCAGGAAATACTCACCGACACCCAGCTTCAGCGATGTCTCCTCTCTGCGCCGGCAGCAGGCCCTGTGTGAGCGGTCACGTGGTCCCGCTCATTACAGTGAGGAATATGCGCATATTCCTCACTGTAATGAGCGGGACCATGTGACCGCTCACACAGGGCCTGCTGCCAGCGCTGAGAGGAGACATCGCTGGAGCTGGGTGTCGGTGAGTATTTCCCGGCAAGCGGGGGGGGGGGGGCGCACAGGGGATGGGAGGCGGGAGGGGACGCACAAACTTTATTTTTAAGGGAAAAGAAAAAAAAAAGATTTTTCATTCCTTCTCTCCAGCGAACGCTGCTGGGAAGAAGGAATGAATTCCGGCTTCAGCACCACACGCAGGGGGGACAGCGCTTACTGTAGCGCTGTCTCTCCTGCGGGCGGTACGTGCACATGGAGGAGAGTGCACACTGTTCTCTGTGTGCACGTGTGCGGGACGCTTTGCGGACTGTGCTGCCGGAGAAAAACAGACATGTGAAAACATGGAGACATGTGCATAGACCCATTTGAATGGGTCTACGTGTGTCAGTGTCTCCGGTACGTGAGAAAACTGTCAGTACACGTACCGGAGACACTGACATGTGAAAGAGGCCTTATGAAAACCACAGAGCATATCAGCTTACCACCCGACTCTGCAAGTCTGGATGGTCTAGGAGCTGATACCCTGAGCCTTCTCAATCCCTGGAAGAAGCATGTTTCTCTTCCCTGAACATTCTCCATTTTCTTTTCTACTGTCCCTTCACAGACTAAGTACACTGCTCCCCTCCCAGTTAGGGTATCTGTGCAAAGCTCTAAGCTTCAGACAGGGTAAGGGAGCTGAGTAAATTGTGTGTACAGTTGTCCCCAGCAGAGAAAGCATAACTTCCATCATTTGCAATATAATAATAATAATAATCTTTATTTATATAGCGCCAACATATTCCGCAGCGCTTTACAGTTTAACAGTTTGAAACACAACCGTCATAGGTAACAATGTTAACAATACAGTAATACAGAAAAATAAGACAAAATAAGACGACCCTGCTCGTGAGAGCTTACAATCTAAAATGAGGTGGGGGAGATACAAAGTACAGATGTGTATTTACAATGATGTATTTACAATGATGGTCCAGCCATCTTCATGGAGTGGGGGGTAGATGGAGATACTGAATGGGCTGCACACACACACACAAACATAAAATGAGTTTGATTAGGGAACGTGATAGGCCGCTCTGAACAAATGAGTTTTGAGCGAGCGCCTAAAACTATGCAAGTTGTGGATGGTCCTAATATCTTGGGGTAGAGCATTCCAGAGGATTGGCGCAGCACGGGAGAAGTCTTGGAGTCGGGAGTGGGAGGTACGGATTAGTGCAGATGTTATTCGAAAGTCGTTTGCAGAGCGCAGTGGTCGGCTAGGCCGATAGACAGAAATATACATACAGTACAGACCAAAAGTTTGGACACACCTTCTCATTTAAAGATTTTTCTGTATTTTCATGACTATGAAAATTGTAAATTCACACTGAAGGCATCAAAACTATGAATTAACACATGTGGAATTATATACTTAACAAAAAAGTGTGAAACAACTGAAAATATGTCTTACATTCTAGAATCTTCAAAGTAGCCACCTTTTGCTTTGATGACTGCTTTGCACACTCTTGGCATTCTCTTGATGAGCTTCAAGAGGCAGTCATTACTTTAAGATATGAAGGTCAGTCAGTCCAAAAAATTGGGAAAACTTTGAAAGTGTCCCCAAGTGCAGTGGCAAAAACTATCAAGCGCTACAAAGAAACTGGCTCACATGAGTTGAGGACCGCCCCAGGAAAGGAAGACCAAGAGTCACCTCTGCTTCTGAGGATAAGTTTATCCGAGTTACCAGCCTCAGATATCGCAGGTTAGCAGCAGCTCAGATTAGAGACCAGTTCAATGCCACACAGAATTCTAGCAGCAGACACATCTCTACAACAACTGTTAAGAGGAGACTTTGTGCAGCAGGCCTTCATGGTAAAATAGCTGCTAGGAAACCACTGTTAAGGACAGGCAACAAGCAGAAGAGACTTGTTTGGGCTAAAGAACACAAGGAATGGACATTAGATCAGTGGAAATCTGTGCTTTGGTCTGATGAGTCCAAATTTGAGATCTTTGGTTCCAACCAACGTGTCTTTGTGCGACGCAGAAAAGGTGAACAGATGGACTCTACATGCCTGGTTCCAACCGTGATGCATGGAGGAAGAGGTGTGATGTTGTGGGGGTGCATGCTGGTGACACTGTTGGGGATTTATTCAAAATTGAAGGCATACTGAATCAGCATGACTACCACAGCATCTTGCAGCGGCATGCTATTCCATCTGGTTTGCGTTTAATTGGACCATCATTTATATTTCAACAGGACAATGACCCCAAACGCACCTCCAGGCTGTGTAAGGGCTATTTGACTAAGAAGGAGAGTGATGGGGTGCTACATCAGATGACCTGGCCTCCACAGTCACCAGACCTGTACCCAATCAAGATGGTTTGGGGTGAGCTGGACCGCAGAGTGAAGGCAAAAGGGCCAACAAGTGATAAGTATCTCTGGGAACTCCTTCAAGATTGTTGGAAGACCATTTCCGGTGACTACCTCTTGAAGCATATCAAGAGAATGCCAAGAGCAGTGCAAAGCTGTCATCGAAGCAAAAGGTGGCTACTTTGAAGAACCTAGAATATATGACATAGTTTCGGTTGTTTCACACTTTTTTGTTCAGTATATAATTCCACATGTGTTAATTCATAGTTTTGATGCCTTCAGTGTGAATGTACAATTTTCATAGTCATGAAAATACAAAAAATCTTTAAATGAGATGGTGTGTCCAAACTTTTGGTCTGTACTATATATATATATATATATATATACATATATATATATATATATATATATATATATATATATATATCTACTATATAATTGTCTAAGGGTCACTTCCGTCTTTCTGTCCTTCTGTCTGTCACGGATATTCATTAGTCGCGGCCTCTGTCTGTCATGGAATCCAAGTCGCTGATTGGTCTCGCCAGCTGCCTGTCATGGCTGCTGCAACCAATCAGCGACGGCCACAGTCCGATTAGTCCCTCCCTACTCCCCTGCAGTGAGCGCCCGGCGCCCGCTCCATACTCCCCGCAGTCACCGCTCACACAGGGTTAATGCCAGCGGTAACAGACCACATTATACCGCGGGTAACTAACTCCGTTACCGCCGCTATTTACACTGTGTGACCAAGTTTTTACTATTGATGCTGCCTATGCAGCATCAATAGTAAAAAGATCTAATGTTAAAAATAATTAAAAAAATAAAAAATCATTATATACTCACCTTTCGCGACGATCCGATGACCGCTCCATGCAAGCGACAGGTTCCGGTGCTAAGGATGGTATGCGACAAGGAGCTGCCATGACGTCACAGTCATGTAACCACGACGTCATCACAGGTCCTGCGCGCCTGTGCGAGAAGGACCTGCCATGACGTCACGGTCATGTGACCGCGACGTCATCACAGGTCCTGCGCGCCTGCACGTGAAGGACCTGCCATGACGTCACAGTCATGTGACCGCGACATCATCACACCCTGGGATCGGAAGCTGTTGCGTGCGCCGCGCACAGGCGACAGAACTACAAGGGACCCTCGGATCGGAAGGTGAGTATATGTTTATTTTTTATTTTTTAACCTGTGACATACGTGGCTGGGCAATATACTACGTGGCTCTGAGCTGTATATTACATCGCTATGCAATTTACTACGTGGCTGGGCAATATACTATGTGGCTGGGCAATATACTACGTCACTGGGCAATATACTACGTAACTGGGCAATATACCACGTGGCTGGGCAATATACTACATGGCTTGGCAATATACTACATGGGCTGTGCAATATACTACATGAGCTGTGCAATATACTAAGTGGCTGTGCAATATACTACGTGGGCTGTGCAATATACTACGTGGCTGGGCAATATGCTACGCGGGCTGGGCAATATACTACGTGGCTCTGTGCTGTATACTACGTGGGCTGTGCAATATACTACGCCGCTGGGCAATATACTAGGTCACTGGGCAATATACTACGTGGCTGGGCAATATACTACATGGCTGGGCAATATACTACGTGGGCTGTGCAATATACTACGTGGGCTGTGCAATATACTACGTGGACATGCATATTCAAGAATACCGATGCGTTAGAATCGGGCCACCATCTAGTATATATATATATATATATAATCACTTAATCACTGACATCTATATATCTATGTATCCTATGTGCATATATCTATTCTAACCTGTCAGTGTGATTTTACTTTACGCAGCACATGAATTACCGGCTTTTCAAAGGATCTAGAGGTTTGGTTCTACAGGAAGAAGTTTTTTTTTCTCTGGGGCACTCAACTTTATTAGCATGCACAAAGAGCAGAGGCGGGCTGGGCCGGGTGGCAAAAGGGCAAGTGCCCCCCGGGCCTGTCTCCTCAGCAGCAGATGCGGGCCGCCCAGCTTCCTGCCACCTAGAAGATGGCTTTTGGCAGTGCACTGTGCTACTTTAATCCTGTAAGTGGTGGCCGTCCGTCCCTGAATTGTAGACACGCCCACACTGCACACTGTGCGGCCGTGTGTTCTGATCTCTCACCTCGCGAGCTGGCCGGGATGCTTCCTCGTGGAGGACTGGAGAGCAGTCTGAGTCAGAAGAGATCTGCAGGGGTCAGGAGGAGATCAAGGACCCGGCCGAATCCTGCGTCTTGTGTCTGCAGTCCCTCTGAGGCACAGTGAGTGTGAGGATTTATTGCACCCATTTGAACTTTCATGCAGCACAGGTCACTATCAGTGGAGTTTTCGGCTCCAGCGTCACCCGTTCAAGCTGCAGCAATAACTCCCAGTCAGGGTCAGACACAAGTATACAGTCATCCTGACTGCTCCTGAGCCTGGCTCCAGGACACCATATATCAGATATAATTCCATCCATTATAATGTGAGGTCCAGGTATAGTCAGTGCATATAACACTGTAGGCATGTGCACATACTGTAGTATCTTATATATAATTGTCTAAGGCTACTTTCACACTAGCGTTTTCTGCAATCCGTCACAATGCGTCGTTTTGCAGAAAAAACGCATCCTGCAAAAGTGCTTGCAGGATGCGTTTTTTCCCCATAGACTTGTATTGACGACGCATTTGCGATGGATTGCCACACGTTGCATCCGTCGAGCGACGGATGCGTCGTGCTTCTGCGGACCGTCGGGAGCAAAAAACGCTACATGTAACGTTTTTTGCTCCTGACGGATCGCTTTATCCGACCGCACATGCGCGGCCAGAACTCCGCCCCCACCTCCCCGCACCTTACAATGGGGCAGCGGATGCGCCGGAGAAATGCATCCGCTGCCTCCATTGTGCAATGCGCTAAACGCTAGCGTCGCTAGTGTGAAAGAAGCCTAAGGGTCACTTCCGTCTGTCTGTCTGTCCTTCTGTCACGAACGTGCGCCGTTACCGCTGCTATTAACCCTGTGTGTCCCCAACTATTTACTATTGATGCTGCCTATGCAGCATCAATAGTAAAAATAGGTCATGTTAAAAATAATAAAAAAAAAAAAAAAACCTGCTATACTCCCCCTCCGCCGCCTTTCTCGGTCATGTGACCGCGTCGTCATCATAGGTCCTGCTCACACCAGCCCTGGGACGGGACCACAAGCTGCCGCTTGCAATGGAGCGGTCCCGGGAGCGGGGAGAGGAGCGAGAAAGGTGGCGGAGGGTGAGTATAGCAGGACTTCAACGGGCTATAGGTCAGTATATGTTTATTTTGGGTTTTTTTTAAGTCTCTATACTACGTGGCTCTGTGCTGGCCAATATACTACGTAACTGGGCAATATACTACGTGGCTCTGCTATATACTATGTGGTTGGGCAATATACTACGTGGCTCTGCTATATACTATGTGGCTGGGCAATATACCGTACTACGTGGGTTGTGCTATATACTATGTGGCTGGGCAATACGTGGCTGGGCAATATACTACGTGGCTGGGCAATATACTACGTGGCTGGGCAATATACTACGTGACTGGGCAATATATTAAGTGGCTGGGCAATATACTACGTGGCTGGGCAATATACTACGTGGCTGGGCAATATACTACGTGACTGGGCAATATACTACGTCGCTGGGCAATATACTACGTGGCTGGGCAATATACTACGTGGCTGGGCAATATACTACGTGTCTGGGCAATATACGTGACTGGGCAATATACTACGTGGACATGCATATTCTAGAATACCCGATGCGTTAGAATCCGGCCACCATCTAGTATGATATAATTATTATATTTTAATATGAATTGTAATTAATATGTTAATAATAATATTGAGCAGAATTCACTTCAGTCTTTTGGTTTGGCCTCCATGATAGTCGTGGTGTGTCATGTGGCCCCTCTGAAAAATTATTCGCCCATACTATGTGCAGAGACATATGATGGTATGTACAGGATAATACGTGGCTAATGTAATGTCTGATGTCTGTATGTCACATAGCAGTCATATATTGTCCTGTACAGTATACTTTATGTAATATACTGTGTGCATAAACATCTGATGTTATATGCTGGATAAAGTGCGAATAGTATAATATATCATGTCTGTACTCATAGTACAATATACAAGTAACATATTATCCAGCACATACCATCTGTTGCCTGTAATCCTCCTATTAACGCTTTTTCCCCTAGTTCCCATGTACATGTTAGAGCAGTGTCAGTGTGTTACTGTACTCAACTAGCGCCGTGTTCTCCGGTATCCAGCATCGCTCGGCTTCTCCTCTGAGTGACGTCTTCACTCTTCAGACCCCGGCTCCCACTATGCTTTATGTTACCTGGACGTCTCTTTACAATGTAAGTCTATGGATCCTCATTGTGAGCCTCATTCTCACGCTCCATAGACTTCTATTGTAAAAGCCACCTATGTGTCACATAGAGCCCAGCGTGACCTGGAGAGTCTGAACAGCCGTCAGGTGACGTAGAACAGGAGTGGAGCAACTCTAGACACAGGAGAAGACTGCGATTAGTGAGTATATTACCACACTGACACGCTGCCATCACTGAGTATATTACCACACTGACACGCTGCAATCAGTGAGTATATTACCACACTGACACGCTGCAATCAGTGAGTATATTACCACACTGACACGCTGCTATCACTGAGTATATTACCACACTGACACGCTGCAGTCAGTGAGTATATTACCACACTGACACGCTGCTATCAGTGAGTATATTACCACACTGACACGCTGCTATCACTGAGTATATTACCACACTGACACGCTGCAGTCAGTGAGTATATTACCACACTGACACGCTGCTATCAGTGAGTATATTACCACATTGACATCCTGCAATCACTGAGTATATCACCACACTGACACGCTGCAATCAGTGAGTATATTACCACACTGACACGCTGCAATCAGTGAGTATATTACCACACTGACACGCTGCTATCAGTGAGTATATTACCACACTGACACGCTGCTATCACTGAGTATATTACCACACTGACACGCTGCAGTCAGTGAGTATATTACCACACTGACACGCTGCAGTCAGTGAGTATATTACCACACTGACACGCTGCAGTCAGTGAGTATATTACCACACTGACACGCTGCAATCAGTGAGTATATTACCACACTGACACGCTGCTATCAACTATCAGTGAGTATATTACCACACTGACACGCTGCAATCACTGAGTATATTACCACACTGACACGCTGCTATCACTGAGTATATTACCACACTGACACGCTGCAGTCAGTGAGTATATTACCACACTGACACGCTGCCGTCAGTGAGTATATTACCACACTGACACGCTGCTCTCAGTGAGTATATTACCACACTGACACGCTGCCGTCAGTGAGTATATTACCACACTGACACGCTGCTCTCAGTGAGTATATTACCACACTGACACGCTGCAATCAGTGAGTATATTACCACACTGACACGCTGCCGTCAGTGAGTATATTACCACACTGACACGCTGCAATCATTGCGTATATTACCACACTGACACGCTGCCGTCAGTGAGTATATTACCACACTGACACGCTGCTCTCAGTGAGTATATTACCACACTGACACGCTGCAATCAGTGAGTATATTACCACACTGACACGCTGCAATCAGTGAGTATATTACCACACTGACACGCTGCAATCAGTGAGTATATTACCACACTGACACGCTGCAGTCAGTGAGTATATTACCACACTGACACGCTGCAATCATTGCGTATATTACCACACTGACACGCTGCTATCACTGAGTATATTACCACACTGACACGCTGCAATCAGTGAGTATATTACCACACTGACACGCTGCTATCAGTGAGTATATTACCACACTGACACGCTGCTATCAGTGAGTATATTACCACACTGACACCCTGCCATCAGTGAGTATATTACCACACTGACACGCTGCAATCAGTAGTATACTAACACACTGACACTCTGCAATCAGTGAGTATACTAACACACTGAAACTAAACTAAACTCTACACAGGTTTGGAGAAACCAAGTTAATGGCGGCTTCTTTAGCTGGACTGTTGTCTGTTTCACAATGGAGGTGAGTATATTTGAATTAGTTCTATGAGGACAATAAGAAATTGCCAAGCCTCACACTCTTTTTTCCAACACTGATTTCTGGACTCAAGACAAATTTCTGCAGTCAGTCTGTGTGTTACGGCAGCTTACTGAATCGTGATAGAGCGCTGCGCACACACTGTCACGATTCCTCTGTGTTCCCAGCGTAGTGATTGCAAGTATGAGTTTGCATAGTTATAGTCACGTGTCAACTTGGACCAGTTTTAGACAAAGCAGGGCCCTGGGCAAAAGTTTAAAGTGGGTCCCCAAATGCTAACATATTGCACCATCAGATAGAAACATTCCAGATGTATTTACTTGCGCTCAGTTCAGGCCGCTAAACGAGTGTGATCGACAATATTGAAGTCATTCGACAATTGTTTCCCAGCCTCCTTAGGGTATGTGCACACGTTCAGTAGCTGGCTGCACTTTGGACACTGCAGATGTCCGCTCCGTCCAAAGCGCTCCTCACTATTGAATGCAGGGGAATCCACATGTGTTCATTGAACCGTGCGGAATCACAACGGCCTATACATTGCACTGGTGATATGTATCTTGCAGAGCCTCGCGTCTCCTCAAGATAAATAGACATGCTGCAGTCTCGAGAGACGCACTACATGTCGGTCTCGGCGGGTGATCCACGGGCATCTGTGCACGCATAGTGGGCATGGGATTTCCACTGTGCTGTAACATCAGGACGTTGCGGATTAGACGCTGAACAACTACACAGCGTCCAACCCGCAGTTTTTACTGATCTTGGGAACATACCCTTACTTCGGCTGAGGAAGAATGATGGGTACAGATAGTCCTCGATACAGTATGATGCAGGTCCCATGTAGTAGATATAGTAGAATGCACTCTCCATGGTTCTTGATAGAGTATAATGCAGCCCCCTCACAGTATAATGCAGCCCCCTCACAGTATAATGCAGCCCCCAACACAGTATAATACAGTCCCCCCATACACAGTATAATGTAGCCCCCCACACAAACAGTATAGTGCAGTCCCCTGTCAGAGTATAATGCAGCCCCCCACATACACAGTATAGTGCAGTCCCCCCACACAGTATAGTGCAGCAGGCACACACACAGTATAATGCAGCAGACAGTAAAATGATGCACACACAATATAATGCACACACAGTATAATGCAGCAAACACACACAGTATAATGCAGCAGACACACAGTATAATGCAGCAAACACACAAACATAGTACAGTCCTCCCACACAGTATAGTGCAGTAGCCACACAGTATAGTGCAGTCCCCCCACACAGTATAGTGCAGCAGACACACACATTATAGTGCAGTCCTCCCACACACAGTATAATGCAGCAGACACACACTCCCACACTATAATGTACACACAGTATAATGCAGCAAACACACCGTATATTGCAGTCCACCCACACAGTATAGTGCAGCAGACACTCATACACACACTATAATGCACACATGCAGTATAATGCAGCAGACACACACAGCATAGTGCAGTCCCTCCACACAGTACAGTAGTGCAGCAGACACACAGTATAATGCAGTATCATGCACACACTATAATGTACACACACAGTGTAATGCTGCAAACACATTGTATAAAGCAGCAGACACACACAGTATAGTGCAGTCCCCCCTACACAGCATAGTCTAGCAGACACACACAGTATAATGCAGCAGATACACACATTATAGTGCAGTCATCCCACACACAGTACAATGGAGCAGACACACACATACTCACACACTATAATGCACACACAGTATAATGCAGCAAACACAGTATAATGCAGCAGACACACAGTATAGTGCAGTCCCCCCCACACACAGTATAGTGCAGCAGACACACACAGTATAATGCAGCAGACACTCATACACACACAATAATGCACACACAGTATAATGCAGCAGACACACAGTATTCTGCAGCAGACACACACACACTATAATGCACACACAATACAGGGCGTCTTAGCGTCTCATCAGCTCTACTGCTGGCACACTGAGTCAGAGGCAGAGGGGGAGTAATGGGAGAGGTAGTGTCACCTGACGCACTATCATCCATCACTGCTTTCAACTGTATCAGCCGATAAGTGGAAGACACTGAGCTCCTCTTACTCGGACCCCTGGAGGAGCGGGGGCCCTAGGCAGCCAACTGGTCTGCATGCCCCTAACGCCGGCCCTGGTGTCGACTAGAGTCTCAGACATCTCTCAGAGTAGCTGACTGATAGAAGTGGATGAGAATTTAGTTGGCATTTCACCACAAGTATCCCATCATTATTCCAGCATTATCTTTTTATTACCTTGTTACCTCTACTCTCTTTATGAATAAGCCATAGGTAAACACAGTAAGGATGGGCTGCAGCCGGTAATGGGCCACTACTGTGTGCTTGCCCCCCAGGCCAAAATTTGACAGCCAGCCCCTGACAAAGAGACACAGGTTAGCCCCCAAAACATGTGTTTTTGCTGCAGCTTCTTCCTGCCAAGGAACCAGAAAAAAAACAGCAAAAACCTCCAGTGTGAACATACCCTAAAAGCTTGCACTCAATCGATAAAAGCAAGTCCCCACTCAAGTCGTCATCTGTCAACAGAAATATAGGGGACTCCCACTTTACTGGTAGCACTAAGGGTCTGGAAAACCGCTATGGCTCCTCGCTCTCCAAGGAAATCTAGCAATGAATGCCACTGGTAAGCCCACCGTGTGAATGAAAAATTAGTGAGCATGTGGGGCCACTGCCATAATAATTGTTCATCAATTGCATATAGAAGTTTTAGGCAGTTAATGGATCAGTGATGGCACATGCTCAGTAATGGTGCAATCATACCGTGACTTTGGGACTGCTGCTCTTGGGATCTATGGGTATAACATGGGAAAAAATTGGATTGATTTTGCAATAGCTATGGTATAAGGGCACATTCACTAGTAATACAGGTCCTTCTCAAAAAATTAGCATATAGTATTACATTTCATTATTTACCATAATGTAATGATTACAATTAAACTTTCATATATTATAGATTCATTATCCACCAACTGAAATTTGTCAGGTCTTTTATTGTTTTAATACTGATGATTTTGGCATACAACTCCTGATAACCCAAAAAACCTGTCTCAATAAATTAGCATATCAAGAAAAGGTTCTCTAAACGACCTATTACCCTAATCTTCTGAATCAACTAATTAACTCTAAACACATGCAAAAGATACCTGAGGCTTTTATAAACTCACTGCCTGGTTCATTACTCAAAACCCCCATCAGGGATTCAAGCTTCAGGAGGCTAATTTGCATATTCCAGGTGCCTTCTGGGAGAAGCGAAGTCTCCCTAAGCTAGAAGATCGTTGGGTACAGCCGGGACCAGCTGCTTCGAAAGCATCACCAAACCAGGGATTCAAGCTTCAGGAGGCTAATTTGCATATTCCAGGTGCCTTCTGGGAGAAGCGAAGTCTCCCTAAGCTAGAAGATCGTTGGGTACAGCCGGGACCAGCTGCTTCGAAAGCATCACCAAACCAGGGATTCAAGCTTCAGGAGGCTAATTTGCATATTCCAGGTGCCTTCTGGGAGAAGCGAAGTCTCCCTAAGCTAGAAGATCGTTGGGTACAGCCGGGACCAGCTGCTTCGAAAGCATCACCAAACCAGGGATTCAAGCTTCAGGAGGCTAATTTGCATATTCCAGGTGCCTTCTGGGAGAAGCGAAGTCTCCCTAAGCTAGAAGATCGTTGGGTAAAGCCGGGACCAGCTGCTTCGAAAGCATCACCAAACCAGGGATTCAAGCTTCAGGAGGCTAATTTGCATATTCCAGGTGCCTTCTGGGAGAAGCGAAGTCTCCCTAAGCTAGAAGATCGTTGGGTACAGCCGGGACCAGCTGCTTCGAAAGCATCACCAAACCAGGGATTCAAGCTTCAGGAGGCTAATTTGCATATTCCAGGTGCCTTCTGGGAGAAGCGAAGTCTCCCTAAGCTAGAAGATCGTTGGGTACAGCCGGGACCAGCTGCTTCGAAAGCATCACCAAACCAGGGATTCAAGCTTCAGGAGGCTAATTTGCATATTCCAGGTGCCTTCTGGGAGAAGCGAAGTCTCCCTAAGCTAGAAGATCGTTGGGTACAGCCGGGACCAGCTGCTTCGAAAGCATCACCAAACCAGGGATTCAAGCTTCAGGAGGCTAATTTGCATATTCCAGGTGCCTTCTGGGAGAAGCGAAGTCTCCCTAAGCTAGAAGATCGTTGGGTACAGCCGAGACCAGCTGCTTCGAAAGCATCACCAAACCGCGCGCCTGTAGGACATTATTGCAAGAGAGCTTGACTGAGTAGATTACACAAGAAGGAAAACACACAGCAAGTCAGCAGGATCTAGGAGCAACATGGCAGATGTGACAACCTACATGGTGAGCTGCAGCATGTGCTACATGTTCACAGATCGACCAGAAGAAGAATTAAATTTCACCTGTCAGAAGTGTAGACTAGTGGCCCTTTTAGAAGAAAAGGTGCGGGGTCTGGAAGAAAGAATAGCAACTTTGAAACTCATCAAAGAGAATGAAGACTTTCTAGACAGAACAGAAGCATCTCTACTGGTCACAGAAGGTGCAAAAAGTGTCAGAGAACCTCCAAAAGCAGATGAGTGGAAGCATGTGACCAAAAGAAGCAAGAAGACCATGGAGAAATCACCAACCACACAACTGAAGAACCGATATCAAATCTTTGTAGAGGATGAAGATGGCACACCTAAGAATGAAGCAATACCAGCAAGCAAAAAAGAAAAGGGCACACAGCAACAAGTGACAGCAAAAAGTACAGCCAAGAAGCAACGAAGAGTGGTGGTGGTGGGAGACTCACTACTGAGAGGCACCGAAGCAGCCATCTGCAGACCGGACATAACTGCAAGAGAAGTATGCTGCCTTCCAGGTGCGATGATCAAGGATGTGACCGATAGGATACCAAAGCTCTTCAGCTCCAAGGACGTCCACCCATTTCTTCTGATACATGTTGGCACCAATGACACGGCAAGGAAGGACCTACCGACAATCTGCAAGGACTTTGAAGAGTTGGGGAAGAAAGTAAAGGAACTGGATGCACAGGTAGTTTTTTCTTCTATCCTTCCAGTAGACGGGCATGGCACCAGGAGATGGAACAGGATCCTTGATGCAAACAACTGGCTAAGACGATGGTGCAGACAACAAGGATTTGGATTCCTGGACCACGGTGTGAATTACTGGTATGATGGACTCATCGCCAGAGACGGACTACACCTCAACAAACCTGGGAAACACACATTCGCCAGAAGACTCGCTACACTCATCAGGAGGGCGTTAAACTAGAAGCAGAGGGGACGGGAAGAAAAACATTAGACTCGAACAAAGACGACCCAGGAAAACATACTCAGAAGGGAGGTAAGAACATTTCTAAAACAATCCACAGTGAGGAGATTGGAACAAAACAAAATCCTCTAAACTGCATGCTCGCAAACGCCAGAAGCCTGACAAACAAGATGGAAGAACTAGAAGCAGAAATATCTACAGGTAACTTTGACATAGTGGGAATAACCGAGACATGGTTAGATGAAAGCTATGACTGGGCAGTTAACTTACAGGGTTACAGTCTGTTTAGAAAGGATCGTAAAAATCGGAGAGGAGGAGGGGTTTGTCTCTATGTAAAGTCTTGTCTAAAGTCCACTTTAAGGGAGGATATTAGCGAAGGGAATGAGGATGTCGAGTCCATATGGGTTGAAATTCATGGAGGGAAAAATGGTAACAAAATTCTCATTGGGATCTGTTACAAATCCCCAAATATAACAGAAAGCATGGAAAGTCTACTTCTAAAGCAGATAGATGAAGCTGCAACCCATAATGAGGTCCTGGTTATGGGGGACTTTAACTACCCGGATATTAACTGGGAAACAGAAACCTGTGAAACCCATAAAGGCAACAGGTTTCTGCTAATAACCAAGAAAAATTATCTTTCACAATTGGTGCAGAATCCAACCAGAGGAGCAGCACTTTTAGACCTAATACTATCTAATAGACCTGACAGAATAACAAATCTGCAGGTGGTTGGGCATTTAGGAAATAGCGACCACAATATTGTGCAGTTTCACCTGTCTTTCACTAGGGGGACTTGTCAGGGAGTCACAAAAACATTGAACTTTAGGAAGGCAAAGTTTGAACAGCTTAGAGATGCCCTTAATCTGGTAGACTGGGACAATATCCTCAGAAATGAGAATACAGATAATAAATGGGAAATGTTTAAGAACATCCTAAATAGGCAGTGTAAGCGGTTTATACCTTGTGGGAATAAAAGGACTAGAAATAGGAAAAACCCAATGTGGCTAAACAAAGAAGTAAGACAGGCAATTAACAGTAAAAAGAAAGCATTTGCACTACTAAAGCAGGATGGCACCATTGAAGCTCTAAAAAACTATAGGGAGAAAAATACTTTATCTAAAAAACTAATTAAAGATGCCAAAAAGGAAACAGAGAAGCACATTGCTAAGGAGAGTAAAACTAATCCCAAACTGTTCTTCAACTATATCAATAGTAAAAGAATAAAAACTGAAAATGTAGGCCCCTTAAAAAATAGTGAGGAAAGAATGGTTGTAGATGACGAGGAAAAAGCTAACATATTAAACACCTTCTTCTCCACGGTATTCACGGTGGAAAATGAAATGCTAGGTGAAATCCCAAGAAACAATGAAAACCCTATATTAAGGGTCACCAATCTAACCCAAGAAGAGGTGCGAAACCGGCTAAATAAGATTAAAATAGATAAATCTCCGGGTCCGGATGGCATACACCCACGAGTACTAAGAGAACTAAGTAATGTAATAGATAAACCATTATTTCTTATTTTTAGGGACTCTATAGAGACAGGGTCTGTTCCGCAGGATTGGCGCATAGCAAATGTGGTGCCAATATTCAAAAAGGGCTCTAAAAGTGAACCTGGAAATTATAGGCCAGTAAGTCTAACCTCTATTGTTGGTAAAATATTTGAAGGGTTTCTGAGGGATGTTATTCTGGATTATCTCAATGAGAATAACTGTTTAACTCCATATCAGCATGGGTTTATGAGAAATCGCTCCTGTCAAACCAATCTAATCAGTTTTTATGAAGAGGTAAGCTATAGGCTGGACCACGGTGAGTCATTGGACGTGGTATATCTCGATTTTTCCAAAGCGTTTGATACCGTGCCGCACAAGAGGTTGGTACACAAAATGAGAATGCTTGGTCTGGGGGAAAATGTGTGTAAATGGGTTAGTAACTGGCTTAGTGATAGAAAGCAGAGGGTGGTTATAAATGGTATCGTCTCTAACTGGGTCGCTGTGACCAGTGGGGTACCGCAGGGGTCAGTATTGGGACCTGTTCTCTTCAACATATTCATTAATGATCTGGTAGAAGGTTTACACAGTAAAATATCGATATTTGCAGATGATACAAAACTATGTAAAGCAGTTAATACAAGAGAAGATAGTATTCTGCTACAGATGGATCTGGATAAGTTGGAAACTTGGGCTGAAAGGTGGCAGATGAGGTTTAACAATGATAAATGTAAGGTTATACACATGGGAAGAGGGAATCAATATCACCATTACACACTGAACGGGAAACCACTGGGTAAATCTGACAGGGAGAAGGACTTGGGGATCCTAGTTAATGATAAACTTACCTGCAGCAGCCAGTGCCAGGCAGCAGCTGCCAAGGCAAACAGGATCATGGGGTGCATTAAAAGAGGTCTGGATACACATGATGAGAGCATTATACTGCCTCTGTACAAATCCCTAGTTAGACCGCACATGGAGTACTGTGTCCAGTTTTGGGCACCGGTGCTCAGGAAGGATATAATGGAACTAGAGAGAGTACAAAGGAGGGCAACAAAATTAATAAAGGGGATGGGAGAACAACAATACCCAGATAGATTAGCGAAATTAGGATTATTTAGTCTAGAAAAAAGACGACTGAGGGGCGATCTAATAACCATGTATAAGTATATAAGGGGACAATACAAATATCTCGCTGAGGATCTGTTTATACCAAGGAAGGTGACGGGCACAAGGGGGCATTCTTTGCGTCTGGAGGAGAGAAGGTTTTTCCACCAACATAGAAGAGGATTCTTTACTGTTAGGGCAGTGAGAATCTGGAATTGCTTGCCTGAGGAGGTGGTGATGGCGAACTCAGTCGAGGGGTTCAAGAGAGGCCTGGATGTCTTCCTGGAGCAGAACAATATTGTATCATACAATTATTAGGTTCTGTAGAAGGACGTAGATCTGGGTATTTATTATGATGGAATATAGGCTGAACTGGATGGACAAATGTCTTTTTTCGGCCTTACTAACTATGTTACTATGTTACTATGTTACTATGGGTAAGACTAGCGACCTGACAGATGTCAAGAAGGCCATCATTGACACCCTCAAGCAAGAGGGTAAGACCCAGAAAGAAATTTCTCAACAAATAGGCTGTTCCCAGAGTGCTGTATCAAGGCACCTCACTGGTAAGTCTGTTGGAAGGAAACAATGTGGCAGAAAACGCTGTACAACGAGAAGAGGAGACCGGACCCTGAGGAAGATTGTGGAGAAGGACCGATTCCAGACCTTGGGGAACCTGAGGAAGCAGTGGACTGAGTCTGGTGTGGAAACATCCAGAGCCACCGTGCACAGGCGTGTGCAGGAAATGGGCTACAGGTGCCGCATTCCCCAGGTAAAGCCACTTTTGAACCATAAACAGCGGCAGAGGCGCCTGACCTGGGCTACAGAGAAGCAGCACTGGACTGTTGCTAAGTGATCCTAAGTACTTTTTTCTGATGAAAGCAAATTTTGCATGTCATTCGGAAATCAAGGTGCCAGAGTCTGGAGGAAGACTGGGGAGAAGGGAATGCCAAAATGCCTGAAGTCCAGTGTCAAGTACCCACAGTCAGTGATGGTGTGGGGTGCCATGTCAGCTGCTGGTGTTGGTCTACAGTGTTTCATCAAGGGCAGGGTCAATGCAGCTAGCTATCAGGAGATTTTGGAGCACTTCATGCTTCCATCGGCTGAAATGCTTTATGGAGATGAAGATTTCATTTTTCAGCATGACCTGGCACCTGCTCACAGTGCCAAAACCACTGGTAAATGGTTTACTGACCATGGTATTACTGTGCTCAATTGGCCTGCCAACTCTCCTGACCTGAACCCCATAGAGAATCTGTGGGATATTGTGAAGAGAAAGTTGAGAGACGCATGACCCAACACTCTGGATGAGCTTAAGGCCGCTATTGAAGCATCCTGGGCCTCCATAACATCTCAGCAGTGTCACAGGCTGATTGCCTCCATGCCACGCCGCATTGAAGCAGTCATTTCTGCCAAAGGATTCCCGACCAAGTATTGAGTGCATAACTGAACATTATTATTTGTTGGTTTTTTTGTTTGTTATTAAAAAACACTTTTATTTGATTGGATGGGTGAAATATGCTAATTTATTGAGACAGGTTTTTTGGGTTATCAGGAGTTGTATGCCAAAATCATCAGTATTGAAACAATAAAAGACCTGACAAATTTCAGTTGGTGGATAATGAATCTATAATATATGAAAGTTTAATTGTAATCATTACATTATGGTAAATAATGAAATTTAACACTATATGCTAATTTTTTGAGAAGGACCTGTATTCTAATCTGAAAATGTCGTAGTTTGGCTTTGTTCCATTTATGAGGCCATATAGTTTTCCCCTTTTTAAGCTAATTTCTCCAACTCCATCTTCTACCACTACATTTTGTTCAGACAACTCACATTTATGATCATCTTTTATATAAAGAACAGGACTGTTACTAGATCGGTACATTATTTTATATATAGGATCATAAATATATATTAGAAATAAGAATTATGCAGCATCATCTCATTGAGATGAACAGATTTTGTTCTCATGGATTCTGATTTGACCTATATTCTACTATTCTTTGAGCCCTTCCCACCATGGACAACATCTGCAAGGAGTCTGTACGTTCTCCCCGGGTTTGCGTAGGATTCCTCCAGGTTCTCCGGTTTCCCCACACACTCCAAAGACTTACAGATAAGTAATTTAGATTATGAGCCCTAATGGGGACAGTGATGATGATTGATGATGTCTGTAAAGAGCCGTGAAATTAATGGCATTACATAAGTAACACAAAGTAATAATCGCCTGTTTGAAAGACTTTCATCTGAGCCTAGTGAATGGCTATCATGAAGTGATTTATTTTACTCTGCTGCCATCTATTGACAATTTATTTGCATTACAATCTAATTATTGGCTGTGCCCTGAATGAAGTGCAACAAATCTTTGCTTTTAAAAGGTATTCAGATTCTATACCTTAGTTCCATATACCATGAATATGCCATAAATGTATAGGAACTTTTAGGAAAATAAAGCTACCCTGTATGTTTCCTTTAGTTGAGAGGTGGCCTGAATACACATGTAAATAAAGAGGAATTCTGACCACCTCTCCACTGACCGCATCAGGGCCCCAATCTTGAGATACCGGTTACTTTGTTGGGATCTGCAGCTACTATATGTTTATTGCATCTTTTGGAATATGGTATAGTTGTTTGACATGGGAACTGTTATGAACTGGTGATTCAGAACCACAATGGACCTGGTGGTTAAGAGCACACAAAGTGACCTGATAGTTACTAATAACATAGGACGAGCTCTGAGACGTGGGAACTCTGCTGACCGCAATCCCTAATCCTATCACACCACACTAGAGGTAGCCGTGGAGCGCTCCTGACCAGACCTAGGCGCCTCGGGCACAGCCTGAGAAACTAGCTAGCCCTGAAGATAGAAAAATAAGCCTACCTTGCCTCAGAGAAATTCCCCAAAGGAAAAGACAGCCCCCCACATATAATGACTGTGAGTAAAGATGAAAATACAAACACAGAGATGAAATAGATTTTAGCAAAGTGAGGCCCGACTTACTGAATAGACCGAGGATAGGAAAGATAGCTTTGCGGTCAACACAATAACCTACAAACAACCACGCAGAGGGCGCAAAAAGACCCTCCGCACCGACTAACGGTACGGAGGTGCTCCCTCTGCGTCCCAGAGCTTCCAGCAAGCAAGACAAACCAATATAGCAAGCTGGACAGAAAATATAGCAAACAAAAGTAACACAAGCAGAACTTAGCTTATGCAGGCCACAAGGACGATCCAGGAGAGAGCAAGACCAATACTGGAACATTGACTGGAGGCAAGGAACAAAGAACTAGGTGGAGTTAAATAGAGCAGCACCTAACGACTTAACCTCGTCACCTGAGGAAGGAAACTCAGAAGCCGCAGCCCCACTCACATCCACCAGAGGAAGCTCATGGACAGAACCAGCCGAAGTACCACTCATGACCACAGGAGGGAGCTTGACCACAGAATTCACAACAGGGAACACCCCTTTAACCTCTTGATCTCAGATTTAAAAGCGCAGCACTTAACACTAAATCATACACATAAGGGATCGTACACACAACTGATTTTCTCATTCAAGTGTTATCCATTGTTTTCATGAGCGGTTTGTGGAAAAAAACAGACATTTGAGTGCAAGTTCAAGATCGGTAATGCAATTCTATGTGTCCATCAAAAAAAATCAGACCGCATTCAGATTCCAAAATGGTGGACAACTTTTTTTTCCCTCCACATTTGAGAAAAACTGATGCCGCTCTGATCAATCTCTGATCGAAGTCTGATCAGAATAATGATATTGTTTTCCTCAGATGTGCAGATAACAAATGTGTGACCGGGGTAAGAATAGGGCTGATTTTGCTACAAACTCTGTCAGAGTTTAAGCTGAGTCTCAGGTTACTATGATCTGATTCTCTAGCATCAGAAACTCGTATCACAGGTATGGAGAAGATGGAGAGCTTAATTTATCCAGCTTCTCTATTGTCTCTGTGCTTGTACATTAGACTGAACTCGGATGATATATAGGTGCAGTCCGATGTTTCACGTGCATCCATAGATTTGTATGGGTGCACGTGATCCTATTATCAGATGCACTTACAGCATGCATGAGAAAAAAATTTTGCTGCTCTGCACTAACCCATAGTATACATTGGACCGAGTAAGTATCAGATAAAACACTGTATTGCACTCGTGTTATATATGCTAATGTGAGCTATGTTATGATAGGCAATTCAGTAACACAATGTACATAGCGATCAGAGCACATACAGTGATCTGACAATAACCCAAAATAATAGAACGAGCTCTGAGACGTGGAAACTCTGTAGACCGCAATTCCTGATCCTCTCCAAACACAACTAGAGGCAGCTGTGGATAGCGCCTAACGCTCCCTATGCAACTCAGCACAGCCTGAGAAACTAACTAGCCTGAAGATAGAAAAATAAGCCTACCTTGCCTCAGAGAAATACCCCAAAGGAAAAGGCAGCCCCCCACATATAATGACTGTGAGTAAGATGAAAAGACAAACGTAGGGATGAAATAGATTCAGCAAAGTGAGGCCCGATATTCTAGACAGAACGAGGATAGGAAAGATAACTTTGCGGTCTACACAAAACCCTAAAGAAAACCACGCAAAGGGGGCAAAAAGACCCTCCGTACCGAACTAACGGCACGGAGGTACACCCTTTGCGTCCCAGAGCTTCCAGCAAAACAAATAGACAAGCTGGACAGAAAAAATAGCAACAAATAGCAAAGAAGCACTTAGCTATGCAGAGCAGCAGGCCAAAGGAATGATCCAGAGAAACACAAGTCCAACACTGGAACATTGACAGGAAGCATGGATCAAAGCATCAGGTGGAGTTAAGTAGAGAAGCAGCTAACGACCTCACCAGATCACCTGAGGGAGGAAACTCAGAAGCTGCAGTACCACTTTCCTCCACAAACGGAAGCTCCCAGAGAGAATCAGCCGAAGTACCACTTGTGACCACAGGAGTGAACTCTGCCACAGAATTCACAACAGTACCCCCCCCTTGAGGAGGGGTCACCGAACCCTCACCAGAGCCCCCAGGCCGACCAGGATGAGCCACATGAAAGGCACGAACAAGATCGGGAGCATGGACATCAGAGGCAAAAACCCAGGAATTATCTTCCTGAGCATAACCCTTCCATTTAACCAGATACTGGAGTTTCCGTCTTGAAACACGAGAATCCAAAATCTTCTCCACAATATACTCCAATTCCCCCTCCACCAAAACCGGGGCAGGAGGCTCAACAGATGGGACCATAGGTGCCACGTATCTCCGCCACAATGACCTATGGAATACGTTATGTATGGAAAAAGAATCTGGAAGGGTCAGACGAAAAGACACAGGATTAAGAACCTCAGAAATCCTATACGGACTAATAAAACGAGGTTTAAACTTAGGAGAGGAAACCTTCATAGGAATATGACGAGAAGATAACCAAACCAGATCCCCAACACGAAGTCGGGGACCCACACGGCGTCTGCGATTAGCGAAAAGTTGAGCCTTCTCCTGGGACAAGGTCAAATTGTCCACTACCTGAGTCCAAATCTGCTGCAACCTGTCCACCACAGTATCCACACCAGGACAGTCCGAAGACTCAACCTGTCCTGAAGAGAAACGAGGATGGAACCCAGAATTGCAGAAAAACGGCGAAACCAAGGTAGCCGAGCTGGCCCGATTATTAAGGGCGAACTCAGCCAAAGGCAAAAAGGGGACACCCAGTCATCCTGATCAGCAGAAACAAAGCATCTCAGATATGTTTCCAAGGTCTGATTGGTTCGTTCGGTCTGGCCATTAGTCTGAGGATGGAAAGCCGAGGAAAAAGACAAGTCAATGCCCATCCTACCACAAAAGGCTCGCCAAAACCTCGAAACAAACTGGGAACCTCTGTCAGAAACAATATTCTCTGGAATGCCATGCAAACGAACCACATGCTGGAAGAACAAAGGCACCAAATCAGAGGAGGAAGGCAATTTAGACAAGGGTACCAGATGGACCATCTTAGAAAAGCGATCACAGACCACCCAAATGACTGACATCTTTTGAGAAACGGGAAGGTCAGAAATAAAATCCATAGAGATATGTGTCCAAGGCCTCTTCGGGACCGGCAAGGGCAAAAGCAACCCACTGGCACGAGAACAGCAGGGCTTAGCCCGAGCACAAATCCCACAGGACTGCACAAAAGTACGCACATCCCGCAACAGAGAGGGCCACCAAAAGGATCTAGCCACTAACTCTCTGGTACCAAAGATTCCAGGATGACCAGCCAACACCGAACAATGAAGTTCAGAGATAACTCTATTCGTCCACCTATCAGGGACAAACAGTTTCTCCGCTGGGCAACGATCAGGTTTATTAGCCTGAAATTTTTGCAGCACCCGCCACAAATCAGGGGAGATGGCAGACACAATTACTCCTTCCTTGAGGATACCCGCCGGCTCAGATAAACCCGGAGAGTCGGGCACAAAACTCCTAGACAGAGCATCCGCCTTCACATTTTTAGAGCCCGGAAGGTACGAAATCACAAAGTCAAAACGGGCAAAAAACAACGACCAACGAGCTTGTCTAGGATTCAAGCGCTTGGCAGACTCGAGATAAGTCAAGTTCTTATGATCAGTCAATACCACCACGCGATGCTTAGCTCCTTCAAGCCAATGACGCCACTCCTCGAATGCCCACTTCATGGCCAGCAACTCTCGGTTGCCCACATCATAATTTCGCTCAGCAGGTGAAAACTTCCTGGAAAAGAAGGCGCATGGTTTCATCACTGAGCAACCAGAACCTCTCTGTGACAAAACAGCCCCTGCTCCAATCTCAGAAGCATCAACCTCGACCCGGAACGGAAGAAAAACATCTGGTTGACACAACACAGGGGCAGAAGAAAAACGACGCTTCAACTCTTGAAAAGCTTCCACAGCAGCAGAAGACCAATTGACCAAATCAGCACCCTTCTTGGTCAAATCGGTCAATGGTTTGGCAACACTAGAAAAATTGCAGATGAAGCGACGATAAAAATTAGCAAAGCCCAGGAACTTTTGCAGACTTTTTAGAGATGTCGGCTGAGTCCAATCATGGATGGCTTGGACCTTAACCGGATCCATCTCGATAGTAGAAGGGGAAAAGATGAACCCCAAAAATGAAACCTTCTGCACACCAAAGAGACACTTTGATCCCTTCACAAACAAAGAATTAGCACGCAGGACCTGAAAAAACGTTCTGACCTGCTTCACATGAGACTCCCAATCATCCGAGAAGATCAAAATGTCATCCAAGTACACAATCAGGAATTTATCCAGGTACTCACGGAAGATGTCATGCATAAAGGATTGAAACACTGATGGAGCATTGGAAAGTCCGAACGGCATCACTAGATACTCAAAATGACCCTCGGGCGTATTAAATGCAGTTTTCCATTCATCGCCTTGCCTGATTCTCACCAGATTATACGCACCACGAAGATCTATCTTAGTGAACCAACTAGCCCCCTTAATCCGAGCAAACAAATCAGATAACAATGGCAAGGGGTACTGAAATTTAACAGTGATCTTATTAAGAAGGCGGTAATCTATACACGGTCTCAGCGATCCATCCTTCTTGGCTACAAAAAAGAACCCTGCTCCTAATGGCGAAGATGACGGGCGAATATGCCCCTTCTCCAGGGATTCCTTCACATAACTGCGCATAGCGGTGTGCTCAGGCACGGATAAATTAAACAGTCGACCTTTTGGGAATTTACTACCAGGAATCAAATTGATAGCACAATCACAATCCCTATGCGGAGGCAGGGCATCGGACTTGGGCTCATCAAATACATCCCGGTAATCAGACAAGAACTCTGGAACCTCAGAAGGGGTGGATGACGAAATTGACAGAAATGGAACATCACCATGTACCCCCTGACAACCCCAGCTGGACACCAACATGGAATTCCAATCCAATACTGGATTATGGGCTTGTAGCCATGGCAACCCCAACACGACCACATCATGCAGATTATGCAACACCAGAAAGCGAATAACCTCCTGATGTGCAGGAGCCATGCACATGGTCAGCTGGGTCCAGTATTGAGGCTTATTCTTGGCCAAAGGTGTAGCATCAATTCCTCTCAATGGAATAGGACACTGCAAGGGCTCCAATAAAAACCCACAACGTTTAGCATAATCCAAGTCCATCAAATTCAGGGCAGCGCCTGAATCCACAAACGCCATGACAGAATACGACGACAAGGAGCATATCAAGGTAACGGACAGAAGAAATTTTGACTGTACAGTACCAATGGCGGCAGACGTAGCGAACCGCTTAGTGCGCTTAGGACAATCAGAGATAGCATGAGTGGAATCACCACAGTAGAAACACAGCCCATTCAGACGTCTGTGTTCTTGCCGTTCAACTCTGGTCATAGTCCTATCGCACTGCATAGGCTCAGGTTTAATCTCAGGTAATACCGCCAAATGGTACACAGATTTACGCTCACGCAAGCGTCGACCGATCTGAATGGCCAAAGACATAGACTCATTAAAACCAGCGGGCATAGGAAATCCCACCATGACATCCTTAATGGCTTCAGAGAGACCCTTTCTGAAAATGGCTGCAAGCGCAGATTCATTCCATTGAGTGAGCACGGACCATTTTCTAAATTTCTGGCAATATAGCTCTATCTCATCCTGAGCCTGACAAAGAGCCAGCAAATTTTTTTCTGCCTGATCTACTGAATTAGGCTCATCGTACAGCAATCCAAGCGCCAGGAAAAACGCATCGATATCACTCAATGCAGGATCTCCTGACGCAAGAGAAAATGCCCAGTCCTGAGGGTCGCCACGCAAAAAAGAAATGACAATCCTAACCTGTTGCGCTGGGTCACCAGAGGAGCGAGGTTTCAAAGCCAGAAACAGTTTACAATTATTCTTGAAACTCAGAAATTTAGTTCTATCTCCAAAAAACAAATCTGGGATAGGAATTCTCGGTTCTAACAAAGAATTCTGAACCACAAAATTTTGAATATCTTGAACTCTTGCCGTGAGCTGATCTACACATGAAGACAGACCTTTAATGTCCATTGTAACACCTGTGTCCTGAACCACCCAAATGTCTAGGGGAAAAAAAAGACAAATCACAGTGCAAAGGAAAGAAATGGTCTCAGAACTTCTTTTTTCCCTCTATTGAGAATCATTAGTACTTTTGGCTTCCTGTACTGTTATGATAGGCAATTCAGTAACACAATGTACATAGCGATCAGAGCACATACAGTGATCTGACAATAACCAAAAATAATAGAACGAGCTCTGAGACGTGGAAACTCTGTAGACCGCAATTCCTGATCCTCTCCAAACACAACTAGAGGCAGCTGTGGATAGCGCCTAACGCTCCCTATGCAACTCGGCACAGCCTGAGAAACTAACTAGCCTCAAGATAGAAAAATAAGCCTACCTTGCCTCAGAGAAATACCCCAAAGGAAAAGGCAGCCCCCCACATATAATGACTGTGAGTAAGATGAAAAGACAAACGTAGGGATGAAATAGATTCAGCAAAGTGAGGCCCGATATTCTAGACAGAACGAGGATAGGAAAGATAACTTTGCGGTCTACACAAAACCCTAAAGAAAACCACGCAAAGGGGGCAAAAAGACCCTCCGTACTGAACTAACGGCACGGAGGTACACCCTTTGCGTCCCAGAGCTTCCAGCAAAACAAATAGACAAGCTGGACAGAAAAATTAGCAACAAATAGCAAAGAAGCACTTAGCTATGCAGAGCAGCAGGCTAAAGGAATGATCCGGAGAAACACAAGTCCAACACTGGAACATTGACAGGAAGCATGGATCAAAGCATCAGGTGGAGTTAAGTAGAGAAGCAGCTAACGACCTCACCAGATCACCTGAGGGAGGAAACTCAGAAGCTGCAGTACCACTTTCCTCCACAAACGGAAGCTCCCAGAGAGAATCAGCCGAAGTACCACTTGTGACCACAGGAGTGAACTCTGCCACAGAATTCACAACAGAGCTACCTCTAACAGTTACATGACTTTTGATATTGGATGGACCCCACTCTAAACCTAGACAATGGAATAAATACACAAAACACACTATTTTGGTTGTCAAAATGGCCACACCTTTTATTTAAATCACAGGTTTAAATAATACCAGTATGAGTCAAGTGAAGTGCTAGTACATTGGGATTCAGAAGTACCGTGATATTCTCAGCTGTCTGACATACAGCACCAGGACAGACAGCCATAAAGCAGAGCCAGTAAAGTTTCAGTGCACCAATGACCCTATTATCCTCACTTCTGTGCTTAATCACTGCGCCTGCCTCTGATTGACGTTACCATTATAATGTCCTTAAAGGGACACTGTCACCTGAATTTGGAGGGAACAATCTTCAGCCATGGAGGCGGGGTTTTGGGGGTTTTGATTCACCCTTTCCTTACCCGCTGGCTGCATGCTGGCTGCAATATTGGATTGAAGTTCATTCTCTGTCCTCCGTAGTACGTGCCTGCACAAGGCAATCTTGCCTTGCGCAGGCGTGTACTATGGAAGACAGAGAATGAACTTCAATCCAATATTGCAGCCAGCGGGTAAGGAAAGGATGAATCAAACACCCAAAAACCCCACCTCCATGGCTGAAGATTGTTCCCTCCAAATTCAGGTGACAGTGTCCCTTTAAGGCTGGCCAGCAAAGCCGAGAATGTTCACCACCAAGACGTTTTTACCTCCTCTATTAGTTAAAATGAGTCCACTTTAACTTCTCTGCAACTTCCTCCTGACTTCTAAGCCGCAAAGCTGTGACGGGTTATAAATTCTAAGTCACATGTGACACTTTGAGCCTTTTTTTTATAAAATATTTTGGTAAACTTCTAAACTAGAAGACCCTGCAAAAGCATTAAGGGGACTAAACTTGGCAAACCTCCAAGTCACAAAGAGGCATCCTACAGCACTCAGGAGAGGAAAAAACCCCTGTGGAGGAAACCTCTAGGGAACCATGGCTGAAAGATTGCCCTTCCCTTAGGCTTAGAAGGTTAATGCTAATGTTAACTCTTTATAGCCATGATACAATTGGACATGGTACAATATACACAATGGCCATTTAAACAAATGCAATAAAGCATTCCTCACTATACAAGTAATAGTTAAATAAAATGTTGTAGGACAGTGATTATAGCAGAGTGGGAGGGCGGGTGATGTTTCTTCCAGTTCATCCGGTGAGAGAACGATGTGACGCCCCAGGGACATGGTTGTCACAGTGGCATTGATTTCCTCACTGGGACAGTGAAGTTACGCTTGGAAGCAATGAAGGATATCTCTTTATCAGGTAATGACAATGCACACAACATGTTCACACTCCAGGCCAGAAGGGGGAGCTCTAAACCTGGTTTTGGTGAACTCCCCTATAAATACATTCTGATCTGGAGGGAAAGCAGTCAGTAAGTTCAGTTCATCTATTGGCTGGGATTTAGTGTGTATGTTACTCTATGTGGGACAACAGAGGGGATTGGTTCACCTATATGATGTCACTATTTGGATAAGGTGGTGATTGGCTATAGTGTGCTGGCTGCACACTGGTGGGTTATATACATGTGAGATACTTAAGTGAAACGCTATATCACATTGGCTGTTAGGATATGTATAGATGAGAGAGCCATAGGGATTGGGAAAGGGTTACTTTGGTAACTCTTATGCGTTCTAAGGGTGGGTACAGTGCATGGGGCTATTATGTTTTCTTGTATATATTTTTGTATATTTCTGATGTGATGTTGGTCGTCATTAATATATGTGCTATGTGAGCTATTGTAAATTATATAATTATTTATCCAAACTTGTTTTTTTACTATGCAAATTATGTGGGCGGTAATTAGTTGGTGATTGGTGATCTGTGAATCCAATTCCTATATAAGACCGCCATTATCATTGTTTTGTATTCTTGAAAAAGACCTTTGTTGGTTGAAACGTTGCATCTGGCACAATAAAGAACTTTTTGATATTTCACCTGGATTGGATGCTGTCCTTCACTTCTTTTTGGTATGTACTTTTCCATTGGGTCCAGTGGAGTTAGGACTTGCTTCCCCATATCTGATGTGCTGTCGGCTATTTTCTAATTTGTAGTAAGTTCAGTTCAGTCAGACTGTCAGAGACAGAGGCAGAGAGCAGACAGACACAGTGTGTCAAAAGGTCTGAAGGGGCCCTGTAGTCTCATATACTACAGCCCCTGGAGAAAGAGAACAGAAAAGGAAAGAACATCGTTCAGTGAGAGTGAAGGAGAGTGAGGCACAGGAGAGTGGCAACAGGGGAGGACAGCCCATATTACCGGTAGCCGGAACACTGAGGTTGTGAGGGACTCTAAGACGTACAGCAGAAACCAGCAGGACAGCTGAACTGCAAGTTACCTGTCCACCTCAATACCCAGGAGGCACAGTGAGCCTGGGTCATGAAAGAGACCCTGTAAAAATGCTCGAGTCACCTGTCATACGGGTTTGTGTCCTAACCTATATGGGGGACAGAGAAGAACTGTGGCTGCCTGCTACCATCAGTAAACCAGGAAAAGAGACTGCACCCCTGTGTCCTCTGTTCTTTACTCCACCATTCACCATCCTCCATCTACACATGGGAGCCCTGGGGACCTACTTCAACTGTGGGAAGTTATACCATCTAGCTGCCATACCATCACCCCAGAGGACCCCTTTAAGCAGCGTCGGTCCCTACTGACCGAACACAGCACCAAAGGGCTTTCCCTTTTACATGGGCACCCAGGGCCACGGACCGGGTCGCCGTCACTGTGACATCCCCCTGTGAGTACCGGACCAGGTACCGAGTACCCCACGGCCCTGGCGGGCGACTCATAGACAGAGAGCTGCCTCCTCTATATAAGCCCCACACACCTCACAGTAACACACCAAGCACATACTGTGTTCCTTCCTCTTAAAGCAACATCACTCTTGTTTAAAGTCTACACCACTATACAAACAAAGCAGCAGGAGTTAAAGGTCCACCACTCCCAAAGTCATGTCCTCCTCTGTATAGTGCTCCGGGGGTTTCTTGTTATAATGGGATACGCTCAGGTATTCTGACGTAATCATATGGGCTGGCTTCTCTCATATAAAAAGACCACTGAAAAGTGCAGATTGTATAACATTTATGCAAGGGTCAATCTCCACCTCACAGCCAATTTGACCATTATGAAAAAAAAGATAACTGCGTGATCCAAGGTTTTTTTTTTATTCCCAGAGTTACACATTTGTATTTTTTTTTATAACTGTTAATGGTGTTGTAAGTTTGGGATGGACCTCCATATTAAAGGAGTTGACGGATGCTGGATAACCCTTTATTTGTGGATCCAGAAAGGTAATTTAAAAATAAATAAATGTTCCACTCGAGGCCCATCGCTTCTTCTTTGTAGTCAGCATTGTATCCATCGCTGTGTCTCTTCCACTTGGCTCAGACAAACTGAAACACTGCAGCTAGTCTGCTGATGATGATTGGCTGCAGTTTTTAGATAACACCCCAGTCAGATGTTGGTAGCAGCAGGCTTGCAGGATATTTTTCACTGTCTATGGAGGAGCAGCACCAATCTTGGAAAAGAGTACCTACAGCTCTGGCAAAAATTAAGAGACCACCACATCAAAACCCTGTCATGGGCAGCCCAATCTCCAGACCTGAACCCCATTGAAAACCTCTGGAATGTAATCAAGAGGATGATGGATAGTCACAAGCCATCAAACAAAGAAGAACTGCTTACATTTTTGTGCCAGAAGCAGTGTGAAAGACTGGTGGAAAGCATGCCAAGACACATGAAAGCTGTGATTAAAAATCATGGTTATTCCACAAAATATTGATTTCTGAACTCTTCCAGAGTTAAAACATTAGTATTGTTGTTTCTAAATGATTATGAACTTGTTTTCTTTGCATTATTTGAGGTCTGAAAGCACTGTTTTTTTTAATTTTGACCACTTTTCTTTGTCAGAATAAAATACAAAATTTATTGCTTGGAAATTCGGAGACATGTTAGAAGTTTATAGAATAAAAGAACAATTTACATTTACCTCAAAAATATACCTATAAAGAGAAAAATTAGACAAATGAACATTTTGCCGTGGTCTCTTAATTTTTGCCAGAGCTGTATATTTCTTTATTTTTCTCACATCCCTGGGCCCATTAATAAAGAGTTGTTCAATAGTGTCAATAACACCTTTAGGTCTCTATGAATGCCAGAATTTATGTTATTGGGGTCCCTTGTTTTTAATGATGTCAGTCAGAGGCCTGAATTTTGGCCCCAGTAATGATGCTTGTTCAAATCTGTCATCACAAGAGAGTATTTATAAACTCACTCCATACTACGTATTATCAGTTTATAGCAGTTTATGGTATAGTATTGGGATTGTGGACCCCATCATTGGCCAATTATAGTTTATTTTAATGAGATGCTATAATCAGATTTTGTGAAAAATAACATAACAGAAAATAATTTTGCTATAATATTAGTGTTTTTTTTGGGTACGTTTGATTTTCATAGCTTGCTTAGCAATAGTTTACATATAAAATAATCAGTTTTTTAGCTTCTTGTGTTCTTTATGTTATATCCATTGTTCCTGTAACATGTATTCCCACTTTTCACCTACTAAAAAGCTTGGTAAATGATGTATTAGGATTCACCCCTTTCAGCAGCACTTAGCTGTACATAATTCTAAGCTCTCAGATCACTTCAATGTTATCAATTTACCAGTAATGTAACCTACTACTATCAGTATTGTAATGGTCTGTGTTGTATATAACCAGGAAGATCGAATATAGTTGCTCCTATTTCGATTACTGTCTGTGTATCCACTGCTCATTATGGACGTTATTATCTAAATGGAGTGGTAGAACTCCATTCAGTTTGTTCATTAGGACTGGTCTGCAGGGCCAAACACTTTCCATTATTGAATCTGAACTATGACATTGTGGTCGGTTGGTCTTAGGAAAACATCTACAATGGCTCTGTGAATAGCAAAGGAAAAGGTATAGAACCTGTGCTCCTTTCATTGATATTCACACTTGTCTTTATCACGTCCTGAATGGATAGTGTATTCACAAATAGTGCATACCTTTTTATACATTCTGCTCCATTCCTCACGCAACAACCTCCTGAACCTCAACAGAAATGGTTTTGGAATTCCAAAGATATTTTGAGATATTATGAAAGAAATGTTATCATCACGTATATACATGTAACTGTCTCAGAAAAAAATAAATCAGTAGGGGCTAAGATTGACTAGCAGGATATACACAGATCAGTTTTATCATTAACCCCTTAATGACCAGAGGTATTTTTGGTTTAGCATTTTCATTTTTTGCTCCCCTTTTTCCTAGAGCCATAACTTTTATATTTTTGGTCAATATGGCCATGTGAGGGCTTGTTTTTTGCAGGATGAGTTGGACTTTTTAACGCCACCATTGGTTTTACCATGTCGTGTGCTAGGAAACAGGAAAAAAAATCCAAGTGCGGTGAAATTGCAAAAAAGTGCAATCCCACATTTGTTTTTTGTTTGGCTTGTTTACTAGGTTCACTAAATGCTAAAACTGACTTGCCATTATGTCTCCATCCTGACCCGTATCTCCATCCTGTACCATGTGTCTCCATCCTGCCCCGTGTCTCCATCCTGCACCATGTCTCCATCCTGCACTGTGTCTCCATCCTGCACCATGTCTGCATCCTGCCATTGAATCAAATTGCGGCTTGCTGCTTTCAATAAAAATAAACACTTTCTCCTTACCTGACTGCGCTTCAGCGGCAATGTTCCCTCCAGGCATTTCAAGCATGGACTCGCCGGCAGATGACAATGACGTCATACGCAGGTGACATGCGCGCTGATGTCAGCTGCCAGCCTCCGATTGGCTGGCAGCTTTTAATTATTGCCGTGTGGGCCCGCACAGCAATAGAGTTTAACTAACACTGTGTCTCAGACGAAGATTCAGTTGTGGCACCCCAGTGGTGCTGCCTTCCTCTCGGGGAGGGTAATGCCATGCCCGGAGACAGGAGGGATTTCTTTGGCAGGTAATCTCACATTCAACACATGCTGACTCCAGGCCAGAAGAGGGAGCTCAAAACCCGGTTTTAGGGGAACTTCCCTTATATACAGCCTGGTCTGGAGGAGGAGTGAGAGATTGGTGCAGACAGAAGACAGGGAAGGAGCAGAGGAGTGATCAGGAGCTGGAGGAGGCCTGCGACTGGGCCCCTCAAAGCTGAGCGCAGAAACCAGGCACCGGGAGCCCAAGGTTGTGGGCAACTGCAAGTCCCACAGCAGAACCGGAGGGCAGAGAGCTTAAAGTGACTTGCCCACATTACACCTAAGGTACAGCAGCATTCCAGAGCCTGGAGTCACTGTGTAAAAAGACCCCAGAGAAACGGCTGAAGTTGCCTTCCGTGTAGGCACTGTCCCAGGACAGGAGATAAAGGGAACCTTGTTAGGACACTTCAGGCAGCAAGGGACTAATAGTCAGTGCAAAGTGGAAGGATCCCAAACTGACCTGTCAAGGGGGTTTCCACCTGTCTTCAGGCTGCCTGGACTCCAAATACACCTGTTGCCAGTATCCTGGACTGAGGCAGACTACAACAACAGTAAACCAGGTAAAGACTGCAACCCTGTGTCCTCTGTTTATTTATCGGCAACCCACTATTCTTGCCAACTACACTGGGAGCCCTGGGGACCTTGCTTCACCTGTGGGAAGTGTCACCATCTATGCTGCAGTAACATCAACCCAGAGGACCCCCTTAAGCAGCGTCGGTCCCCTCTGACCGAGAACCACAGGTGGCATCACAAATACAAACTTTATTAATCCCGATAAAGACTAATCTCCTTTTAATTGAGTGCCCAGGGCCATGGACCAGGTCGCAGCCATCGTGACATTCCCTTTAAGTGTAAGAAAGTCAACCATCAGCACTCAGCTTGGGGAATGCACGCTCCAAAGTCCAAGGATCCAATCGGACCAAAAGTCACAAAGAGAAAAGAAGAGCAGCATCCATACCAGGTGATAGATGTCCAAAAAACGATTTATTCTGCCATCAAAAGTAACGTTTCGGCCAGACAAAGGCCACTCTGGCCGAAACGTTACTTTTGATGGCAGAATAAATCGTTTTTTGGACATCTATCACCTGGTATGGATGCTGATCTTCTTTTCTCTTTATTCCCTTTAAGTGTGACCTGCAGTCCGTCCGGTCTCTAGATTCTGCTCTCAGAATTTGCAACCCCTGGTAGCTTGTGGTTCTGGTGCCCTGTTATCTTTTCAATCCTAGGGTGAGCTTTCCATAGCTCCGACCCCTGGAAACTCTATGTGCTCTCTCCTTCCTTACCTCACACTACACTCTTCTCTCTCTCTTACTCCAGTCAGAAGAGGCAGTCACCCAACAAACTCGGGGCTTGTGCTCCCCCTTCTGGTCAGGGATCAGACTTACGTGTGAATGTGTGGTTTATTTACTGTAACCTCCTGCTCTGTGGCCTCCCCTCGAACACTCTCGCACCCCTCCAATCTATTCTAAACTCAGCTGCCCAACTAATCCACCTGTCCCCCCACTATTCCCCGGCCTCTCCCCTCTGTCAATCCCTTCACTGGCTCCCCATTACCCAGAGACTCCAGTACAAAACCCTAACCATGACATACAAAGCCATCCACAACCTGTCTCCTCCATACATCTGTGACCTCGTCTCCCGGTCCTTTCCTGCACGCAACCTCCGATCCTCACAAGATCTCCTTCTCTACTCCCCTCTTATCTCCTCTTCCCACAATAGCATACAAGATTTCTCTCGCGCATCACCCCTACTCTGAAACCCTCTACCACAACACATCAGACTCTCGCCTACCTCTTCCGGCAAGCCTACAACCTGCAGTAATCACTGATCGACCAAACCACTTCACGACCAGCTCTACCCTCACCCACTGTATCCTCACCCATCCCTTGTAGGGTCCTCAGTCCTTCTGTACCAGTTGTGACTTATATTGTTCAAGGTTATTATACCTGTTTTTATTATGTATACCCCTCCTCCCATGTAAAGCGCCATGGAATATATGGCGCTATAATAATAAATAATAATAAATAATAATTTAGTGTAGGGAGCTCCATTTACTTCCAGACATACCACCAGTGGTTAGGGAGGCAATGCCATGGTGGCAGACAGAACGCAGGGGTACCAGAGTAGAACCACACATGGAAATGGAAATATTGGATTTGGGAAGGTTACTGCAGGGAGGAAACACAAGGAGTTCAGTTTTTGACAGATTCAGCTTGCAATAGAGGGAGGACATGACATTAGAGACAGCGGACAGACTAACACTGGTGTTTTATAGCAATGTGAGGGTGATGTCAGGAGAAGAGGTGCTTAATTGGGTTTTATCAGCATATAGATTGTGTAATGTCAGTGTCTCTGCACCTCGTTCCCCAGCAGAGACACCATCTATCTTACTGCCACGGTCCCGCACCTCCCTCTCCTTCTACTGCTCATGCTATGGTACCCTCAACCAGCAGAAATGCCGACACACTCACCGCCGGGGTCCTGCATCTCTTCCTCATTCTCCTGCGGCTGCTCAGGGCTCACAATTCCACGGGAACTGTGCTTAGGGCCTGCATGCATGCGATCCCATCTTCTTAAAGAGACAGTGCATGCCGTCCTAAAGTGTCCCCAACCAATGTATACCTTCGTGTCTATCAGCCGTGCCCGTCTGCCTGTCTATCACCCGTACCCGTCTACCTGTCTATCCACTTCTGACAGTGCTTTTCTGTACATCAGCTGGTCCAGTCTGCATTTCTTGTACTCCTACAGTGCCTGCCTGCATGCATTGTTCCTTCCTCCGGGCGGTCCCTGCTACCCATCCCTAGGGGGTCAGCTGCCATCTACAGTAGAGTTCAAAATAGTAGCAGTGTGTTCAAAAACATGAGTTAATCACAAAATCTTTCTAATAGTTTTGCATTGGGAACATTGCACAGTTTTCTAATTCAAAACATGAAGAGAAATGTATATAATTTTTAACTACTTTAAAGAAAATAGCAAAAAATGAACATTGGGCTGCCCTAAAAAATAACAGTGTCTGCATTTGTCTTTACAAACTTACAATATGTACCACTTTTTGAGAATTTAGCATTCCTGTAAATCACTTACCTAATATTTACTTGTATACCCGCAGTTTTTTTAGAACTGCTTCACATCTATGTTGCCTCGAGTCAACCAACTTCGGGCACCTGTCAACTGTTATTCTTGCCCAGGATGCTTTTAATACATCCCATTTTTTTGGCATTTGATGGCTTTGCTTCAGAAACTGAATTTTTGATGTCACCTCACAAGTGTTCTATCGGATTAAAGTTCGGGGATTGGGCTGGCCACTCCATAACCTCAATTTTGTTGGGCTGCAACCGAGATTTTGTTCATATACTGGTGTGTATAGGGCTGTTGTCTTCTTGAAACACCCATTTCAAGGGCATATCCTCTTTAGCGTAAGGCAACATGACCTCTTCAAATATTTTAATATATGCAAACTGGTCCATGATCCCTCGTATGCGGTAAATAGTTCCGCACCATAGTAAGAGAAACATAACCATATCATGATGCTTGCACCACCATGCTTTACCGTCTTCAAAGTGTACTGTGGCTTAAATGCAAAGTTTTGGTGTGGTCTGACAAACTGTCTGCGGCCCTTGGACCCAAAAAGAACAATTTTACTTTCATCAGTCCACAAAATGTTACTCTATTTCTCTTTAGGCCAGTTGATGTGTTTTTGGCAAATTCTATCTGCTACAGTACATGTCTTTTTTAACAGTGGGATTTGCAGGTGCTTCTTGCTAAAAGATTTGATTCTCATAGGGATCTTCTAACTAACATGCAGATCTTGAATGCTAAGTCTGTTGGTTTTCTTAGAATCTACTGCAACTGGTAAACACTATTATACCTGAGGTCAGTCCTGGAGTAGTACCTGGTCCCATCTCCTTTGTATCTCCTAGGATCATGGTATCATCAGCTGCCGTGTATTCGAGGTCATATTTGATGATGCAGCTAGTTATGCTACTCCAGGTTTTCCTTATGCCTCTTCACAGTGTTTCCACCACCCAGCCGGTTACAGATGGTATTAAAATTCAAATCTGCTGATGACTTGTACAATAGAATAGGTGTATAGAGAAAAAAGGAGGGGGGCCTAGAACCGAATCATAAGGAACCCCAACGGTAAGGTGAAAAGGAAGACCAATAAGAGGAAAACCAAGAGGGAGCAGTAACCTTGAAACCGATAGATCCGAGCATAGTGAAGAGGAGCTTGTGATGCTGCTGAGAGATCCAGGAGAATTAAAAGAGAGTACTGGCCATAAAATTTACCTGTTAGTAGTCATTAGAGACTTTAGCAAGGGCAGTTTTAGTAGAGTGTAAGAAACGGAAAATTAATCTAATCTAATCACATGACCTTCTCTCATGCCTCTTCTGGATCATCCAGATGGTCATTGATGAACTTCAAACGGGCCTGTACATGTGCTGGGGTGAGAGGTGGACCTTGCGTGCCCTGCAGGATTTTAATCCATGATGGCGTATTGTGTTAGGGGAACGTTGCGTGCCTTGCAGGATTTTAATCCATGACATCGTAGTGTGTTACTAAGGGGAATCTTTGAGACTGTGTTCCCAGCTCTCTTCAGGTCATTGACTAGGTCTTCCCATGTAGTTCTGGGCTGATTCCTTTCCTATCTCAGAATCATCCTTACCCCACGACACAAGATGTTGCATAGAGCCCCAAACCGAGGAAGATTGACAGTAATCTTGTGATTCTTCCATTTTCTTACAATTGTGCCAACAGTTGTTGCTTTGTCACCCAGCTGCTTGCCTATGGTCCTGTAGCCCATCCCAGCATTGTGCAGATCTACAATTTTGTCCCTGGTGTCATTAGACAGCTGTTTGGACTTGACCAAGGAGAGGTTGAAGTGTGATTGATTGAATGAGTAGGCAAGTGTCTTTTACACAGGTAACAAGTTCGAACAAGTGCAATTAATACAGGTAATGAGTGCAGAGTAGGAGGGCTTTTGAAAAACTAACTTTTCTATGAGATCCAGAATTCTTTTTGTTGGTAGGTGATCAAATACTTATTTAATGCAATACAATTAAATGTAATTATTAAAAAATCAAACAATGTGATTTTTTGTTTTTATTTTTAGATTGTCTCTCACAGTTGAAGTGTACCTATGATAAAAATTACAGACCTTTCCATTCTTTATATACAGTAAAACTTGCAGTGTATCAAATACTTATTTTCCCCATTGTATGTCTCTATAAGTGCAGTTAGTAGGGGTGTCCTGAGCAGGGTGAAAGTTCTTGATAGCTGCAGAGAATGAAAGAAAGTTGTGGTCTGAGAGCTTGAGAGGGGAGTTAGTAAAATTATGCATGGAGCAGAATTGGGAGAAGACCAGGTCCAGTGTATGTCCTTCTTCATGTGTAGGAGAGTTAGTTAGCTGTGATAGGCCGAGAGAGGAAGTTAGACATGAAATATGAGTAGCAGATGGGGAGAGTGGATCATCAATATGGAGAATGTTAATATTACAGGAAAGAAAGTCTGAAAGGCAGGTGACAAAAAGATCTAGGAACAGGTGGGATTGGCCTGGAGGGCAGTACACAACCACCACTCGCAGGGTGAAAGGCCAGAAAAATCTGACAGTGTGGACCTCAAAAGATGGGAATGCAAGTGTACCGGGAGGATGACCAGAAAAGAACATTTTGTTGAAAGAAGCAGACCAACACCTCCACCTTGTCTGTTCTCAGGTTTCAATGTATTTGAAAAGTGTAGTCCAAATTACGAGAGAGAGGCAGTGAAAATAATGTCCCACTGCTTGATCCAGGTTTCTGCAATCCAGAAAGTCAAGAAAATTTGAAAGGAAATAGTCATGGCTATAAGGGAGTTTGTTGTGACCTGCTGGAAGCTTGCTATGCCAAAATTGAAGCCGGAAATTAAATTAGAGTTCCAGCTCCTCTGTAGAACCAGGAGCGCAGCGTGATTCGATGAGGATCGTGTGCCTTGGTACCTGATCAACAACTATATCAAGGTATTATGGTTCTACAGTCCTGACGTGAGAGGTTATAGATTGAATATTACCTAGGGAAGTTGAGCAGGATAGCACATACTGATCCACTACTGAAACTTAAAGGAAACGTGTACGAAGAACGGCCCAGGTTCCACTGAGATCTGAACTCAGATGGCTGGATTCAGAGTCCAGAGTGCTAACTATTACACCATGGAACCACATAAAAACTTAAAGGTGTTCTGCCCATTCTAGCGAAGGTCAGGTTTCGTATCTAGCTTTTAAAAGGTTTAATACCATAGTTTTGGTTTTGCTGTGTTATAGCACCACCTAGTGGTGGTTAAATTTATTACCTGTGTTTTTCAGTAACTATTAGAGTGTTGCATTCTGGGATTCACCAAGGTATCATGGGAAGGGGAAACTCCATTTTCTCTCTGTGTATTTCCCTGGACACACGTGTTAATCTGGTGTGTTGAACTACCTAACTTACTTGCCATTCCGGTTAAGATTATCCGGTAAGACCATTATCCCTGTTCTTGCTATGTAATGTACAGAGTGTGATTAACTGTATAGCAGCCAGTACACAGGAAATGTGATTTCAGTTACCTGCTGTATGTAGTTATTATAGAAGTCGCATCATCCTGTATGCTTTCCCTGTTAGTTGCAGTCATGTTATTATTTGCCCAATACTTACTCAAATCATTTGTATTCTTATAGTTTTACCGCGCTCATGTTTACCAATAAACAAGTTAGACTACAGAGAACAGTCTGCTTATTTGGGAGACAGAAGTGGTTTATGCCGTATGTCGGATCATACACCGTATCAACGTGTATGAAGACAGAACAGTAAAACGGATTCTAGATACCAGCGGAGGCCAGTAAAACGCAGGCTAGATACCAGCAAGCAGTAAAACAGAAGCTAAATACCAGCGGAGGCTAGCAATACCAGGCTAGACGCCAGCAATAACAAGACCACTTACACAGCCGCTTGTACCTCACCGCACAGCCTGCAGATACCGCAGCGGCCGCCATATTGCCCGCCAAGCGCTACACGTCTCAGTCTACGCTGAAGTCATTCCTACCCGCTCTGAGACGTCCTACAGCCTGCAAACGGACACACGATGTCTGCAAGTCGAGCATCCTCAGTCAGGACGAGGTCTCAAACAAGCCGCTCTAGCAAGTCTTCCTCGAAAAGGTCTGTCACCCTCGCCCGAGCAGAAGCTGAGGCGGCGAAGGTAAGATCCTCCTTCGCTGCACAAGAGATGCAGTTAAAGTTAACACAAGCAGAGCAAGAAGCAGAAAGAGCCCGCCTGCAAGCAGATAGAGAAGCAGAAAGAGCCTGCCAAGAAGCAGAAAGAGCCCGCCTGCAAGCCGATAGAGACGCAGATACAGCACGCCTGCGAGCGACCTTAGAAAGGCTTTCCACTGAAAAAGAAGCAGCAGCCGCAATAGCCAAAGCTGAGTTCTTAGAAGCCGTGGAGTTTCCCGAATCTGAGCGTGACAGCGACGTACGCGGACCAGACCTTGATCGTCAGGACCCTGCTCAACGCGTCTCAGAATATGTCCACCAACATCCCGGAATAGAAGACAACTCTGATCCGTTACACCAACCAGCCTATACAGATTACCAGAGATCCTTCCTCCAAACACCGTACTGGAAGCAGGAAGGTATACTGCGAAACGACGTCGACCACCACTACCGTCTTACAGAACAGAAGGTACGGCCTCCTCTCAGACTGACAGGGACACCCTTCGCTTCAGAACGGTTTTATACAGACTTTCCTAAGCCAGAAGCTCCGAGACTTGCATCTTTCCAGTAGTGAAGAGTTAGATCTACTGGTTAAGTGGCTTGGGAGCGAGTCAGCTGAACACGCCAAAAGAATCAGGAACATTAACATAAAGTACCCACACACAGGACTTCGCATGGTGTGGGAGAAACTCGAAGAATGTTATGGGTCAATAGAAGCTATAGAAAATGCTTTGTATAAAAGAATTGATGATTTCCCCAAGATAGCAAATAAGGGTTATCAAAAGCTCAGGGAACTGAGCGACTTGTTAATGGAGGTACATGCTGCTCAGGCAGAAGGTGACCTACCAGGGTTGGCATTCCTGGACACTGCCAGAGGTGTCAACCCGATTGTCCAAAAGCTCCCTTACAATTTACAAGAAAAGTGGGTCAGTCACGGGTCCCGTTACAAACAGGCTCATAAGGTGCCATTTCCTCCTTTCAGGGTGTTTGTAGACTTTGTTGCTCAGCAGGCTAAAGTTAGAAATGACCCCAGTTTCGATTTCACTATGTCATGTACCACTGCCTCCGGTGTAAAACCCAGTAAAACACCAGTGGCAGTACACAAAACTAATGTTACCTCCACAGATTTTCCTTACAGGGCAAGTAAGTCCTCTCCAGAGGAGGACAAACCTCAGAATCTCAGCAAACACTGCCCCCTACACAAGAAACCTCATCCTCTACTAAAATGTAGAGCCTTCAGGGAGAAGCCTCTAGAAGACCGTAAGAGCTTCCTAAAGGAAAACAAGATATGCTTCAGATGCTGCGCGACTACCTCACACTTCGCCAAGAACTGTGAAACCAGTGTGAAATGCGCAGAATGCAGTAGTGTGGAGCACAACACGGCTTTACACCCTGGACCACCCTCAGGGGTATCGTCACGAGTAGAAGAGTCTGCCGAAAAACAGACGGACACTGACATTGACACCCCAGTGGTCACTTCTCAGTGTACAGAGATCTGCAAGGAATTTGTAGCAGGGAGATCCTGCTCGAAGATCTGTCTTGTCAGAGTATTCCCAGCGAGCCAACGGGATAAGGCAATCAAGGTATATGCAATATTGGACGATCAGAGCAACAGGTCTCTAGCTAAGCCGTTTCTCTTCGACACCTTCAACATTGCTGGTCCCGGCTCTCCGTACTCCTTGAAGACATGTGCAGGTACTGTCGAGACGGCGGGGAGAAAAGCGTCCGGATTCAAAGTAGAGTCTATGGACGGTCAAACCTGCTTATCCTTACCATCAATACTAGAATGCAATCAAATTCCGGACAACAGGTCTGAGATACCTACACCGGAGGTAGCAGCTCATCACACCCACTTGAGACGTATAGCTCACCTGATACCGGAGCTTGACCAAGGAGCCCCTATCGTCTTACTCCTCGGAAGAGACATTCTACGGGTCCACAAGGCTAGAGGACAGATCAACGGCCCACAAAATGCCCCATATGCTCAGAGACTTGACCTAGGATGGGTCATTGTGGGAGACGTCTGTTTGGGTAGAGCACACAGGCCGACATCAGTCAACAGCATGCTCACCAATACCCTCGAGAATGGACGCCCGTCTCTCTTCCAGCCATGCGAGAGCAGTTTCCTGATTAAAGAATTGCCACACAACACCCCTCCATCTTGTCCGTTAGCTGATCCCTCTTGTGAAGACCTTGCATGCGACGGTGAGCAAGATCATATAGGGTGCACAGTTTTCCACAGGACAAGAGAAGACAACCAGGTAGCAACGTCCATAGAGGACAGACTGTTCTTGGACATCATGGAGCGAGAGATAGTAAGAGATGAATCAAAGAGTTGGGTCGCACCTTTACCATTCAAACCACAGAGGCAACACTTACCCAACAACAGAGAACTTGTGTACAGTCGATTTGTCTCCCTTACACGCAAACTGCAGAAGTCACCAGAGACAAAAGAACACTTCTTTACCTTCATGGAGAGAATATTCCAGAATGGCCACGCGGAAATTGCACCTGTACTTCAAGATTCCGAGGAATGTTGGTACTTACCTATTTTCGGCGTGTATCATCCGAAGAAACCTGGTCAGATAAGAGTGGTATTTGACTCAAGTGCCAGATACGAAGGTGTTTCTTTAAACGACGTCTTTCTATCTTGTCCAGACCTCAACAACAGACTTCTGGGAGTACTCCTTCGTTTCCGCAAAGATGCAGTAGCATTTACGGCCGACATACAACAGATTTTTCACTGCTTCCTTGTTAAAGAACACAGAAACTACTTGAGGTTTTTCTGGTACCGCGATAATGACCCCTACAAGGACATCGTGGAATATCGTATGAAGGTACACATCTTCGGGAACAGCCCTTCCCCTGCTGTCGCTATCTATGGGCTTAGACATTCAGCCAGAGAGGGTGAAGCAAAGTATGGATCGGATGTAAGATCTTTTGTGGAAAAGGATTTCTACGTAGATGACTGCCTGAAATCCACACCCACAGATGAGTCGGCAGTCAGTCTCCTGAAAAGGGCACAAGAAATGCTCGCTTCATCCAATTTGAGGTTGCACAAAATTGCTTCCAACAGCCAAAAACTAATGGCAGCCTTTCCCTCTCAAGATTACTCAACCGATTTAAAAGACTTGGATTTAAGCACGGACTCCCTTCCTATGCAGCGGAGCCTGGGTTTACTTTGGGATTTGAAAAGGGATGCATTCACCTTCCAGATCAGCGAAGAAGAGAAACCTTTCACGCGTAGAGGCGTCCTGTCCGTTGTGAACAGCTTGTACGATCCTCTGGGATTTGTAACTCCTGTAACTATCCAAGGTAAAATGATGTTGAGAGACTTCACCCAAGAGACGTCCGATTGGGATGATCCACTTCCCAGTGAGAAAAGAGACTTGTGGGTAAGATGGAAGAACTCTTTAGAAGCCCTGTCAAGTCTCTACGTTGCACGACCATATGCTTCTGTGCCATCAACAGAAATCAAGATGCAAAGGCTTTGTATCTTCTGCGATGCCTCAACCAAAGCAATTGCAGCAGTGGCGTATTTGAAAACTACTGACATCAATGAACAATGTCACGTGAGGCTTGTTATGAGCCGGACAAAATTGGCCCCACTCCGTGAACACACAGTACCCAGACTGGAACTCTGTGCAGCTGTGTTAGCAGTAGAGTTAGCTGAGCTTATCTCGACAGAAATGGACCTGGAGGTCAAAGAAATCTAGTTCTACACCGACAGCAAGGTAGTGTTGGGGTACATTTGCAATGAAACTCGTTGTTTCTATGTCTATGTCAGCAATCGGGTGCTAAGGATCAGGAGATCCACCGACCTTAAACAGTGGCATTATGTGTCCACAAACCACAATCCTGCGGACCACGCAACCAGATCCATTGAAGCAAGTCACCTTAAGGACACAACCTGGTTTACTGGCCCTACATTCTTATACCGTTCGACGCCATACATGGATGAGTCAAACATCTTTGAACTGGTAGATCCGGTGGCAGATGAGGAAATCCGCCCTCAGGTATCCGTCCTACGTACGGTGACTAAAGACAATCACCTCAAATCCCACCGTTTCAATAGGTTCTCAACTTGGAACTCGCTTGTTCGTGCCCTCGTTTGTTTAATTCATGTGGCTCGATCCTACAAGTCAACGTCACCCGCCATCCAGAAACCTTGCAAAGGTTGGCACCACTGCAAGCTTGCCTTTACCGTTCCAAACATTGAAAATGCCAAGAACGTTATAATTCGTACCATGCAGCGTGAATGTTACGCCAAAGAAATAGATAACCTCAATAAAAACCAACCTGTCTCTAGAGACAGTGTCTTGAAGAAGCTTGATCCAATCATCGACCAAGATGGGCTGTTAAGAATTGGAGGTCGTCTTCAAGAAGCTGAAGTGGAATTTGGGGAGAAACACCCTATAATAATTCCTGGACATCATCATGTCACGACCCTGCTTGTGCAACACCACCACGTCTTGGTGAAACATCAGGGCCGACTGTTTACCGAAGGAAATCTACGAACGGCTGGATTATGGATAGTTGGAGCAAAGCGATGCGTGAGTAAACTCATTTACAACTGCGTGATTTGTCGCAAACTCCGTGGTGGGACTCAAAAGCCAAAGATGGCCAATCTCCCACCAGACAGACTTAGTACAGAACCTCCTTTTACCAACGTCGGACTGGACGTATTCGGGCCATGGTCTGTGGTTGCACGGCACACTAGAAGAGTCCAAGCCAACGCCAAACGCTGGGCGGTTATGTTCACCTTTATGTCCATCAGAGCAGTCCACATCGAAGTAATTGAGTCCATGGACACTTCAGGGTTTATAAATGCACTCCGACGTTTCATCGCCATCAGAGGGCCCGTGAAGCACATACGCTCCGATAGAGGTACCAACTTTGTAGGAGCAGTGAAAGAACTTCAAATTCCTTCCAACCTAGACACCACCAGTGTGGAAAGGTACTTGAATGAGCAGGGATGCACCTGGACTTTCAATTCTCCACACTCTTCTCACATGGGAGGCGCTTGGGAGAGGATGATAGGAATGGCATGCAGAGTCCTTGACTCCATCTTCTTGCAAGCAGGTAGCGCAAGACTCACACATGAAAGTTTGACCACATTCCTGGCAGAAGTTTTGGCCATCATTAATGCTAGACCATTGACTTCACTTTCTAGTGACTCTGAGGATCCGACCATTCTCACTCCTGCCATGTTACTTACTCAGAAAGCCAGCATTCTCAGCGCGCCACCTGGAGAATTTAGCAACAAGGACCTCTACAGACGACAATGGAGACAAGTCCAAAGTCTCTCCAATACCTTCTGGGACAGATGAAGGAAGCAGTACCTCTCCACCTTACAAACCAGGAAGAAGTGGCAGACCGACAAACCAAACATCAAAACCGGCGATGTCGTTCTCATGAAAGACAGCCAGTCTCACCGTAATGAGTGGCCACTAGGCCTCATCACTAAAATATTTCCAAGCAAAGATGGGAAAGTGCGTAAGGTTGAGGTCAAAGTAGGCAAGTCCAGGGAGAGTAAACTATTCCTCAGACCAGTTGCGGAACTTGTCTTACTGTTTTCGCCAAAAGAACCTGTGGGTGGCATCGGTTGATGCCAAGTGGGGAGTGTTCTGCCCATTCTAGCGAAGGTCAGGTTTCGTATCTAGCTTTTAAAAGGTTTAATACCATAGTTTTGGTTTTGCTGTGTTATAGCACCACCTAGTGGTGGTTAAATTTATTACCTGTGTTTTTCAGTAACTATTAGAGTGTTGCATTCTGGGATTCACCAAGGTATCATGGGAAGGGGAAACTCCATTTTCTCTCTGTGTATTTCCCTGGACACACGTGTTAATCTCCTGTGTTGAACTACCTCACTTACTTGCCATTCCGGTTAAGATTATTCGGTAAGACCATTATCCCTGTTCTTGCTATGTAATGTACAGAGTGTGATTAACTGTATAGCAGCTAGTACACAGGAAATGTGATTTCAGTTACCTGCTGTATGTAGTTATTATAGAAGTTGCATCATCCTGTATGCTTTCCCTGTTAGTTGCAGTCATGTTATTATTTGCCCAATACTTACTCAAATCATTTGTATTCTTATAGTTTTACCGCGCTCATGTTTACCAATAAACAAGTTAGACTATAGAGAACAGTCTGCTTATTTGGGAGACAGAAGTGGTTTATGCCGTATGTCGGATCACACACCGTATCAACGTGTATGAAGACAAAACAAAAGGCGAGAGGTTAAACAATGCAAACCATACCATAGGTGTCAGTGGCGTATCCAGGGGGGGGGCAGCCGGGGCATGTGCCCCGGGCGCAGCCGACAGGGGGGCGCCAGCGGGCCGCCTGATGATGCGGCGGTTCAAGGAGGCTCGGGTGGGACTGCACTTGTCCCGCAGCAGAGCCTCTCCACTGCAGAGAGCCGCACACCACAGCTATTGCTTGTGCAGCTCTGTGCTCACAGGACCTGTGATGAGGTCACGGGGGGGAGGAGTCAGGAGTCACATGATGAAGGGCCTCCGTGTAGTGCAGGACTCTGCTGGTTGTCATGGTGCTCTGTGCTAGACGAGGGTAAGGGTAACGGTCAGGAGTGTTTTGTGTGGATGTAGCAGAGCCATGTGTGTACGAGGTGTACAGAGCGGAAGCCGTGTCTGCAAGGTGTATGGAGCGGAGCCGTGTGTGTGTACGGAGCGGAGCCGTGTGTGTGTACGGAGCGGAGCCGTGTGTGTGTACGGAGCGGAGCCGTGTGTGTGTACGGAGCGGAGCCATGTGTGTGTACGGAGCGGAGCCGTGTGTGTACGGAGCGGAGCCGTGTGTGTGTACGGAGCGGAGCCGTGTGTGTACGGAGCGGAGCCGTGTGTGTACGGAGCGGAGCCGTGGTGTACGAGGTGTACGGAGCGGAACTGGGTGTGTGCAAGGTGTATGGAGCGGAGCCGTGTGTGTGTATGAGGTGTACGGAGCGGAACTGGGTGTGTGCAAGGTGTATGGAGCAGAGCCGTGTGTGTACGAGGTGTACAGAGCAGAGCCGTGTGTGTACGAGGTGTACAGAGCGGAACTGGGTGTGTGCAAGGTGTATGGAGCGGAGCTGTGTGAGTACGAGGTGTACAGAGCGGAGCCGTGTGTGTACGGAGTGGAACTGGGTGTGTGCAAGGTGTATGGAGCAGAGCCGTGTGTGTACGAGGTGTACAGAGCGGAACTGGGTGTGTGCAAGGTGTATGGAGCGCAGCCGTGTGTTGCGAGGTGTACAGAGCAGAGCCGTGTGTGTACGAGGTGTACAGAGCTGAACTGCGTGTGTGCAAGGTGTAAGGAGCGGAGCCGTGTGTGTACGAGGTGTACAGAGCGGAGCCGTGTGTGTACGAGGTGTACAGAGCGGAGCCGTGTGTGTACGAGGTGTACAGAGCAGAGCCGTGTGTGTACGAGGTGTACAGAGCGGAGCCGTGTGTGTACGAGGTGTACGGAGCGGAGCCGTGTGTGTACGAGGTGTATGGAGTGGAGCCACGTGTGTACGAGGTGTATGGAGCGGAGCCGTGTGTGCAAGGTGTACGGAGCTCAGCCGCGTGTGTAGGAGTAACTAGGTGTGGCCATTACATTACTGTACGCAATGTGTGTGTGTGTTTGTGCGTGCATGCGTAGCGCTGCGGGTGAATGTGCAGAGATGTAAATGGTTTTGTGTGTGTACGGAGAGGAGAGGCGAGGGCAATGATGGGGCTGACGGGGAGAGTGCAATAATTGGGATGGAGGGGGAGGAGGAAATGATGGATGTGGTGGAATGGGCAGTGATGGTGGTGGGGGGAGAAATCAATGATGGTGGGGAGGAGGAAATCATGGAGGTGGTGGAAAGGGCAAAAATGAGGAGGGGAAGAAATGATGGAGGTGGTAGAATGGACAAGGATGGTGGTGGTGGAAAGCACACTGATGATATTGGAGGGGGAGAAAATGATGGAGGTGGTGGAATGGGCAAGTATGGTGATGGTGGAAAGGACAATGATGATGGTGGTGGAAAGGGCAAAGATGGGGATGGTGGGGGGAAAGAAAATGATGGATATGGTGGAAAAGGCAAAGGAGGAAATGATGAAGGTGGTGGAATGGGAAATTATGGGGTGGGGGGGGAGAAAGCAATGATAGTAGTGGTGGAGAAGGTAAAGATGGAGGTGGTGAAGAGAGCAATGATGGGGTGGGGTAGAGGAAAATAATGGGCATATATGAGGAAACAGTTCAGGAGAATGGGGGGCATGTTGTGAATTCTGTGGCAGAGCTCCCTCCTGTGGTCACAAGTGGTACTTCGGCTGATTCTCTCTGGGAGCTTCCGTTTGTGGAGGAAACTGGTACTGCTGCTTCTGAGTTTCCTCCCTCAGGTGATCTGGTGATGTCGTTAAGTGCTTCTCTACTTAACCCCACCTAATGCTTTGATTCTTGCTTCCTGTCAATGTTCCAGTGTTGGACTTGTGTTTCTCTGGATCATTCCTGTGGCCTGCTGCTCTGCATAGCTAAGTGCTTCTTTGCTATTTGTTGCTATTTTTTCTGTCCAGCTTGTCTATTTGTTTTGCTGGAAGCTCTGGGACGCAAAGGGTGTACCTCCGTGCCGTTAGTTCAGTACGGAGGGTCTTTTTGCCCCTTTGCGTGGTTTTCTTTGGGGTTTTGTGTAGACCGCAAAGTTATCTTTCCTATCCTCGTTCTGTCTAAAATATCGGGCCTCGCTTTGCTGAATCTATTTCATCCCTACGTTTGTCTTTTCATCTTACTCACAGTCATTATATGTGGGGGGCTGCCTTTTCCTTTGGGGTATTTCTCTGAGGCAAGGTAGGCTTATTTTTCTATCTTCAGGCTAGTTAGTTTCTCAGGCTGTGCCGCGTTGCATAGGTAGCGTTAGGCGCAATCCACGGCTGCCTCTAGTTGTGTTTGGAGAGGATCAGGGATTGCGGTCTCAGAGCTCGTTCTGTTATTTTGGGTTATTGTCAGATCACTGTATGTGCTCTGACCTCCATGTCCATTGTGATACTGAATTGCCACTCATAACAGTACAGGAAGCCAAAAGTACTAATGATTCTCAATAGAGGGAAAAAAGAAGTTCTGAGACCATTTTTTTTTCTTGGCATTGTGTTTTGTCTTTTTTTTCCCCTAGACATTTGGGTGGTTCAGTACACAGGTGTAGCGATGGACATTAGAAGTCTGTCTTCATTTGTGGATCAGCTCTCGGCAAGAGTACAAAAGATTCAAGACACTATTGATCAGAAATCTATGTTAGAACCAAGAATTCCTATTCCTGATTTGTTTTTTGGAGATAGAACTAAGTTTCTGAGTTTCAAAAATAATTGTAAGTTATTTCTGGCCTTGAAACCTCGTTCCTCTGGTGATCCAGTTCAACAGGTTTTGATTATTATTTCTTTTTTGCGCGGCGACCCTCAGGACTGGGCATTTTCTCTTGCGCCAGGAGATCCTGCATTAAGTAATATCAATGCGTTTTTCCTGGCGCTCGGATTGCTGTACGATGAGCCTAATTCAGTGGATCAGGCAGAGAAGAATTTGCTGGCTCTTTGTCAGGGTCAGGATGAGATAGAGGTATATTGCCAGAAATTTAGAAAATGGTCAGTGCTCACTCAATGGAATGAATCTGCGCTGGCAGCTATGTTCAGAAAGGGTCTCTCTGAAGCCCTTAAGGATGTCATGGTGGGATTTCCTATGCCTGCTGGTTTGAATGAGTCTATGTCTTTGGCTATTCAGATCGGTTGACGCTTGCGTGAGCGTAAATCTGTGCACCATTTGGCGGTATTACCTGAGCTTAAACCTGAGCCTATGCAGTGCGATAGGACTTTGACCAGAGTTGAACGGCAAGAACACAGACGTCTGAATGGGCTGTGTTTCTACTGTGGTGATTCCACTCATGCTATCTCTGATTGTCCTAAGCGCACTAAGCGGTTCGCTAGGTCTGCCACCATTGGTACGGTACAGTCAAAATTTCTTCTGTCCGTTACCTTGATCTGCTCTTTGTCATCATATTCTGTCATGGCGTTTGTGGATTCAGGCGCTGCTCTGAATTTGATGGACTTGGAATATGCTAAGCGTTGTGGGTTTTTCTTGGAGCCCTTGCAGTGTCCTATTCCATTGAGAGGAATTGATGCTACGCCTTTGGCCAAGAATAAGCCTCAATACTGGACCCGGCTGACCATGTGCATGGCTCCTGTGCACCAGGAGGATATTCGCTTTCTGGTGTTGCATAATCTGCATGATGTGGTCGTGTTGGGGTTGCCATGGCTACAAGTCCATAACCCAGTATTAGATTGGAAATCAATGTCTGTGTTCAGCTGGGGTTGTCAGGGGGTACATGGTGATGTTCCATTTTTGTCAATTTCGTCATCCACCCCTTCTGAGGTTCCAGAGTTCTTGTCTGATTACCGCGATGTATTTGATGAGCCCAAGTCCGATGCCCTACCTCCGCATAGGGATTGTGATTGTGCTATCAATTTGATTCCTGGTGGTAAATTCCCAAAAGGTCGACTGTTTAATTTATCCGTGCCTGAGCACACCGCTATGCGCAGTTATGTGAAGGAATCCCTGGAGAAGGGGCATATTCGCCCGTCATCGTCGCCATTAGGAGCAGGGTTCTTTTTTGTGGCCAAAAAGGATGGTTCGCTGAGAGCTTGTATAGATTATCGCCTTCTTAATAAGATCACTGTTAAATTTCAGTACCCCTTGCCTTTGTTATCTGATTTGTTTGCTCGGATTAAGGGGGCTAGTTGGTTCACCAAGATTGATCTTCGTGGTGCGTATAATCTGGTGCGAATCAGGTGAGGCGATGAATGGAAAACTGCATTTAATACGCCCGAGGGTCATTTTGAGTATCTAGTGATGCCATTCGGACTTGCCAATGCTCCATCAGTGTTTCAGTCCTTTATGCATGACATCTTCCGAGAGTACCTGGATAAATTCCTGAATGTGTACTTGGATGACATTTTGATCTTCTCGGATGATTGGGAGTCTCATGTGAAACAGGTCAGAACGGTTTTTCAGGTCCTGCGTGCTAATTCTTTGTTTGTGAAGGGATCAAAGTGTCTCTTTGCTGTGCAGAAGGTTTCATTTTTGGGGTTCATCTTTTCCCCTTCTACTATCGAGATGGATCCTGTTAAGGTCCAAGCCATCCATGATTGGACTCAGCCGACATCTCTGAAAAGTCTGCAAAAGTTCCTGGGCTTTGCTAATTTTTATCGTCGCTTTATCTGCAATTTTTCTAGTATTGCCAAACCATTGACCGATTTGACCAAGAAGGGTGCTGATTTGGTCAATTGGTCTTCTGCTGCTGTGGAAGTTTTTCAAGAGTTGAAGCGTCGTTTTTCTTCTGCCCCTGTGTTGTGTCAACCAGATGTTTCTCTTCCGTTCCAGGTCGAGGTTGATGCTTCTGAGATTGGAGCAGGGGCTGTTTTGTCGCAGAGAGGTTCTGATTGTTCAGTGATGAAACCATGCGCTTTTTTTTCCAGGAAGTTTTCGCCTGCTGAGCGGAATTATGATGTGGGCAACCGAGAGTTGCTGGCCATGAAGTGGGCATTCGAGGAGTGGCGTCATTGGCTTGAAGGAGCTAAGCATTGCGTGGTGGTATTGACTGATCATAAGAACCTGACTTATCTCGAGTCTGCTAAGCGTTTGAATCCTAGACAGGCTCGTTGGTCACTGTTTTTCGCCTGTTTTGACTTTGTGATTTCGTACCTTCCGGGCTCTAAAAATGTGAAGGCGGATGCTCTGTCTAGGAGTTTTGTGGCCGACTCTCCGGGTTTATCTGAGCCGGCGGGTATCCTCAAGGAAGGAGTAATTGTGTCTGCCATCTCCCCTGATTTGCGGCGGGTGCTGCAAAAATTTCAGGCTAATAAACCTGATCGTTGTCCAGCGGAGAAACTGTTTGTCCCGGATAGGTGGACTAATAAAGTGATCTCTGAGGTTCATTGTTCGGTGTTGGCTGGTCATCCTGGAATCTTTGGTACCAGAGAGTTAGTGGCTAGATCCTTTTGGTGGCCATCTCTGTCGCGGGATGTGCGTTCTTTTGTGCAGTCCTGTGGGATTTGTGCTCGGGCTAAGCCCTGCTGTTCTCGTGCCAGTGGGTTGCTTTTGCCCTTGCCGGTCCCGAAGAGACCTTGGACACATATCTCTATGGATTTTATTTCAGATCTTCCCGTCTCTCAAAAGATGTCAGTCATTTGGGTGGTCTGTGATCGCTTTTCTAAGATGGTCCATCTGGTACCCTTGTCTAAGTTGCCTTCCTCCTCTGATTTGGTGCCATTGTTCTTCCAGCATGTGGTTCGTTTGCATGGCATTCCAGAGAATGTCGTTTCTGACAGAGGTTCCCAGTTTGTTTCGAGGTTTTGGCGAGCCTTTTGTGGTAGGATGGGCATTGACTTGTCTTTTTCCTCGGCTTTTCATCCTCAGACTAATGGCCAGACCGAACGAACCAATCAGACCTTGGAAACCTATCTGAGATGCTTTGTTTCTGCCGATCAGGATGACTGGGTGTCCTTTTTGGCTTTGGCTGAGTTCGCCCTTAATAATCGGGCCAGCTCGGCTACCTTGGTTTCGCCATGTTTCTGCAATTCTGGGTTCCATCCTCGTTTCTCTTCAGGACAGGTTGAGTCTTCGGACTGTCCTGGTGTGGATACTGTGGTGGACAGGTTGCAGCGGATTTGGACTCATGTAGTGGACAATTTGACCTTGTCCCAGGAGAAGGCTCAACGTTTCGCTAATCGCAGACGCCGTGTGGGTCCCCGACTTCGTGTTGGGGATCTGGTTTGGTTGTCTTCTCGTCATATTCCTATGAAGGTTTTCTCTCCGAAGTTTAAACCTCGTTTCATTGGTCCTTATAGGATTTCTGAGGTTATTAATCCTGTGTCTTTTCGTCTGACCCTCCCAGATTCTTTTTTCATACATAACGTCTTCCATAGGTCATTGTTGCGGAGATACGTGGCACCTATGGTTCCATCTGTTGACCCTCCTGCCCCGGTTTTGGTGGAGGGGGAATTGGAGTATATTGTGGAGAAGATTTTGGATTCTCGTGTTTTAAGACGGAAACTCCAGTATCTGGTTAAATGGAAGGGTTATGCTCAGGAGGATAATTCCTGGGTTTTTGCCTCTGATGTCCATGCTCCCGATCTTGTTCGTGCCTTTCATGTGGCTCATCCTGGTCGGCCTGGGAGCTCTGGTGAGGGTTCGGTGACCCCTCCTCAAGGAGGGGGGTACTGTTGTGAATTCTGTGGCAGAGCTCCCTCCTGTGGTCACAAGTGGTACTTCGGCTGATTCTCTCTGGGAGCTTCCGTTTGTGGAGGAAACTGGTACTGCTGCTTCTGAGTTTCCTCCCTCAGGTGATCTGGTGATGTCGTTAGGTGCTTCTCTACTTAACCCCACCTAATGCTTTGATTCTTGCTTCCTGTCAATGTTCCAGTGTTGGACTTGTGTTTCTCTGGATCATTCCTGTGGCCTGCTGCTCTGCATAGCTAAGTGCTTCTTTGCTATTTGTTGCTATTTTTTCTGTCCAGCTTGTCTATTTGTTTTGCTGGAAGCTCTGGGACGCAAAGGGTGTACCTCCGTGCCGTTAGTTCGGTACGGAGGGTCTTTTTGCCCCTTTGCGTGGTTTTCTTTGGGCTTTTGTGTAGACCGCAAAGTTATCTTTCCTATCCTCGTTCTGTCTAGAATATCGGGCCTCGCTTTGCTGAATCTATTTCATCCCTACGTTTGTCTTTTCATCTTACTCACAGTCATTATATGTGGGGGGCTGCCTTTTCCTTTGGGGTATTTCTCTGAGGCAAGGTAGGCTTATTTTTCTATCTTCAGGCTAGTTAGTTTCTCAGGCTGTGCCGCGTTGCATAGGTAGCGTTAGGCGCAATCCACGGCTGCCTCTAGTTGTTTTTGGAGAGGATCAGGGATTGCGGTCTGCAGAGTTCCCACGTCTCAGAGCTCGTTCTGTTATTTTGGGTTATTGTCAGATCACTGTATGTGCTCTGACCTCCATGTCCATTGTGATACTGAATTGCCACTCATAACAGGGGCATTAGGGTTGAGCGAAACGGGTCGGCCATTTTCAGAAGTCGCCGACTTTTGGCAAAGTCGGGTTTCATGAAACCCGACCCGACCCCTGTGTGGGGCCGGCCATGAGGTCGGCGATCTTCTGAATCTGGTATCGGAATTCCGATACCGAGTACCGATATGTTTGCAATATCGGAAATCGGTATCGGAATCCATATTTAACCCCTTCATGACCCAGCCTATTTTGACCTTAAAGACCTTGCCGTTTTTTGCAATTCTGACCAGTGTCCCTTCATGAGGTAATAACTCAGGAACGCTTCAATGGATCCTAGCGGTTCTGAGATTGTTTTTTCGTGACATATTGGGCTTCATGTTAGTGGTAAATTTAGGTCAATAAATTCTGTGTTTATTTGTGATAAAAACGGAAATTTGGCGAAAATTTTGAAAATTTCGCAATTTTCACATTTTGAATTTTTATTCTGTTAAACCAGAGAGTTATGTGACACAAAATAGTTAATAAATAACATTTCCCACACGTCTACTTTACATCAGCACAATTTTGGAAACAAAATTTTTTTTTGCTAGGAAGTTATAAGGGTTAAAATTTGACCAGCGATTTCTCATTTTTACAACGAAATTTACAAAACCATTTTTTTTAGGGACCACCTCACATTTGAAGTCAGTTTGAGGGGTCTATATGGCTGAAAATACCCAAAAGTGACACCATTCTAAAAACTGCACCCCTCAAGGTGCACAAAACCACATTCAAGAAGTTTATTAACCCTTCAGGTGCTTCACAGCAGCAGAAGCAACATGGAAGGAAAAAATGAACATTTAACTTTTTAGTCACAAAAATGATTTTTCAGCAACAATTTTTTTATTTTCCCAATGGTAAAAGGAGAAACTGAACCACGTACGTTGTTGTCCAATTTGTCCTGAGTACGCTGATACCTCATATGTGGGGGTAAACCACTGTTTGGGCGCACGGCAGGGCTTGGAAGGGAAGGAGCGCCATTTGACTTTTTGAATGAAAAATTGGCTGCACTCTTTAGCGGACACCATGTCACATTTGGAGAGCCCCCGTGTGCCTAAAAATTGGAGCTCCCCCACAAGTGACCCCATTTTGGAAACTAGACGCCCCAAGGAACTTATCTAGATGCATAGTGAGCCCTTTAAACCCCCAGGTGCTTCACAAATTGATCCGTAAAAATGAAAAAGTACTTTTTTTTCACAAAAAAATTCTTTTAGCCTCAATTTTTTCATTTTCACATGGACAACAGGATAAAATGGATCCTAAAATTTGTTTGGCAATTTCTCCTGAGTACACCGATACTTCACATGTGGGGGTAAACCACTGTTTGGGCACATGGTAAGGCTCGGAAGGGAAGGAGCGCCATTTGACTTTTTGAATGAAAAATTATCTCCATCGATAGCGGACACCATGTCGCGTTTGGAGAGACCCTGTGTGCTTAAACATTGGAGCTCCCCCACAAGTGACCCCATTTTGGAAACTGGACCCCCCAAGGAACTTATCTAGATGCCTAGTGAGCACTTTAAACCCTCAGGTGCTTCACAAATTGATCCGTAAAAATGAAAAAGTACTTTTTTTTCACAAAAAATTTATTTTCGCCTCAATTTTTTCATTTTCACATGGGCAATAGGATAAAATGGATCCTAAAATTTGTTGAGCAATTTCTCCCGAGTACGCCGATACCTCATATGTGGGGGTAAACCACTGTTTGGGCACACGGCAGGGCTCGGAAGGGAAGGCGCGCCTTTTAACTTTTTGAATGGAAAATTAGCTCCAATTGTTAGCGGACACCATGTCGCATTTGGAGAGCCCCTGTGTGCCTATGCAATGGAGCTCCCCCACAAGTGACCCCATTTTGGAAACTAGACCCCCCAAGGAACTTATCTAGATGCATACTGAGCACTTTAAACCCCCAGGTGCTTCACAGAAGTTTATAATGCAGAGCCATGAAAATAAAAAATTATTTTTCTTTTCTCAAAAATGATTTTTTAGCCTGGAATTTCCTATTTTGCCAATGGTAATAGGAGAAATTGGACCACAAATGTTGTTGTCCAGTTTGTCCTGAGTATGCAGATACCCCATATGTGGGGGTAAACCACTGTTTGGGCGCACGGCAGGGCTCAGAAGGGAAGGCACGCCATTTGGCTTTTTAAATGGAAAATTATCTCCAATCATTAGCGGACACCATGTCGCGTTTGGAGAGCCCCTGTGTGCCTAAACATTGGAGATCCCCCACAAATTACCCCATTTTGGAAACTAGACCCCCAAAGGAACTAATCTAGATGTGTAGTGAGCACTTTGAACCCTCAAGTGCTTCACAGAAGTTTATAACGCAGAGCCATGAAAATAAAAAAAAAAAATTATTTTCTCAAAAATGAATTTTAGCCCGCAATTTTTTATTTTCCCAAGGGTAACAGGAGAAATTTGACCCCAAAAGTTGTTGTCCAGTTTCTCCTGAGTACGCTGATACCCCATATGTGGGGGTAAACCACTGTTTAGGCACATGCTGGGGCTCGGAAGTGAAGTAGTGACGTTTTGAAATGCAGACTTTGATGGAATGCTCTGCGGGCGTCACGTTGCGTTTGCAGAGCCCCTGATGTGGCTAAACAGTAGAAACCCCCCACAAGTGACCCCATTATGGAAACTAGACCCCGAAAGGAACTTATCTAGATGTGAGGTGAGCACTTTGAACCCCCAAGTGCTTCACAGAAGTTCATAACACAGAGCAGTGAAAATAATAAATACGTTTTCTTTCCTCAAAAATAATTTTTTAGCCCAGAATTTTTTATTTTCCCAAGGGTTACAGGAGAAATTGGATCACAAAAGTTGTTGTCCAGTTTCTCCTGAGTACGCTGATACCCCATGTGTGGGGGTAAACCACTGTTTGGGCACACGTGGGGGCTCAGAAGGGAAGTAGTGACTTTTGAAATGCAGACTTTGATGGAATGGTCTGCGGGCGTCACATTGCGTTTGCAGAGCCCCTGGTGTGCCTAAACAGTAGAAACCCCCCACAAGTGACCCCATTTTGGAAACTAGACCCCCAAAGGAACTTATCTAGATGTGTGGTGAGCACTTTCAACCCCCAAGTGCTTTACAGAAGTTTATAACGCAGAGCCGTGAAAATAATAAATACGTTTTCTTTCCTCAAAAATAATTTTTTAGCCCAGAATTTTTTATTTTCCCAAGGGTTACAGGAGAAATTGGACCACAAAAGTTGTTGTCCAGTTTCTCCTGAGTACGCTGATGCCCCATGTGTGGGGGTAAACCACTGTTTGGGCACACGTGGGGGCTCAGAAGGGAAGTAGTGACTTTTGAAATGCAGACTTTGATGGAATGATCTGCGGGCGTCACGTTGCGTTTGCAGAGCCCCTGGTGTGCCTAAACAGTAGAAACCCCCCACAAGTGACCCCATTTTGGAAACTAGACCCCCCAAGGAACTTATCTAGATATGTGGTGAGCACTTTGAACCCCCAAGTGCTTCACAGACGTTTACAACGCAGAGCCGTGAAAATAAAAAATCATTTTTCTTTCCTCAAAAATGATGTTTTAGCAAGCAATTTTTTATTTTCTCAAGGGTAACAGAAGAAATTGGACCCCAGTAATTGTTGCGCAGTTTGTCCTGAGTATGCTGGTACCCCATATGTGGGGGTAAACCACTGTTTGGGCACACGTCGGGGTTCGGAAGTGAGGGAGCACCATTTGAATTTTTGAATACAAGATTGGCTGGAATCAATGGTGGCGCCATGTTGCGTTTGGAGACCCCCTGAAGTGCCTAAACAGTGGAAACCCCTCAATTCTACCTCCAACACACCCCTAACCCTTATCCCAACTGTAGCCGTAACCCTAATCACAACCCTAACCCCAACACACCCCTAACCACAACCCTAACCCCAACACACCCCTAACCCTAACCACAACCCTAATTCCAACCCAACTCTAAGGCTATGTGCCAACGTTGCGGATTCGTATGAGATTTTTCAGCATCATTTTTGAAAAATCCGCGGGTAAAAGGCACTGCGTTTTACCTGTGGATTTACCGTGGATTTCCAGTGTTTTTTGTGCGGATTTCACCTGTGGATTCCTATTGAGGAACAGGTGTAAAACGCTGCGGAATCCGCACAAAGAATTGGCATGCTGCGGAAAATACAACGCAGCGTTCCCGCGCGGTATTTTCCGCACCATGGGCACAGCGGATTTGGTTTTTCATATGTTTACATGGTACTGTAAACCCGATGGAACACTGCTGCGGATCCGCAGCGGCCAATCCGCACCGTGTGCACATAGCCTAATTCTAAAGGTATGTGCACACGCTGCGGAAAACGCTGCGGATCCGCAGCAGTTTCCCATGAGTGCACAGTTCAATGTGAACCTATGGGAACCAAAAATCGCTGTACACATGCTGCGGAAAAACTGCACGGAAACGCAGCGGTTTACATTCCGCAGCATGTCACTTCTTTCTGCGGATTCCGCAGCGGTTTTAGAACTGCTCCAATAGAAAATCGCAGTTGTAAAACCGCAGTGAAATGCGCAGAAAAACCGCGGTAAATCCACGATAAATCGGCAGCGGTTTAGCACTGTGGATTTTTCAAATCCGCTGCGGAAAAATCCGCATAGGACCAGAATACGTGTGCACATACCGAAACCCTAACCCTAGCCCTAACCCTACCCCTAACCCTAACCCTAGCCCTAACCCTACCCCTACCCCTAGCCCTAACCCTACCCCTACCCCTAACCCTACCCCTAACCCTAACCCTAACCCTAACCCTACCCCTAACCCTAACCCTAACCCTAGTTCTTACCCCAACCTTAGTGAAAAAAAAAAAAATTCTTTATTTTTTTTATTGTCCCTATCTATGGGGGTGACAAAGGGGGGGGTCATTTACTATTTTTTTTATTTTGATCACTGAGATAGGATATATCTCAGTGATCAAAATTCACTCTGGAACGAATCTGCCGGCCGGCAGATTCGGCGGGCGCACTGCACATGCGCCCGCCATTTTGGAAGATGGCGGCGCCCAGGAAAGAAGACGGACGGACCTCGGGCGGCCAGGTAAGTATAAGGGGGGGGAGATCAGGGCACGGGGGGGCGTCGGAGCACGGGGGGGTGGATCGGATCATGGGGGGGGTGGATCGGAACACGGGAGGGAGCATTGGAGCACGGGGAAGGATTGGAGCACGGGGTGAGGGATCGCTGTGCGGGGGGGGTGGATCGGAGCACGGGGGGGGGGGGTCGCTGTGTGCGGGGGGGGGATCGGAGTGCGGGGGGGTTTGATTGCAGCACAGGGGGTGTGATTGGTGCACGGGGAAGCGGACAGGAGGACGGGGGAGCGGAGCACAGGACGGAGGGGAGCGGACCACAGATCGGGGGGCTGGGGGGGCGATCGGAGGGGTGGGGTGGGTGCACATAAGTGTTTCCAGCCATGGCCGATGATATTGCAGCATCGGCCATGGCTGGATTGTAATATTTCACCAGTTTTTTAGGTGAAATATTACAAATCGCTCTGATTGGCAGTTTCACTTTCAACAGCCAATCAGAGCGATCGTAGCCACGAGGGGGTGAAGCCACCCCCCCTGGGCTAAACTACCACTCCCCCTGTCCCTGCAGATCGGGTGAAATGGGAGTTAACCCTTTCACCCGGCCTGCAGGGACGCGATCTTTCCATGACGCATATGCTGCGTCATGGGTCGGAATGGCACCGACTTTCATGACGCAGCGTATGCGTCAAAGGTCGGGAAGGGGTTAAGTGTAAAATAAAGAATTAAAATAAAAAATATTGATATACTCACCCTCTGACGCGCCCTGGTACTAACCGGCAGCCTTCCTTCCTTAGAATCAGCGCGTGAAGGACCTTAGATGACGTCGCGGCTTGTGATTGGTCGTGCGACCGCCCATGTGCCCGCTCACGCGACCAATCACAAGCCGCGACGTCACCGAAGGTCTTTCAAGCGCTGATTCTTAGGAAGGAAGGCTGCCGGAAAGAAGCAGGGCGCGTCCGAGGGTGAGTATATACTGTACCTAATAGGAATATATTCACCCTCGGACGTGCCCTGCTTCTTTCCGGCAGCCTTCCTTCCTAAGAATCAGCGCTTGAAGGACCTTCGGTGACGTTGCGGCTTGTGATTGGTCGCGTGAGCGGTCACATGGGCGGTCGCGTGACCAATCACAAGCCGCGACGTCATCTAAGGTCCTTCACGCGCTGATTCTAAGGAAGGAAGGCTGCCGGTTAGTACCAGGGCGCGTCAGAGGGTAAGTATAGCAATATTTTTTATTTTAATTCTTTATTTTACACTTAACCCTGCTGTTCTGTTGGTCAAAAATGACCGACTTTGAACTTCAATATTCTTTAAAATATTCAAGATGCGGCTCTGAAACCCGTGGCCGACCGACCCATCCTCATTTAAGTCAATCAACCACAAGTTTCAGAACCGCATCTTGAACACCCCAAAAAATACCAAAGTTCAAAATAGGTCTCCCCAGACCGAACAGAACAGCAGGGTTAAATATGGATCCCAGGGCCTGAAGGAGAGTTTCCTCTCCTTCAGACCCTGGGAACCATAGTATCCCATTGCACTGCATTGGGTTTCGTGTTTTGGCCGACCCCGACCCCGACTTTTCTATAGGATCGGCCGATTTCACTTGACCCGACTTTTGAGAAAGTCGGGTTTCGTGAAACTCGACCCGATCCTATAAAAGTAAAAGTCGCTCAACCCTAGGGGGCATATCTGAGGAAACAGTATGGGGGATGGGTGCAGACAGTATGAGGAGCGAACGGGGGAATGTATGTGGACACAGTATGAGTAGGGATGTGAAAAATGTTTGTGGACAGAGTACGGGGAGTGAGGGTGATGGGATGTGTGCAGACACAATATAGGGAGTCAGATGAGCAGGCAGTATAGAAAGCGAGGGGGTAAATATATGAGGAGACAGTTTGGTGAACAGGAGGGATGTGAGAGGAGACAGTATGAGGAGGGAGGGGAATAGTGTGAGGAGACAGTATGGGGGAGAAAAGTCAGTGGGCACAGAATAGAAACTGAGTAGTGGGGGCGTAGCATGGGGGGACAGTGTAAGGACACAGCCAGGAGCGGACAGTATACCAAGGAGGGGGGGTCTGATGAGATAGTACAGTTTAAATACTGGGCCCTATAGAGGGGGACACAGTGTGAGAGGACAGTCTGAAGAGGGGGCCGGTATGGAAAGGAGAGGTTAGTGTGAAGAGCATGTACCATAAGAGGGACTGTGGGGGTCATATTTTGGGCAGACAATATAGTGAGGGGCAATTTTTTATTCAGGAGCATTATAATGACACTTGTATCTTTAAGGGCGTCATGTGGAGATTTTCTGCAAAAGAGCGGAGAAGATGGAAGTCTGCAGAGACGGCTGTGGATGAGAAAACTCATCATGGGGTCTGGACAAGATGAAGAAAAGAAGGAGAATGGCTCCAGAGATGACGTCATCTATAAGGTACCTGGATGTAAATGTTATTTGTGATACTAACTAACTCTCATGTTTTTATTTATGTTAGGAGCATTAAAGGGGTTGTCCAGGCTTGTAATGAGTCTGCAGTCATTCTTTGTGACTGCAGACTTCTGAATTCTCACAGTGCGAACTGCACGCTGTCAGGATTCTCTCGTGCTGGTGATTTACATACATGCGGTCACATGCTGACTAGACATGTGTGGCCTCACTCAATGAAAATGAACTGAGCGAGGCCAGCACGTCTAGTCGGAATGTGGTCAGAAGTATACAAATCACATGCTTTTGCTGACATTGTAAAGGAACAAATTATGAAAGATTCTCCATTTTCTGCTTTGACTCCATTTTGTTTTTGGTTAAAGATAAATTCTGTTATTTACTTAGGTAAAAGGTTACAGCTGCTATGAAATAACTGTCCTGTTTCTCACGAAGATAATATTTTGTTATTCAGCTAGTCTATGGTTCATAATTGGTATAAAGGCCTTGAGTATTCCAACTTAAGTGAGCCAGATAAGAGACTCGTGGGGGTATCGCTATACAGGACTGAGGCATCTGTTAATATGTTTTTCTATGCCAAAAAGACATGACCATATCTGTAGTTCCCATTTTTCCTGTATCCTCATGGGTTAAGTTTTTCCTGCATTCTTATAGGTTAAGAACTGTGAACGTGTTCTTATACTGATTGGTTGAATTATAATTTCTATGACTATGAAAAGTCAGACAATAAACGGGGCCCAGAGATCTGCTCGATCCCCCACACAGAGGCACGAGTCTCTGTCTGGTCATTTTCAGTTGCCGGCAACGCCCTGTAAATTAATCTGGAAATCACTGAGTCAACCGTGAAGGATCACTTTAGATCCTCCCTCAACAGCTTGGCGCCCGAAAACGTGGGGCCCCAACCAGGAACGCCTCTGCCCCCCGGAGGACAACCAGACAAAGGACCCTCGGAGCGGACACAGGCACTGGAAAATTGGGACTGATCATCCCCCACAACAACCACGGTAAGTTGGCAGTTATACTGTCCAGACTGACCGTTTGGTGTGGTTTTCCTGTGTTTGTTGCTGCAAAGAGGATCTGAGGTTTGTCCCCGATGGTGGGTGATTTTTGGGTGGAATCATATAGAGGTGTAGTTCCGTTGGGAGTCCAGTGCTCGAACTGTACCTCATAAGGGACGGACACCCCGGATTGACCAGTGATGTAATTCTCTTTATAGTCAAAATATCCTGAATTCCTGATCATTGTTAGAATCAGGCGCGGTGAGGTGATCGAAGATTGGGTAGGATACGTAACTCAGGAATATATAGAAGTATACAGTATATATATCCAGAGGTATTCGGAGGGAATGTCTAAGACGCCCTCCTCCTTTCACTGAGTACCGCGTTTTTGGGTTGTCCCAGTGGGGGACTGGTAAACCTAGTGGAATAGACTATATACGGCCGCTCTGGTACTATGCACGACAAAGTAAGGATATTTAGCTCTAAAGGAGAATCATGTTTCCATGGAAGTAAGAGAAGACTTTGAATTTGTGTGTTGAATCTGATACTGTTAGCCCAAAGATGAGGAAAATATTCTCAATCATTGGTTTTTCTAAGGTGTTCTGGCATATGAATTGTGTGATGAAGGTTTTGTAGAAATTAATTAAGTCTGAGAACTGCTGTATTCTGTTTCTGTGTAGATTTCCCGATGGGAGGGGTCAAACAACTGCGCTGTGTCTTTCTGCTTTCTGTGCTGAGGAATGCTGTGATGTTCTTATCAGTTCTGTGTTTCTGGTATGGAGGGGTCGAGTCGCTGCATCCTCTCCTTGTGTAGAAAGAAATATTGTAAGTTTAAAGTAAAATATGGTGTTTTGTTTTAGAATGAGATTTGTAAGAGATCGTTTGGTTATCAGTGTGATTGAAAAAAATTGGTAAAGGATTCATCTGCTTCAAGTTGAGTGGTTGATATATAGTAAATTAAGGATTAACAGAGAAAGTGAATTCGGATCTGTTTTTGTTACGTTGAAAAAAAAAAAAAAAAAAAAAGGAAAGTTGTCTATTACTATGACAAAAAAAACTGGATGTTTGTGGTGCAGGAAGGAACTGAGAAAGTGACTGAGATTAATGTGTTGGGAAAGCAAACAATAAGAAATCTGAAACAGGGGGACTCCCTGTTGGGTAATATGGTCCCTCCCCAGGAAATTAAGTCTCTTCTCCCGACTGTAAGCCCTATGCCCCTTAACCCCAAGGCACCAATATATCCTAGACTGCCGAGAAGTTCTATGGGCGTCTTATGGTAGTGTTTAAAGATCTGGGGTTTTCACTGTATAATAAAGCCCATTCACACGTTTTTGTGGTAGCTTTGATGTCCGAGTTTTAAATCTGAATTGAAAGAGGCAATAATGTCAGTCAGACCTGACATCGAGAATTCCACTCCGGACGATGCATTAAAAGTAGTACAAAGTTTCCAGAAGAACTTAACCCATTCTGTATCAGCAGCTGCAGCGATCTTTACTCGCTCTCTAGTCCCCCTCCCCCCGCCACAGCTGCAAGGACACAGCTCGCAGCTTGGTTCCTTATCAGTGGCCCAAGCAGAAGATTTCAGCTCCAGCCCCCTCCCTTACACAAATCCAGTCTTACGTTCCAATATCTATTTTAACCCTGTGTCTGGAAATCTCTCTCCCTCAGACCAAGACAAGACAGATGGACTTGTAAATATTGCGCACAGACAAACCCAGACTGGAGAAATACTTGTATAATCTGTGCTGCAACCCAACCTAAGTGAATTACACTGAATCCTGTCCAGACAAGATCACATGTAGTGACTTAAGAAACTGACACAGGATTGTGCGTAGTGGGGACATTAACTTTTGGGAGTAAGCTGACAGTAATCCTTTTGGGAAGGAGCTGTAGACCAGCATGTCATGTCACCCCCAACCGGTCATCATGTCACCCCCACCACCAGAGAACCAACCACATCAGGTAGTGTAAGACAGATACAGGAGTATTATCTCTGGAAGCCCTCTGACTAGCTAGCTACGCTAAAATAATTGGCTGACCCTGAGAACAAACCTTTCCCATTTTACAGACAAAGATAATATGATGGACGTATAAGTGCACCTGAGCAGACCTAGAGAGTTGGTGAGCCAAGATGATGGTCAGATGGTCCTTATGTTATATAACCCCTATGTAGATGAGCATAATGAGATGTGTATCTTACATGTCCTTTCCCAATCAGTTTAAAAAAAATAAAAAAATAGGGGGGATAGTGTTGTTAACCCTGGCAGTTAGAATATCCCTATGTCACGTTGCTTCAGTATGTGGGTAATTTTTTTGTTTTGTTGTGTGCACGGACAGAGCAGGAAGCCATTGTTGCCACTGTTAGTTTTCGCAAGTATCTGGCAGATCTGAACTGTCGGGTTTCGGCCTCGAAACTTCGGTTCTGCCTTGGTCAAGTGATATTTTTGGGTCACTGTCTCCTTCAGGGTGCCAGACACCTCACAGAAGAAAGAAAAATAGCCGTCAGCTCCCTTCCATTTCCAAAAGATGAGACTGCGCTCCAGCGTTTTCTTGGACTATGTACTTATTGTTGTCAGTGAATACCGGACGCATCCCGCATAATGCTACCTCTCTACAATGTCCTGAAAGACGGTTCCAGATATGGTGATGATTTTGGCAGATTCCACACCGGATAAGCTGTTACTACGGAAGACACTGTAGTGCACGGAGCTGCACTCCCTCCCTCCCTCCCTGTCAGGACAAGAAGCAGAACTTCAGGATCTGTCTACTGCATGTGTTCCAGCCAAAGACAGGCGGGCTAATATATACACGGACTCACAGTATGCATTTGGTATTGCTCATGATTTCGGAGCCCTATGGGCCAATCGAGGGTTTGTTACTACTGCCGGGACTCCAGTGAAGAATGCTGAAGCTGTTAAAACCCTCATGGACTCAATCAAATTACCTACTCAGGTGGCCATTATCAAAGTTAAGGAGCACGGTCCTAAGAACAGTCCACAGACTGTTGGTAACGCCTCTGCAGATATGCAAGCAAAAGCCGCTGCTCTTCTGCCTGTTGAACTGACCATACCAGCTATGGTGACCACACGCTCTCTGCGTAAACAGTTACAAGAAACACTGACTCTACAGGAACCTGATGATCTATGCCAGACTGAGGTTTTCTGCCGGACCCCGCGAGACCGCTTAATGACGATGCAGAGAATGTCTCCAAAGGAAGAAGTGAAGCAGTGGAAAGCTGATGGAGCACGTATGGACAATGGTCTCTGGAAAAAGGACCAACTTGTGTGTTTCCCTAAGCGGATGTACCCTGCTATTGCCACGTGGGCGCATGGGCCCACACATCGAGGTATCTGTCAGACCTGCAATCCCGGTCAACTTCAACGTGTAACCCCGAAGCACCTTGCTAAGCCCGACTATCCTTTCCAAAGGCTCCAGGTGGACCTCATCACGTTGCCCAAGTCTGGAAGGTATGAATATTGTCTGGTGGTTGTCGATATGTTCTCCAATTGGCCGGAAGCATTCCCTGTTACCAACATGACTGCAAAGACCACAGCAAAGAAACTGGTGATGGAAGTTATATGCAGATATGGTGTTCCAGAAGTTGTTGAAAGTGACCAAGGCCCGGATTTTTCTTCTCATGTGTATCACGAGGTTCTGACAATGCCTGGATCCACTGTAGCCCTCCATACTCCATACCATCCACAATCTAGTAGGAAAATTAAGAGGCTGAACGGCACACTGAAGGGACAATTGACCAAAATGATGCAGGAGACTACGGCTCCATGGCCAGGGCTCTTACACATTCGTACTGCCCCTATTGCAAAACTTGGCCTGTCCCCATATGAGATATTGTTTGGTGCTAGGCCCCAGTTGCAAATTTCAGTCTCAGTAGTTATCAGAAGAAACTGTCCGTGCTGTTCAATATGTTATTCAGCTTAGTAAAATGTTGCTAACACCCATGTTTTAGTTTCTTCTTCCCTTCCAGATTCAGCAGAAACCGACACTTGTCACAATTTGAAGCCTGGTGGTTTTATGGTCGTGAAAAGCTATGTCAGAAAACACGGACTAGAACCCTTGTATGACGGTCCCTACCAAGTCCTCCTCATCACTCCTATGTCAGTAAAGCTGGAAGCTAGGCCGAAATGGATCCACGTATCGCACTGCAAACTGGTCAAACAGACTAGTAGCAAATAAGGGGGACATAATGTTTTAGTTTTTCGTATTTCCATGTAATAATATTGGTAACCGCATGGGACAGCCTTAATTCTCCAACATCCTTGAATAATAAGTTTGTACAATATCATGAAAAATTAATAGTACAGATGGGTATAGCCAATAAAATTGTCAGTTCTATTTTCATTTACCCTATGATTACACAAATGTGGGATAAATTGGTTAGGGCCACAGACTATCTAGAAGATCAAATTTGGGATATATTGGATATACTTAATACCACTGCCTGTGTTATGAATCTGTTGAAGGGTTTAAAGCCCACTGATTGCTCAGATTATGTCCCACTAATTCATGAAGAACCCACACTAAAGGTCCCAGGGGGGATAACCGTATTAGCTGATAATTATACCTGCTATAATTCCCACGACACTACAGGTACACCAGTAGGGGTCTTCGAGACAGGTTTCTGTAAAGAGAACAGTTCCCTAGATACTGACTTGCTAGCTAATCATACACAGTATATGTACGACATTTATTGGTTATGTGGAGATGGTAAGCTCCATCCTAGATTGCCTAATGCCTGGACAGGTCAATGCACCCTTGTTAAACTAGCTGTGCAGTTCAAGATTTTACCTTGGGATCCAGAGATACCTGATGAATATACCAGAAAGAGGAGAAGTCTCGATCAGCTCCACATGAGTTATGAAGAAGATCCATTGGTATATGTCGATGGTATTGGAGTGCCAAGGGGGGTGCCTGACCAATTTAAAGCCCAGAACCAGATCTATGCTAGCTTTGCTTTATTAATCCACAAGTGCAGATTAACAAAATGTTGATGGGATCAATTACATATATTACAGTGAACAAAGGTTTGTCAATTTTACCTGTGAAGCCTTCCAGGGTATAGTTGAGGAATTGGGCCCTAACACTAGAATGACCCTCCAAAACCGACTAGCCCTTGATATGATCTTAGCTGAGAAAGGAGGAGTCTGTGGGATGGTGGGAGAGGAATGTTGTACCTATATCCCTCAGAACTCTGGGGTAAATGGAAAGACCATGATAGCCCTTAAAAAGATAAATGGGTTAGCAGCAGAATTAAAAACTAATGTTGGAGTAGACACATCTTTCTTTTCCGGCTGGTTGGGTGGGCTCAAAGGATTCTTTCAACAAGCTTGTCTAGAACTGATTGCTCTCCTTGTAGTTGGATCGATAATCCTCTGTTGTGTTATTCCCCTGTATAAAAAGGTTATCACTAAGGCAACTCCGACTGGCACCTTCCTTAACCAAGAAGTAGACTCACCAGAGTACGATGGCACTGATCCAGGGGAGATCCCCAAGTACGTCCCCCTCAAGAAGATAGACAATACCCTATACTCTCAGATGATGCTAAGAGATTTAGTTTAGGGACAGCGGGAGAACTCTATGTGAAGCTAGTGAAGGGTTCAGCTGCCTGGAGGCCTCTCACAAGGGGAGAGCTTCTGAGGTGTCTGGATGAAGAAATCCACCTCCCCTTTCCCCATCACATGGACAGTCTCGAAGGAACTTTCTTCTTAGGGAAAAACTTAGTGTTTAGGGGGGATTGTCAAGTTGAAAATATATATCTTTATACTCTTTTGTACTTTTATATATTCTTATGCCCCTTATGTTTGCTAATGCAAATTTAACTGTATTTAAGATGGCTATTCACATAAGTTAGAAGATATTCAAAGACTCAGAGATTAGTATGATAAAGACAATGACCGTAATAAGGACAGTTGGTGGACGGATATCTTCTCCTTTCTTAATCCAGCCAATTGGTTTGAGGGACTTGCGGCTTGATAGCTGGAATCTTGTAAAGTTTGTTACACATCGCTGCCTTTATCCTTGTCATGTATGTAATACTAAAACTTGTTCTTTGGTGTATTTCTGTATGTATTAGGAAATTCTGCACTAAGACAACTAATGATGAAACCAAAAGCGTTGCCACCCCTGCTCTTCTCTACACCGATTTCACAAGGTTACCTGATGAAGATGTTGAAGCCACCACCGTTATCAATAATTGTTATTCGTAAATTCTAGTATACAGGGGGGACGGGTACGCCGCAACAGCCATGGCTGGTAACATGGCACCAGTCATGTGAAGACCAGTACCCCTCGAGCTTATAGCTTGGGATAGTACCTCTGATGCTGGACATTAATTAACAAAATTTATCTAGGGGGGAATGTAAAGGAACAAATTATGAAAGATTCTCCATTTTCTGCTTTGACTCCATTTTGTTTTTGGTTAAAGATAAATTCTGTTATTTACTTAGGTAAAAGGTTACAGCTGCTATGAAATAACTGTCCTGTTTCTCACGAAGATAATATTTTGTTATTCAGCTAGTCTATGGTTCATAATTGGTATAAAGACCTTGAGTATTCCAACTTAAGTGAGCCAGATAAGAGACTCGTGGGGGTATCGCTATACAGGACTGAGGCATCTGTTAATATGTTTTTCTATGCCAAAAAGACATGACCATATCTGTAGTTCCCATTTTTCCTGTATCCTCATGGGTTAAGTTTTTCCTGCATTCTTATAAGTTAAGAACTGTGAACGTGTTCTTATGCTGATTGGTTGAAGTATAATTTCTATGACTATGAAAAGTCAGACAATAAACGGGGCCCAGAGATCTGCTCGATCCCCCACACAGAGGCACGAGTCTCTGTCTGGTCATTTTCAGTTGCCGGCAACGCCCTGTAAATTAATCTGGAAATCACTGAGTCAACCGTGAAGGATCACTTTAGATCCTCCCTCAACAACATGACTGTCCACCAGACAGGGAGAATCCTAAAAGTGTGCAGTGCATTCGTTGTGAGAATTCAGAAGCTGCGATGTCAGGATTCAGCTCTGCAGGTTCCAGTAGTCGTCACATGGACACTTCACTCATATGCGACTTTCAGACTTGTGGTCCTGTGACAACGAGCTTTTCTTCTGCTTCTCTCAGTTTTTCACTGAATATTGAGAGCATTAGGGAGAGGAGCTCGTGGGTACATGACTAAGTGTGAAAATCACATATGACCTGGGGGGGCTCCAAAATGAATTCTTGCCCCGGGTGCCAGAAACCCTAGATACGCCTCTGATAGGTGTTCCAGACCTGTGTCTGCCTCCTAGGTAACACTTAGCCAAAAACTGAGTAGCTTGTTGTGGTAGGCCAGATGCTGAGGAGTAGCTTTTATGTTAAGCTGTGTTAGGCTATGTACACACGCTGCGGATTTGTTGCATTCCTGCAGCACTTTTTCCATGTGGAAGTGCTCAAAAACTGCAATGGATTACTTAAGCATTGTTAATCAATGACATTCCTGAAGTGTTGTGCACATGATCCAGAAATGTCTATCCTTATTTGCAGCATTTTATTTTCCGCAGCGTTTCTGTACCCATTGACTTCCATTGAGTCAGTCAAATCCACAGCAAAAATGCAGGTGTAAAAAGGTGTGTGTCTGTGTGCGTTTATCTGTGTGCATGTGTCTGTGTGTGTTTGTGTGTGTCTGTGTGCATGTGTCTATGCGCATGTGTCTGTTTGTGTCTGTATGTGTGTGTACCCATGCGACATGTGTACACAGGGGTCGTCTGATGGGACTACTACTCTCATCCGACTACGTCTTTTGTCACATATGATAGAGACAGCATGAGCCAATGATGGGAGAATAGTCTCATCATCGGTTGCCTGTGTTCAAACAAAACATTTACATAATTTACATATTCACTTATACAATACATACTCACCCATCACCTAATCCCCGACGCCGGTGGGTGCCAATATCCATGGTCCCTTCCCAGGCTATTAATATCAGCCCACAGTTGTCTGCCTAGCCTTTGCTGGTTTGATTTTATAGGGGACCCCATGTCAATTTTTTTATTGAGGTTCCCCTGTAAACTAGCCAGTAAATGCTAAGCAAACAGCTGTGAGCTGATATTAATAGCCTTGCAACTTTTATGGCTATTGGATCTTTCCCAGAATATTAAAATCAGCCCTCGGCTTTACCTCTGCAGGTTATTAAAATTACGTAGGAGCCCACGCAATTTTTTTTAAATTTTTTGAAAAATAAACAGATATTGCATTTCTCAGATTTCTGAGGGTACGTATCATGATCCAGACTGGGATTTGAGTCCTGTCTTCTCTTTTCCAAGTCTGATCATGTCAGGGGTTAACTTTTCTCAGCCTCAGTCTGGTCTCAGGTTTGCTATTTAGCCCATCTGTGTCCTGCAGATCATGTCAGTTATAGTTTCTGCATGGTGCTGCTGTAAGCCAACTCTGATTGCTCCAATTTGTCCTGCTGCATTTGCTGTCTGAACCCGTGTCTCTGTTTTCACTGTTCCCATCTTGACTCAGTGTTTCCCTTTAGTGTGTAGACTCACTGGCTTGACTTGGCGTGTATCCTGACTTGTTTCTGAATTTATGCACATCCCTTGCCTGGTGCATGTGCTGAATTTGGTGGTACAGAGCTTTCTGAAAAAATACCCACATATGTCAGAGCTGCTGCTGAAAGTACGAGCAGTATGTGTGCGCTTTTGGCAATCTCAACCTGCTGCTGCTCTTCTATCTGCAATGCAGCATCACTTCTGCCTTCCCGCTCACTCCCTCATATACAGGAGAACTACACCTTGCATATGCTGGAGAGATTGCATGGGTCGCAGTGGGTAAGTGTGGAGTTTCAGCTGCAGCATGAATGGATGAGTCACTCTGCGGAACAACACCAGTTCACAAACAATGACTGGGCCTCCATGAGGGACATGTATGCCATGCTTTGAATACTCCACCAAATGACCAGCGCTGATGACACCATCATCAGCGTTACTATACCACTTTCCTGTTGGAAAAAATATTCAGATGATGCTGGATGAGGTGGTGGCACAGGAGAAAGAGGAGCAGGGTCAGCACACACTCTTATCAGGCCTGGCATCCACACATGGATGGAGGTTGGGTTACTGTCTTAACAGCGGCCAGTTACTCAACTGTTCAGTCAGTGGACAGTTTGGAAAAATGAGGAGTTCACAACTGGGCGGCACTAAAAAAAGGGCACAGGCATCACTGGAGCATGGCTGGGGAGATACAGAGGACCCCCACAATACACCTCTCACTGAGTACAGCTTGATATTGCATCTGGGCTTGACTTGCCAATATTGTTAGCAAAGCTGATTACTAGGTAGACACTGATGGATACCTGCTACAAGAACAACATACCATCATTACTTCTGGCATTGGAGCGGGATCGCAAAATGCGTGAATATAGATGCACGCTGATAGAGAAACTACTGATGGCTTTCCTAACTGACACTGGGGGCTTAATGGAAGAACAAGGCAGAGGACGAAGTTGCCAACACAGATGGGGCACCGCCAACACCTCGGAAGGCAGGGCTAGCATGGCCGAAATGTGGCAAAACTTTATGAGCACGCTACAACATCCAGCACCACCTGCTAATATAGTCCAGATTAGCAGGAGGCAACATTACAACACCATGGTGGAAGAGCATGAGTCCAGCGTCCACAAGTCTCCATGTAGTAATTGTAGTAAAGTCTGCCCCTTTTAATTCCTGGGTCTCCAAATTGGACGCATAGTCTGAGCTTACGTTTTATGTCCTGCAGGTGCTGATCTGCCATGCAGCAATTGTAGAGTCGAAATATGTGTTTAGCATGGCAGGGAATGTGATCATAGACAGACGCATCCACCTGTCTACAACCAACGTGGCTCCTTCTCCTCCTCCGCCTATTCCACCTGTGCCACAATGTCCACCTGCTTCACGTCCTCCTCCACTTGGACCCTGTCCCTTGGTTCTAGCTGGTTAGATTTTTAGGTTAATTCTAAATTCTTTTGTGCCAGTTCCCTAAAAAATTAAAATTAAAAAAACAAACAAGAATCCCCCCATGAAAAAAAATAGTGTTTGATTACTCCTCTCTTGCCTCTTCCACCTATATCTCCAAGTCCACCTCGTCCTTCACTTGGACCTTTGCCTCCTGGTTCTAGATTGCTATTTATAGTTTTTTATTTCTAGATTCTTTTAAGTCATTTCCATAAAAAATACATAAGCAGTGCTGAATTACTCCTCCCTTGTCTCTTCCACCTAAATCGCCACGTCCACCTCCTCCACTTGAACCTTCACCTCCTGGTTCTAGATTGTTATTTTATGCTATTTTAAGTCAGTTCCCTAACCTCTCCCCCAAAAAAACAAACAAAAAAAATTGGATTCCTCCTCCCCTGCCTCTTCCCCCTACACCACCACATTCACACCCATCTCTTCCACCTACTCCTCACGTGGACCTTTTCCTCCTGGTTAAAGATTATTATTTTTTATTTCTGCTCTGATTAGCATAAGAACAGGATGCAGCTGTAGTGAGGAACAGTATTAGGTGTTTTATGTGCACAGTTTTTCCAAAAAGACTCTCTATGTGTACTCTGCACACGTCTGTGATATTATTGTGAGTACCCAAAAGATTTTCTAATCTGCAACCATATCTGTGGGAGACATGTGCATCAAAACACATTTTTCTACTCTTATGCACCCATGTCTGTGATAGTACTGTGTGTCAAAACAAATCTTTTTTCTATTATGCACCCATGTCTGTGATATTACTTCGTGTTAAAACAATTTTTTTTAATCTGCAACTGTATTTGTGGGAGTACTGTACCTTTAAACCACTTAAAACAATTATAAGAGCATCAAATAAGGGACATGGCCATTCTTGTTTTTTGCCATTTTTCCATCTTGTTGCATTTCTTTTTATTTCAGATCGGTATAATCTGCTGGAAATGAGTGTTCACTCTATTCATATACATCTCTTCCACAGTCCACAACATGCTAGCTGCTTTCCATGCATTTCTTCACCAGTTCATAATTTTTCAGCGATCTGTAGCCAGAAATTCCAAAAATGTAATCCAAATTTGAACAATTTGAAGAATGGGTAATTTGCATAACTGCTGCCTTCCTTGGATGTGGTACCTGATGATCAGGCTCCCATTCCAGATTCAAATCCTGTTACACTGCACTCTAAGAACACCAGCATGTAATGGAGCCCGTAAGGCATGGGGGAAGGTGGTCTTCGGAAGGGAGAGCGCCTCACTGTGTAGTCACGTCCAGAAGTGGTAGGTGAAGAGAAACACCCCTTGCACAGTGAGGGTGAGGTGAATGGCTTCCAGAGGACACCATGGCTGCCCTGCCTCATGCGGCACCTCTGTCAGGCTTAGACCTGCCTCACCACGGGGTTTCTTGTTTCTGGGATTCTAGATTGTTTTAAGTAATTTCCCTATCCAAATTTGTTTGCACAGCACTTGTCCTGTCCCTACCTCCATTTTGCTTACTTTCGCAGCCCCCTACCTTTTCCTATGACCATTTTACGCCCGTTTTAAAGCACAGAAGTTCGGGTTGCCATTGACTCTATGAATCTCGGGTTCGGGGTTAATTTCAGATACCGAACCAAACTTTGAACTTCAGTTCGGCCGAACCCGATGAAACCGAACATCCAACAGTTCACTCAGCCCTACTAAGGATCATTTGGGTCAACAAAGGTGATTATGTTTTTAAAATAACATGTGCTTGAAGGGAAAATGTTTCAAATATATTCTGAGAAAAGAAAGCATCATTTAAATAAGCTGAGAGCATTTTTTTTGTCATTTATAATTCTGCTGGTATGCCAAGTGGCATTTTTCAAAGACTAGTTGAAATAATACTCGCACATAACACAGTATTCAAGTTGCCATTGAAGTCAACTCATCTCTTTTGTGACTTTCAAATATAATTAGGGAATTGCTAATGAAAACCACATAGAATCCAAAAGTTGAAATTCATTTTTTGTTTTCCAGTGTAGCAGAACATTAAATTGAGACGTATGTTCCAAGTAGTATAAAGGAAATTCTGCTATAATTATGTGATGATAAAAGCATGTAACTGGCTGATATCATATTTCATACTGTAATTACATCAGAGAGAGGAGAAATGTAATGGCTTGGAAATGTAATACTAACACACGTAGTTTTTATCGAACTACATTCTGATAACGGATGTTAGAATAATGCAACAGGACAACAAGTCAACAACTTAGATAGTGGATTAAAAAGCTTTGTAGAGGATTCCAACTGCAGAGCTCCAATTTCACATGGAAGTCAACATTAAAAAAATCTTGCAGGCCTAGACTCCCTTGTATCTCGTCTCGACATTGGATGAACTGCTATGTCTGATGTCAGGTTCTCAGTATCGGGGCCTGCATCATTCCCAGCAGATGATGGCTCTGTTACGCAGACAGCATTTATCTCTAGCAACAGCAAGTGGAGTGGTTTTAATAAATGAAATAAAAACAAAGCAAAAAACATGTGTTGCGGAGTCTGTAAAAGGCTGATCTATGAAAATGTAAAATAAATTAATTAACTGGATTGGTAAACACTGTACAAAGAGTAACAAGTGAAATGACAGAATTATATTTCTTTGGTCGCAATGTCTACTGCAAAAATGCAATAAAAAGATGATCTTCCTATGTACCCCAAAAATGTATTAATAAAAATGTAAGTTCACCATGCAAAAACTACGTACAAATGAAAAAGTCTTAAATAATGGCAACATTTTATTCATTTTTTTTTTTTTTTTACAAATCTGTAATTTTTGTCACCACCTAAATAAATAAAAGCTATGCAAAGTTTGGCATCGCCAGAATTTTACTGGCCTACAGAATCATATAGCCAGTTCATTTTTACAGATAATGAATGAAACCTAAAAACACAGCCTAAAAACAATTGCAGAATTGTGGGTTGTTGTTTTTTTTCCACAATTTTACTGAACTTAGTTTTTACTCTTTTTTATTTCACTGAGAGTTAAAATATATTTACCATTCACAACTGCTCCTTGTCCCACAAAAACAGTCATGGTTGTTGGAACAAGGTGAGTAAAAAAAACAAAAGCGCATAAAAGTAACATTGCCATGTTGGGAAGGAATTAAGGGACAATATAAGCATATCTTTGATCTGTACATTGACATCACATAGTGACGTATGCAATGCTAAAACAGTTGTGTTTTACCTGAAAAAAAGGAATGTAAAACACCACTGAAGCGTAGTGATGAGCGAGTGTACTCGTTGCTCGGGTTTTCCCAAGCACGCTCGGGTGATCTCTGAGTATTTATGACTGCTCGGAGATTTTGTTTTCATCACAGAAGCTGAATGATTTACAGCTATTAGCCAGCTTGATTACATGTGGGGTTTCCCTAGCAACCAGGCAACCCCCACATGTACTCAGCCTGGCTAGTAGCTGTAAATCATTCAGCTGCCGTGATGAAAACTAAATCTCCGAGCATTCATAAATACTCGGAGGTCACCTGAGCATGCTGGGGAAAACCCGAGCAACGAGTACACTCGCTCATCACTACTGAAGCGCAAAATTTTGTAAAAGTAACGTAAATTAGGAGATGACATGAATAAATAAATAAACCTTATGTGAGTACACATCTCATTATTTCTGGTATACAAAAATAAATTAGAGATAATACCTGCTTCATATGAGTTCAAAGATTTATAACAGCAAAGCTAATAACTTCCAATAATTTTCTTGAACATGCCAGGTATGTTATAGGGAGTTATTAACTTTCTAATATCTATTACATCAACCTCCCAAGATGACACTAAGGAAATGAAAAAAAAAGACAGTTTCAAACAAATCAAGTTTCTAAAGAAATTGCAGAACAGGAGCTTATCTGTGTTTCTCCAATTACTTGATACATAAGAGATCATTTCTTCGTGTCAGTGAAATTGGATTACTGTGTCTTTGTGGTTTCATGCTCTTGATATATTGCTGTCCATCTGAAATGGAGGTGAAAGTGGCAAACAGCTCACAAAACCGTCTTGATCTAAATATACCTGTGGATATCTGGTCCTTCTATTTTGCAGAAATGTTTTTTTTTATATTTTTATAAAGGTGACTTAGGTTTTGTTGAGGATTTATTGACATTTCATTATGTAGCTTCTACAATCAAGGATGGGAATTCCATTTTTAAGTTCTCCTTGTTTGATAAGGTACGAGTATTAAGGCATGTCCATGTATTTATTTCCACTGTTTCCACTGAAACATCCTGGATGTTAGTCACTTTTCGCAGCCAAGCAGTGAGTCAGGATAGTCAAGAAGTCCAAGGTCAGAAGCCAGGAGTGTACGTCATAAACAGAAGGAAGAGACAAAAGCGTAGTCAGGTAAAGTTTCAAAGTCAGAATATCAGGAGGATAGCGGATCAGTTCAGAAGGGGTTAAACAGATGGAAGGTCAGAACGAAGTCCAAGGTAAGGCAATGAAAGATCAAGACACAGACCTTAAGGCACAGAGGAAATGAACCACACTTGACTCAATGTACTTCTGCAGAGGTGTGGGAGAAACAGCTCAGTTAAGTAGAATGGCAATAACCTGGGATAATAAACACTTGTAGACAGCCGACGCCTCCCAGTCCCAGTCTCAGATTTGACAAATTTAGCACGCCCCTATACCAGATTGAAGGGCTGAGCTGTCAGTAACTATATCACAGTCACACTGATGGGTGGAACCATGACACTGGATTTACAATGGTCCATTTTTTTGATTCAGAGATTAAAGGGGTTTACTCCTTTAATTTTAACTAATAGGGACATTATTTTTGGAATGTATTAATATGCAAGTATCACAACTTCTTCTGCATTTGGTTGTGTAGCCTTCCTCAAAACGTCTTCTGCTGGAGGAGAATATGACCAGACCTGTCCATCAGCTTCCTCCAAAAGGAAAACAGTGAGCATGGGAAAGCTGAGGAAATTGGCACAGAACCATAAAATCATGTCCTCTACACATCGGTTACAATAAAGATGAAGTGCACAAGCCATTTATAATACTACACAAAGGTTAATGAGAAGAGTTTCAAACCTATATATATACCTTCCAATAGTTCCAAAACCAGCGTGACTGTCCCAAATTTTGGGAACTATCTTGCTGTTCTAGGAGGTTGTGGTATGTCCCAACTTCAGCTTCATCTGTGTCCTGAGGACACGGATACATATGAATATAATGGTGGAGCAGGATGCAGATAGGCCTTTCCTCCACAATTCAGTCTATGTAAAGACTGGAAATCCTGCCAAGACCTTGAGTCAGATAATAATCTAAGTCAGGGATCCCCATCCTGTAACTCGGGAACGACATGTGACTCACAGTCCCATGATCTGTGGCTCGAGGCAGTCTGCCAGCTTGGTGCATTAGCTCCAGATTTAGTACACTGGTATGAAGAGCACATCTCAAAATGGTGAACTTTGTGAGTAGCCCTGCACAGAAAAGAAGATTTGGGTACGCTTCTACTGGTCTTGGGGTTTAATGATAATTTAAGTATGGTACGCTGGAGACAGGATGATACTACCAGTCAGAGGAGGTGCTTGAAGCTGGATATGACTGTGTTGGGAGTCCGTGATGGAGAATGCTGAATGTGGTGGGAACCCCTGGATCTTGGTATACTGCTTCAAGGTGATTTGTATGGAAAAGCTTTGGTTATCATTATACCCATAATGGGGGCTTTGGTTGCCACTACCTTGGGGGGACAGGAGCTGGATGTGGCTCGCGACCCTCTTGCAGAGCTGAATGTGGCTCTCAAGGACAGAAAGGTTGGGGACCACTGTTCTAAGGTCTTATGACTTGGCGAAAAAAGAAGAGTCAAGAGGAGCAGGACACAGGCAAAGTGTGGTTATTTCATGTTGCGGAGCTGCATAGGTGTTTTGATGTTACACAGCTGTGTGCTGATGTTGCAGAGCTGTATGTGTTGACAGAGCTCAAATGTGTTTGTGGGAATGTCATTATACTATGGGGGTGGCTCTGTATAGTCATCAGATTGTGTGAATGGAATGTACTGTGGGGGTTATATTATGTGTGTGTGAATGGTTTGTGGGGGCATCAGACTGTTTGTCGTAATTTACTGTGGATGCATCAGACTGTGTGTTGGAGTACGTATTGTGTGGGTCATGAAAGAAATACCATACGGTGTAGGGAATCTAATGGACTTCACTAGGTGGAGGAGTTTTCTGTGTCGACACATATACAGGTCCTTCTCAAAAAATTAGCATATAGTGTTAAATTTCATTATTTACCATAATGTAATGATTACAATTAAACTTTCATATATTATAGATTCATTATCCACCAACTGAAATTTGTCAGGTCTTTTATTGTTTTAATACTGATGATTTTGGCATACAACTCCTGATAACCCAAAAAAACCTGTCTCAATAAATTAGCATATCAAGAAAAGGTTCTCTAAACGACCTATTACCCTAATCTTCTGAATCAACTAATTAACTCTAAACACATGCAAAAGATACCTGAGGCTTTTATAAACTCCCTGCCTGGTTCATTACTCAAAACCCCCATCATGGGTAAGACTAGCGACCTGACAGATGTCAAGAAGGCCATCATTGACACCCTCAAGCAAGAGGGTAAGACCCAGAAAGAAATTTCTCAACAAATAGGCTGTTCCCAGAGTGCTGTATCAAGGCACCTCAATGGTAAGTCTGTTGGAAGGAAACAATGTGGCAGAAAACGCTGTACAACGAGAAGAGGAGACCGGACCCTGAGGAAGATTGTGGAGAAGGACCGATTCCAGACCTTGGGGAACCTGAGGAAGCAGTGGACTGAGTCTGGTGTGGAAACATCCAGAGCCACCGTGCACAGGCGTGTGCAGGAAATGGGCTACAGGTGCCGCATTCCCCAGGTAAAGCCACTTTTGAGCTACAGAGAAGCAGCACTGGACTGTTGCTAAGTGGTCCCAAGTACTTTTTTCTGATGAAAGCAAATTTTGCATGTCATTCGGAAATCAAGGTGCCAGAGTCTGGAGGAAGACTGGGGAGAAGGAAATGCCAAAATGCCTGAAGTCCAGTGTCAAGTACCCACAGTCAGTGATGGTGTGGGGTGCCATGTCAGCTGCTGGTGTTGGTCCACTGTATTTCATCAAGGGCAGGGTCAATGCAGCTAGCTATCAGGAGATTTTGGAGCACTTCATGCTTCCATCGGCTGAAATGCTTTATGGAGATGAAGATTTCATTTTTCAGCACGACCTGGCACCTGCTCACAGTGCCAAAACCACTGGTAAATGGTTTACTGACCATGGTATTACTGTGCTCAATTGGCCTGCCAACTCTCCTGACCTGAACCCCATAGAGAATCTGTGGGATATTGTGAAGAGAAAGTTGAGAGACGCAAGACCCAACACTCTGGATGAGCTTAAGGCTGCTATTGAAGCATCCTGGGCCTCCATAACATCTCAGCAGTGTCACAGGCTGATTGCCTCCATGCCACGCCGCATTGAAGCAGTCATTTCTGCCAAAGGATTCCCGACCAAGTATTGAGTGCATAACTGAACATTATTATTTGTTGGTTTTTTTGTTTGTTATTAAAAACACTTTTATTTGATTGGATGGGTGAAATATGCTAATTTATTGAGACAGGTTTTTTGGGTTATCAGGAGTTGTATGCCAAAATCATCAGTATTAAAACAATAAAAGACCTGACAAATTTCAGTTGGTGGATAATGAATCTATAATATATGAAAGTTTAATTGTAATCATTACATTATGGTAAATAATGAAATTTAACACTATATGCTAATTTTTTGAGAAGGACCTGTAAATGACTAAGCGAGGTTAGGGTACTGGCTTAGCACAAAATAAAAATTGCTGCAGCATTGCACATTGCAATGTATATCCCTTTTTTTCATCGTTCAAACTTGGGTGGTATGGAACACATTATATATCCTTTTACTATGTAGCAAATCTATACCAAGCCAGTTATCTTTCTATGAATTCTATTCTGCCATCTTACAGGAACCTACTGTCTACCTTGCAGATTGAAGATGTATCAGAATATTACATTTTCGCTATGAGAAACAACAAAACTTTGAGAAATTGATATTTAGACAATGCTTGAATAGAAGCCGAGACATCTTTATTCCATAACAGTCTAAGGACTCATGTCCTTAAGTTATATGCCTTCTTAGAAGCTGAGCCTTAAAGGGCCACTGTCACCCCCCTGCAGCCGTTATAAACTAAAAGAGCCACCTTGTGCAGCAGTAATGCTGCATTCTAACAAGGTGGCTCTTTTAGTTTTGTGTTCAGGTATTATTAAAATAAAGCGTTTTGAAACTCTGCAGAAATACCTGTCTTTGTCCACGGAGGCGGGTCTGAAGCCTCCTCTGTGAAGTGCCCAACAGCCGTCACTCACATCTTCTGGGGCGATGGTCGCCGCCCCCTCCGCGCTGTTTTCTTTTCAAATCCAACGCCGGCGCTGTGTAAATACTTGTGGGGCAGGCGCAGTAAGCTCTGGCTGTCTGACGTCACAGCCAGGCTTGCAGACTGCGCCTGTGCTGGCAGTGCGGCCACCCACCTCGGGAATCCCTGCCCCGCACTGTGTTATGCATTATGCACAGTGCGGGGCTGGGATTCCTGGGCATGCGCACTGCATGTCTCAGACTCTCACCCACGTCCCCCGCCCCCCGCCTTCCAGCCAGCTAGCAGGCAAGTTTCGTAGGTTGTTTCTTTCGATTGCTATGAGCAGAAGGAGGAGGTGGCAGGATGAGCTCAGCTGAATAGCCAGAGGCTGGAAGGCGGGGGGCGCAGTCTGCAAGCCTGGCTGTGACGTCAGACAGCCAGAGCTTACTGCGCCTGCCCCACAAATATTTACATAGCGCCGGCGCCGAATTTGAAAAGAAAACAGCGCGCAGGGGGCGGCGACCATCGCCCCAGAAGATGTGAGTGACGGCTGTTGGGCACTTCACAGAGGAGGCTTCAGACCCGCCTCCGTGGACAAAGACAGGTATTTCTGCAGAGTTTCAAAACGCTTTATTTTAATAATACCTGAACACAAAACTAAAAGAGCCACCTTGTTAGAATGCAGCATTACTGCTGCACAAGGTGGCTCTTTTAGTTTATAACGGCTGCAGGGGGGTGACAGTGGCCCTTTAAGGGGAGAATACTTCATCAGTATAGCATGCATTAGATCTTTTTCAAGTTTTTTCAGAGAAATTGCATATGAAGTCATGAAAAACTATATGCTTCTATATAAAATGGAAAACATAAAAGTATAATATACAGTATGAGCCCATAGATGCATATCTGTTGTATGACATATGGTCATACGAGTTACTGTGTGAACAGTAATGACTGTATAAGTGACTGAGTGTAAAAAAAAAAAGTCACATCATAGTAAATGTTTGTCATGTTGAAAGTTCACCCAAAAAACATGTACAAAAAGTATTTGTAAATTTTACTAGACGATGTCCAACAATGAAAGGTAGAACACACATAAATGAGCAACCAGTTTAGATTTTGACACAGCCCCTATCATAAGAGACAGGGTTTATTTTTCTGATTAGTACTCCATCTTTATTTTCTTGCTTGTAAAATATACTCCATGACTTGCAAGTGTCAAAAAGTTGAAAAGAAGAACACCATCTCATTCTTTTGACTTTATTATATCATTTCAACATGGCTGTAGTTTAAAAACCCATGTAGTTATATCTGGATTTTATGTAAAAAAAAAAATAAAGAATATAAATTTATTCATCATGGACACATGGTGGCACTGTCACTTTTCATCAGAATTCAGCGAAATACAGACCACTGAAGAGAAAAATGAATTTGTCATTTTGTGTGAATACATTTATTTTTCCCTTTTAATAAATTAGCCTTTGCTTAATATGTATAAATATAGTCATAAAATTAGAATATGTATATATTCACATATTTTGCATTGTAATTACAAATTTACATAGATTTGTTATTGCGGTTTCAAATCCACGTCAGCTTAAGGATTGTGTTAAACTGTCATTTATTGTTAGAATGGACATTGGAACAAAGTGGTTATTTGCTTTTTGCTATTTTAGATGACATTTTTTGAACATGACCTTTCAATGTTTGTCGTATTTGCTCTTTTAAGTTCTCGTCCGCTTTTGCAGCAGAAATATTTCTTCCAAATATACAAAAATGTAGTTCGGAATTTTTCAATACGGAATGCGTAGACGATGGGGTTCATGGCTGAATTTCCATGGGTCAGGAAGATGGCGATATAAGTGATGATCATCGGCGTGTTACAAGTCTGACAGAACAACGTAATGCAATTCAGGGTATGAAGAGGAAGCCAGCTTAAAGCAAATAAAAACAGGATTAACGCTAATGACTTTGCAATTTTCAGTTCTTTTCCATAGTATTTTTGAGGATCTTTCGAGCTAGAAGATACTTTTTTACTAAGTTGTCTTTGAATTAAATTGAATACTTCCAAATAGATTATCAACATGAGAAAGAGTGGAGGAAGGACCCAGACAAAGAAGTTAAAGTAAACCATATATTCCATACTGATCACGGTTTCAAATCTACAAGTTATAACAATTTCACCATAGCTGGAGTTATTTTGTCTTCTCAAATTGTTTATGTTGTTCCAGCCAAACATGGGAACTAAACCAACGATGAACGAGAGGATCCAGCATCCTGTGATCGCAATCACAGCTCTTCTAGCCGTCACAACACTTTTGTAACTGGAAGACAAAATGGGAGACAAATTACATGAGGACCAACAATTCATCATCCAAAACTCACAAAATATTTGAATTAGGGAGGTAAAGTGGCTTTAAAAAATTCAACAGGTTGTCGAAGGAGGGCATGCTTTGCTTGATAAACAGTTTTCCGTAAATGCTGTGATGGTGAGCCAGACATATAGCACTTAGGCCTGTCCCACACATCCAGATAATTCCAGTACCGGAAAAATCGGTACTGGAGTTATCCGTGTCCAAGTGCTCACGTGGCACATCAGTGTGGCACACCTGTGGCAGCTGTGTGCCGTCCGTGTGCCGACTGGGTACCACACGCACCGTGCAGGAGACAGCACTAGTGTTAAGCGCTGTCCCCTGCTTTGGGTGCTGAATCCAGAATTCATTCCCTCTTCCCAGCAGCATTCGCTGGAACGAAGGAATGAAAAATCCTTTTTTTTTTTTTTGTTGTTAAAATAAAGTTCCCGGTAATCTCCCCCCTCCCTCCCCGTGCGCCCGCCCGCTGGCATTAAAATACTTACCCAGCTCCCCCGATGCTTCCTCTCAGTGTCGCAGCTCTTCCTGTATGAGCGGTCACGTGGTGCCGCTTATTACAGTGATGAATATGCGGCTCCACCCCTATGGGAGGTGGAGCCGCATATTAATCACTGTAATGTGCAGGACCACGTGACCGCTCATACAGGAAGAGCTGCTACGCTGAGAGGAAGCGCCGAGGGAGCTGGGTATTTTAATGCCAGCGGGCGGACGCACAGGGGGAGGGAGGGGGGAGATTACCGGGAACTTTATTTTAACAAAAGAAAAAAAGATTTTTCATTCCTTCGCTCCAGCTGCTGGGAGAAGAAATGAATGGGGCTTCAGCACCACAAGCTGGGGGGACAGCGCTTACTGTAGCGCTGTCTCCTGCACGGCACACAGACTGCACACGGACAGCATCCGTGTGCAGTACGTGTTTTACATGGACCCATTGACTTTAATGGGTCCGTGTGATACGTGCGCTCCCACAAACACTGACATGACGGTCCGTGAAAACACGCTGACATGTGCAGAGACACATTGATTTTAATGTGTCTACGTGAGTCAGTGTCTCCCGTACGTGAGGAAACGGTCACCTCACGTTCCGGAACCACTGATGTGTGAAACTGGTCTTCGATAGAGATTAGTAAAAATGTTTACAGTAATCAGTTCAGACCTCTTGTCTGGTCCTCTATTGCAGCCAAACTTTACTTTTGCACATCCTCATCTTAGTCTCTGGGTGTCTGTCGCTTCCTAGGTCCTGCAACGTCTAGGCAGCGATGAGGCCCTCAGGAGATACCATTCCAAGAATGCCGGTCACATAGGTGAAGTCTGATTTACCAACACACATGAGACAGGCATTCTCGGCATCATGAAGCTCTCAGATTCCACAGCAAAAACCTGCTGACACATTTCTTTTAACTTTTATTTTACACTGGAATAAAAAGAGAGCAGAAAAGAGGTATTGGCTGCCAATACACAAACTACAGAAGCCTGTAAAGGACTAAAAAATGTACTTAAACATGCATAAGACAAGGGCTGTTGAGATGCTCATTGATCTTAGTGATTGATGTTTATGAGTACTGTGTTATCCTAACAGAGTGGTCTACAGACAGTACATACAGTGCATATCGAGCACTTGAGATATCTTCACAGTAATTTTTTTTCATAGAGTTTTCACAGAGACTCCAATTTTGTGAGGAGCATTTCAGGAGGTTTTGCTTCAAAAACTCAGCAAAAAGACTCTGTGTGAACACACCCTTAAATGGAAAACAAGCAATAGATGCCAAACAGGCATTTCATTCTAGTAAATACAATGGCTTGCAAAAGTATTCACCCCCTTGGCCTTTTATCTAGTTTGTTACATTACAACCTGTGTGTAAATAGTTTTGTAATCCAAATTGTGTGTGATGCATCAGCACTAAATCGTTTTAAGTCAGTGAAGTGAGAAACATAGGTATAAATTAAATTTGTGGTATCAAATAACTAAAAATTGGCATATTTATTCACCACTTTTGCTATGAAGCCCTTACAATTTCTGGTGCAAGCAATTATCTTCATAAATCATATGCTTAGTGAAAGGAAGTTTACATGTATGCATTCGACTATTTTTCAGACTATAAGACGCAGTTTTTTCCTCCAAAATTTTGGAGGAAAGTGGAGGTTCGTCTTTTAGTCCAGATGTACCTTATAGTCCGGCTGTGGATGGGTGAAGTGTGTGCGACAGTGGCAGAGCATCGGGTCACAGGAGGCAGGAATCAGCAGCTGCAGCTACCAAGTGTGCCCGCTGTTAAAGAGAATGAATATTCACTGCTCCCCACACCAATAGTTCCTCCCACCTCTATGCAATGAAATCGGTGCCGGGAAGTGTGAGGGACTGTAGAAGTGGAGAGCAGTGAATATTCATCTTAGGGTTAGGGCTAGGGCACACTGTTAGCCGCAGGCTTCCTGCAGTGGCTGGGTGATCACGTTTGTACGCTATTAAAGAGAATGAATATTCACTGCTCCCAATGCCCATGGGAGAGCAGTGAATATTCATTCTCTTTAATAGCGGACATACGTAATCGCCCAGTCGCTGCAGGAAGCCAGCGCCTGCGGCTAACAGTGTGCCCGCTATTAAACAGAATGAATATTCACTGCTCATCCATAGCCCCGGGCTGGGGGAGCAGTGAATATTCCAGCAGCTGACCTTGGCATGTGAGGTGCTTGGCAGTGACGTCATGCGCTGCTTACATGCTGAAGTCAGCTGCTGGCATTATTACAATATGCTGCACTGCTAGGGAGCAGAAGGAAGGCAAGTAGAGCCATTCATTTTTTTATGTGAGAACCATGATGAGTGGCCATGTATACCAGAATGGGACTGGAGGACATGTACACCAGGATGGGAATCGGGCCATGTATGCCAGGATGGGGATGTTGGTCATGTATACCAGGATGGGGATGGTGGCCATGTATACCAGGATGGGGATGGTGGAAATGTATACCAGGATTGGGATGGGGCCATGGAAACCAGGATGGGGATGGGAGGCCATGGAAACCAGGATGGGGATTGGGGCCATGGATACCAGAATAAGGATGGTGGCCATGGATACCAGGATGAGGATGGAGATAGGGGCCATGTAAACCTGGATTGGGGGCCATATATACCTGGATTTGGGGCCATATATACCTTGGTGGGGACATGTATATACCAGGATGGGGGATATTAGTACAGAATTGGGGGACATTACCCCTATAACCGTGTCAGCAACAGATCCCTAACTCCATAACAGTGTGTCATGACCACATTCTTGCTTACATATTTTATTTTTTATTTTCCTCCTCTAAAAACTAGGTGCATCTTATTTGGTGAACTTTTTGGACACCAAGGAACATGCCATGTCTGGCACCAAACCAAAACACCTCATCACCCCAAGAACACCATTCCCACAGTGAAACATGGTGGTGGCAGCATCATGCTGTGGAGATATTTTTTGGCAGCAGGCACAGGGAACATAGTCTGAGTCAATGGGAAAATAGATGGTGCGAAATACAGGGATATTCTTGAGCAAAACCAGTTTCGGTCTGTCAGTAATTTGAGATTGGGATGGATGTTCACCTTCCAACAAGACAATGACCAAAGCATACTGCTAAAGCAACACTCAAGTGGTTTAAAAGGAAAATTGTAAATGTTTTGGAGTGGCCTAGTCAAAGCCCAGACCTTAAACCAATTAAAAATCTGTGGTCACACTTGAAGATAGCTGTTCACCAGAGGAAACCCTCCAACTTAAAGGAGCTGGAGCAGTTGTGCCTTGAAGAATGGCCAAAAATCCCAGTAGCAAGAAGTATAAAGCTCATAAAGACTTATCCAAAGCGACTTGCAGCTTTTTGCCACTAAAGGAGGCTCTATAAAGTACTGACTTCAGGGGGATGAAGTTATGCACACTGAAGGTTTCCGTTATTTTGCCCTATTTGTTGTTTAAATAACTTTGCAAGCCACTGTAAATGTTCAGAATCAGTGGGGAACTTGAAGGTCGTCGGCCCCAATACAAAATCTTCAAGATGGTCCCCAACTATAGCAGATCCAGGGCCCAGGTGTGATTGCATTGCAACTCCTCGCACCTTCTATAGGTACGCCCCTGCTCAGGATTTTTTAAAACAACTTTACAGATAATAACAAAAAAGGCAGGACCGAGCCAGTGCAAAGGGTGCATTAGACAGATCATAGTAAGGTAAAAAATGGATGTAGAAAACCCTTAGGGTATGTCACACAGCATCTTAAAGTGTATCTGCATAGGTTTTGAAGCAGAAGCTCCAGGAAAACACCAGTGGTGTTTTTTCTTAAGACTCTTTGTTGTCATATTTTTAGTAGTTTTGGTGGCGTCTTTGCCACTGACATACATATTTTTTTTTAAGCCAGATATTCAGCGCTTTTTCAGTCAAGTTCCAGATGGAATCTGCCAGAAAAAGACATTGATGAGTTGGGCCTATAATCTCAGGGTATATGCCCACAATGTTCACTTTTATTTTTTGCCTTGGGGTATTCTCTGACATTTTCTGCACAAAATTCTTCAAAATGACGCCGGAGCTTCATGAGTTACTTACAAAATAAATAATGCTCTTATTTTTCCCCTTTCTTGCTTTTTGTGTCTGTTTAGCACCAAACGTCGCAAATTCTGGTGCTCTCATGCAGTTGTTGCCTGGTGCCTAATCAGCACTGGTGTTACTGTCCCGCCTTCTGTCAAATTGAACATGAAGAGGAAGTCAGAAATCAGCTGCAGTCCAGAACCCCTCTTCGATTTGTCAGAAGGAAGGGACAGAGACGCCAGCTCTGATTGGGCACCATATGTCATACAATAGCCCTGGGACCGGCCCCACAGGTGAGTATAGGCTTTTTATTTTAATCGGGGCCAAGCATGGGGAATGCGTAGTGGTTGTCCTAGTAGTGGACAACCCTTTTAAAGATTCTACATAAATCCTATAGAGAAAAAAAGCACAGAAAAAAATGCACATTTCAACAGTATATTTAAATCACCACTCCTGGCTTTTTGTATTTTTATTTCAGTGCTGAAGTGGTGGCACTAATTCCCTTCCCTTAGTATTATACTTACCAGCCGCCGTTTCATTTGTTATCGGAGCCACTCCAGTCAGTTTGTGACCTGTCGTATCGCTCCAATATTGCTGGGTGATCTGGTGGTCACTTCTCAATGTAAGTCTATGAGAGTAACAACGGGACCAGAACAAGGTTCTGACAGACTTACATGGAGAGCTGTGACACGTACTTCTGACTTCCAGTCATGCAGAAATTGCAGTCACAAGATGGCGAGGCGGGACCAGAGAGGCTCCGAGAAGAGCAGAAGACGGCAACTAGTAAGTATATTACTTGGGTCAGGGAACTTATATTAATGGCACCACTCCAATGCTGAAAAACCTCACACAAGAGTAGAGCTTTAAATGCACAAGTGGCAGGAGTTTTCATAAAATCACAACCACAGCTATTAAAAACAATAGTTGTTCTATATTAAAATACAGTGGAAAAACACAGCGTTTACAATATGGCTTAAAGACGACCTTTCACCAAATATTTCATCTTGAACTGGACACATGATGTTACAGTGGTTGCCGCGCAGAATAAAACTTTGTTTTTCTAATTTTTCCTCTTTGTTGTGGGGATATTTGGCACCTGATTAGTTAACGTTTGTCAAGTCCAAATAGGTGCTATGAGATAGCAGTTCATGCAGGGAGAAGTACATGATCCCAGTGAAAGCAATGTAATAACACCCACATGTACTTAAAGGTTAACTTCATTAGGTTCGAAAACATTGATTGCCAATATTTCCACAACAGAAAGGTAAAATTTATAAAAAAACAAAACAAAAAAACAACAACATTTCATTCAGCTCTGAAGCCACTCTTACATCATGTGTCCACTACAACACGAAAAATTTGGTGAAATATCATTTTTAAGGGTAAGTACATGTAGCATAAAAGTTAAGGCCATGTTCACAAGTTCAGTATGTGGTCAGTATTTCACCTCAGTATGTGTACGCCAAAACCAGGAATGGGGGATAATACAGATGTGGTGACGTGTTACTATTATACTTTTCCTCTGATTGTCCTGATTGGTTTACAAATACTGTTGTAAAATACTGACCAAATACTGACCATGTGAACATGGCCTTATGTTGTGAATCTGGTCTAAAAATAAATTCACGCCTTCTTAAATGCAAATTTTGTTGTCAGTTTAGCAAGGAAATTAATAACAGGTTTAAATGCCTTTCCAATCATTGGCCCTTGTAGACATGCGGCTTTCAAGCAAGCAAACCGTAGGTTGTTGGGTTTTCAGCGGGAATAAAAATCATCTTTACATAACGACCATTCATCCCCATTTAGTGGACACATGATTGTGCATGTAAATGGAAGTTCCAAATACCACCTGACATGCTATATAGCCAATCATCACTCATCACTGGCAGGTTATCTGCTCGTGTTCAGGGACCTTTTAGATTCTTTGCATTCACTGTAGACATAAGTTTAGATTGAATAACTATTTCATCCCGATAAGGATTTTTTCATCTAAATTTTTGTCTGCAAATTGAAAAGGTAGAAAGCCTCATGCAGAGGATCAAAGTGCCGGCAGTGCTTCTTCGGTGCAGAACGTGCTGTTGGAGTCGTGCCGCGGCAGGGAGCCCTGATGATCTGTGCATCATGGCTTCGGTGAGCTGATCCTTTCAAGTGTGCCTGCTTCATTACAAAGCGAGGGTTTGATAGAAGGATATAATGTAAAAGGTCACTTTCTTTCAGATATCAAAACCATTTTGGGCAAACAATTCCCTTAAAATAACTTCTGATAAATGGATTCATTTGACGGCCCTTTCTGCATCGACGTGACAGTAATCTTGACAAGCCTGCACTGACACAAAATATTCAGCGGCAGACGGGGTCGGTTTGGCTTAATAAAACTTATTCAGTGCAGGATGGGTTACTATTATCTGTATAAAGTAGCAAACTAGCATCTTCCCTGGAACAAAAGGCCTGTGTAGGAAAATTTCCAGAGTGACATGCCGTCAACTATAGAGGGGAAATAAAAGGGAAAAACTAACTTTTGAAAAAGACCAAAGCATTTAACACATACATACTGAATAGGTAAATGCTGGATCATTAGGAGCCTCATGGCTGAGACATCTGCCGATCGCCAAAATGGGAGACTTGGGTCGATGGCACCCATGGAAAGAGCCGAGCAGAGCCTTGACCATTACTAACTTTAAATTGAGCGGCAGTGACCATGCCCAACCACCATCACTTCACTCAAACTCCTCATAGCAGTGCCCCTATTATCTAGGCCTAGGAAACCACCTATCTTAGGGTGGTTTCACACTTGCGTTTTTGTCTGCAGCGTTTTTTTTCAAAAAAACGCATGCGTTTTTTTTCCCTATATTTAACATTGAAAACGCATGCGTTTTTTTGTGTACGCGTTTGGCCGCGTTTTTTGACGCATGCGTTTTTTTACTGCATGCGTTAATTTTCTGAAATGCTACTTGTAGTATTTTTACAAGCGTTTTTTTGACCAAAAAAAAACGCATGCGTTTTCATGCGTTTTTTTGGGGTCAAAAAATACATTGGAGTCAATGGGGACGCGTTTTTTGGTGCATGCGTTTTTTGCGGTAAAAAACGCATGCGTTTTTTATTAAAAAACCCAGAAAACACACTGATATGCCACCCCCCAACATAAAGGTGATAAAGGGAACCTAACCCTACCCCTAACCCTACCCCTAACCCTAAGGGATCCTAACCCTAACCCTACCCCTAACCCTACCCCTAACCCTACCCCTAAGGGATCCTAACCCTAACCCTAACCCTAATCCCTTTATGGTTAGGGTTAGGGGTAGGGTTAGGATTAGGGTTAGGATCCCTTAGGGTTAGGGTTAGGGGTAGGGTTAGGGGTAGGGTTAGGGTTAGGATCCCTTAGGGTTAGGGTTAGGGGTAGGGTTAGGGGTAGGGTTAGGATCCCTTAGGGTTAGGGTTAGGATCCCTTAGGGTTAGGGTTAGGGGTAGGGTTAGGATCCCTTTAGGGTTAGGGTTATGATCCCTACCCCTAACCCTACCCCTACCTATTTCTGTTTATAGTGGTTTTTTTACTTTATTTTGATGATTGGCAGCTGTCACACATTTCTCAGCATGCGTTTAAAAAACGCAAACGCATGTAAAAACGCATGTAAACGCGTCAAAACGCCGCGTTTTTTTCACCACATGCAAAAACGCATGCATCAAAAAACGCAGCGTTTACACGCGTTTACATGCGTTTTTTCACCATGCTTTTTTTGCGTTTTTTACCGCAAAAACGCACCCGAAAAAACGCCAATGTGAAACCAGCCTGAGGGTATGTTCACAAAGTTTTTTATCACGTACATTTTGTTGCAGAATCCGTGCCAAAACCCACCATATTGATAAACCCCAAATTATAATTTAAAACACATTAAAAAGCACACTTAAATACTTTGGCAAAACCACATAAAAATTGCAGCAAAAAAATGTGCCACAAATCACGTCTTCTAGAACGGAGTTTAGATGTGGACTTTTCAGCCAGAGAAAAACACATCAAATATCTCTGTGTGAACATACTCTTAGTTGTAGATATGGGTTTATTACGAACAATCTTTTCACTTTCTTAATCTTTACTATCCCTCAGATTTAAAAATAATACAATTTGAGATACACTCCTAAGGGCAATTCTCTTATAGAAGCATTTCTTCTAAGGGAAAATCTCCCCAATAGTTTTTATCCAAGAGTGTGAAATGCAATGTCCATATACCTTTAGAGCAATGCTTCTCCTATTCTTAAGGTATGACACTGGCCTCACCAATGAGGTGCCCCCCTAGTAGTTAGTGGAGCGTCAGCTTTGAGCCATTGCTGCGTCACCTGCCCGGAATAACCCCAACAATCATCTTAACCCTACAACTGTCCTGGGGCAAGCTCTACCTGTGGAGAGCTGCGCCATCTTTGCTGTGCCACCATTGCCCCAGGGGATCTGACTACAGCGTCGGCCACCATCTCATTGCCGAATACCACGGGTAGCGTCACAAACATTTTTCCCATAACCTTTATACCACAACACTACAATTTCTTTATTCCATCATTTTATATGGACGCCCGGGGCCACGGACCGGGTCACTGCTGCCGTGACCTACCCCTTTAGGAACTGTGTCAGACCCGGTAACGAGTATCCCACGGCCCTATGGGGATATACTCTGTCCAAGGAAAAAATCATACATGTGCATTGCCTCATAGAATAACATTGGTGATCTTGTGTTGTGTTGGATCATACTTGGACCAAAAATAAGGGAAGCCATCATTAGAAAATGAGCTATTGTTTTAATCTGGCTTTTGTGTTACATGTATTTTTTTAAAATGTCAATGTATTTTTTCATGTCACAATTTTATTTAAAAAAGAAGAAGTAATTTTATAATTTTCACACTGGCCACTGGGGCTTTTTTAAACTTATACTTCTTGTCATTTCAGGAAAGATTTACAGCAGACTCCATATCATCAGAGGCAGGAAAATGATGACTGATAATATCTCCATAAACAGAGGATAACACAGGATCCACCTATCATAAAAGGCGATATAACAACTGACAATGCTGCCCCTCCTTCACAGTGACTTTTGCACAGGCTCATTGAACACTCCAATACAAAAGATAGGGTCGAGGTTTAAATATTGAACCTATGTACATGTGTTGTTTCCTGAAACAACAAGAAACCAGAGTCTAAAAATCCTCCAGTGGCTAATGTGAAAATTGCAAGATTTTAAGTTTTTATTATTAAAAGAAATTGTGATATGTTTAAACAAATCCTCAAACTATTTAGAAAGTATATTTAAGCACAAAAACTTGATTTAAAGGGAAGGTGCCGCATTTTATTTTTTGTATTAAAAATGATTGTTTATATAAACAATTATTTTTAATACATATTTACATTTTTTAACTAACTTTTTATTATTAATTATTTCTTCAGCCACTGGGTGCCGCCATTTTGCTTTGCAGGAGTGTAAGTGTAGCTGCACGACACTTACACTCGGCAAATATGGCAGCCCTGGGCATAGGAGACAGTGGTCGGCGTCCGACCCTATACTTTGCATTGAGCTCCTCCCTACTGTGATCTGGCCACGCCCCCTGAGCATCCACATCACAGCAGAGGGAGGAGATCTGCGCCATCTTTCTGGAGCCCACAGTGTGTCTGTGAGCTCCAGTTTCCCAGTATAATCGCAGAAGCCCTATAGGAGGAGGAGGAGACCAAGGATGGCAGAGGAGGAAGAAAGGAGCAGCGCCAGCAGCAGTGAAGTAATATCGGCGGGGGAGGGGGAGAGGTAATCAAATCCTATCCTTTGTGATGCTGACTCAGCAGTGTATCTCCTCCCATATGTGTTACTGTGCTGTAGAGTGCATCTAATCCTATCCTGTGTGATACTGACTGAGCTGTGCATCTAATCCTATCCTGTGTGATACTGACTGAGCCGTGTATCTAATCCTCCAATGTGTGATACTCACTGCTGGGCCATATATCTAGTCCTCTCCTATGCACTCCTCTCCCCCATTATGTGTGATCTATATGGTGGTATTATGTGTGACCTATATGGTGGTATTATGTGAGAACACTATGGCGTCGTTATTTGCGATCTATATGATGGTATTATGTGAGAACTATAGGACAGTATTATGTGTGATCTGTATGGCGGTACTTTGTGAGAACACTATGGCAGTATTATCTTCAAAAAGGGGACCCAATCTAGGGTGGTTCTGGCACCTGCACACAGGTCTGGGGTAATAGAGGGGGCAGCATGACCTCCAGTTAGGTGCAGTCAGGGGAAGGCTGGTGAGGCAGCTGAAGAGAGGGGTCTCATTTTTATTGTTACTATACGGCTACATTTCCTTCCCAGCTTCACCCGGACTGCGCCTGTCGCCTCGCTTTCACACATCGCCAGGGGAATGGGGTCTTTGCAAGCAAAGTCTGGATCAGAACAGGCCATCAATCCGCAGAAATGTTTCCTGGATTTCTGTGGAGCAGACGGTCCATCCATGTGTATAAAAGACAGCGCTCTATGTACAATCCCTGACTTCTCTGTGCACTGAACATGGTGTCTCCATACACCAGCACACTGCTCTCCTGAAATACTCTGTGCTACTGTCATCTTGCTCCCTCCACCATATATCTCCCAGAATCCTTGCTGCCTGCCATCCTCTGTGACTGTCTACTTGTCAGAATAATTTTTCAGTCACCAACAAAATGGCTTCTCACTGTGTTCCTGAATATCATCGCCTCTTATCCCTTAGCAAACACCCAGGAGGGGAGGAGAGGAGACATCATACACGTCAGCAGACTCAGCCCACATTTACTGCAGTGCAGTAATGTGAGCTAGTTGTACACTAGGCTTTTGTCAAATTTCATTAGCTGCTCCCCCTAGTGTTTAAAAGTGGAAATGCCAAACCTTTTAAAAATATTTTTCAGATTTTACTAAATTATAAACAAATGATAATATTTTTTAAGAAAATGTAAACATTAATTCTTTACATTTTTTCAATCGCTGGAAAAAAATTTTTTTTGATGACACCTTCTCTTTAAAGATTAGTGATCATTTTAATTTGTATTTCATAAATCAATAGTTCACATGAAAAAAAAACACCGGATTACGTACCGGTAATGCTCTTTTATAGAGCCACGACAGCACCCACTGAGAGAGGGGATCCACCCCTAGGAACAGGAAACCCTACGGAGAGATAAAAGGGGCGGTCCCCCTCGCTCCCACAGTTTGGGTTACAGAGATTGCGAGGAACCGCCCACCAGTTTTAGTAGACAATTCTATATCATCATTTACTATAACTCAACTACGTATAACTACAAGAATCCACCACCCTTAATAGTGCTCATATGTACACTAATATATATATAAATGGGAGGGAAGTGAAGGGGTGCTGTCGTGGCTCTATAAAAGAGCATTACCAGTACGTAATCCGGTGTTTTCTCTTCGCCACGACAGCACCCACTGAGAGACTTTCAGAGATAGTTATTTGGGGGGGATTATCGTATTAAGAACAGATCTACCGAAACACAAGTCAGTGGAGGCAGATAGATCTAATCTATAGTGACTATAGAAGGTAGAAGGAGAAGACCAGGTTGCGGCCTTACATATGAGTTCTATAGGAACCTCTGCTCGCTCCGCCCAGGATGATGCTATCGCCCGGGTGGAATGTGCCTTCACAATCTCAGGTGGATTCTCCCCTTTAGACGAATAGGCCAGGTATATCGCCTCCCGAATCCATCGGGATAGTGTGCCTTTTGTTACACCCGATCCTTTCCTTTGACCCTGGAAGGAAACAAAGAGCCCTGCTCTTCCTCCAGGCGCTAGTCCTATCCAGATAAGCTATTATAGCCCTTCTCACATCTAAAGTATGGTACTTCTCTTTCTCCTGGTTTGTAGGATTATTATAGAAAGAAGGACGAACAATCTCTTGAGATCTATGAAATTTTGTACACATTTTAGGAAGGTAGGAAGGGTCTGTTTTCAAGACAATTCTATCTGGAAGAATTGACATAAAGGGAGGATCTACTGATAGCGCCTGTATGTCACCTACCCTTCTTGCCGATACTAGCGCGACAAGAAGAACAGTTTTAAGGGAAATATATTTAACGTGAGCTGAGTCTGGAGGCTCAAATGGGTGACCTGTTAAGGCTTCCAGGACCAAATTAATATCCCAAGGAGGCATCTGGGGAATCTGAACTGGCTCTGATCTCTGGCAAGCTGAAATAAATCTGGCTATCCATCTATTACCCGCAACATTGTGACTATACAAGGCCCCTAGAGCAGAAACTTGTACCTTCAGAGTACTAACTGAAAGGCCTAGATCACGTCCTTTTTGAAGAAACTCTAGAATAGTGGAGACGGGAATTTCACTAGATAACGCTGATGGATAGAGATCTAGAAATTTCTTCCACACTCTCACATATATGGCAGTAGTGGATTTCTTTCTACTTGTCAATAAGGTATTAATTACATTATCGGAGAAGCCTCTTAGTCTTAACAGCTGCCTCTCAAATTCCAGGCTGTCAATCTTAGTCCCATCACATGAGGGTGGTTGAAGGGCCCCTGGAAAAGAAGATCCTAATCCTCCGGGAGGGTCCACGGATCCGAGATGGACATGGCTCTGAGCAGGGAAAACCATGGTCTTTTTGGCCAAAATGGGGCAAATGGGGATTATATTTGCCAGGTCCTCTCTTATCTTCCTGATTACTGTTGGTAGAAGAATCAGAGGAGGAAAAGCGTAAGCTTTCTGAAAGGTCCAAGGAGTCTGAAGGGCATCGAGAATGTCGGGATTGTCGGCCCGGAACATTGAAGCAAACCTTCTTAATTGCCTGTTGTGTCTTGTGGCGAAAAGAGCTATCTCGGGTGTACCCCATTTCATAGTTATCATTTTGAAAATGTGATGATTTAGGACCCACTCCCCTTGGTGGAGGGTATGATGACTGAGGAAGTCTGCTCTTGAGTTGTCCACTCCTCTGACATGTAGCGCTGACAGGGACAGAAGATGTTCTTCGTCTATAGTTAGAATGTCTTCGGTTATAGACATAAGCGTTCCCGATCTTGTTCCTCCCTGATTATTGATATAAGCGACTGATGTCATGTTGTCTGACAGAATTCTGGTATGTGTCCCGTGTAGCTGCGGAAGGAATTTAGATAGAGCATGATAGATAGCTTTTAGCTCTCTTATATTAGAAGAGTCATCTGACTCCGAGTCTGACCATAATCCCTGGATTAGGTGGTCTTTTAAATGCGCTCCCCATCCAGTAGGACTGGCATCCGTATATATTATTTTTGAGGGTTTAACTACCCAGGGAACCCCACTAACCAAGTTTCTTGGCTCTAGCCACCAATTCAGAGATTGGACTACTTCATTAGAAAGGGAAATCTTAACATTTAACCGACCATGAGATTTTTCTTGTTCATGTAAAATTGCATACTGTAAATGTCTCGAATGGAATTGGGCCAATGGGACCGCTGGAATACATGACGTGAAGGAGCCAAGAAGGGACATGCCTTCTCTCAAGGAAATTAGGGGTTTATCTATTACCGACTGAACTTTACTTCTAACCGTTATCTGTTTAGTTTCTGGAAGGAAACATCTCTGGCTTGTAGAATCTAATATAATTCCCAGAAAAATTTGCCGAGTTGTTGGGCAAAGCCTAGATTTTTCCCAATTTATTATCCAACCCAATCCTTGTAGAGATGCTATCATATCACACAATCGTTGTTGACATTGTGAAGGAGAATTCCCTACTACCAAGATGTCGTCTAGGTATGGAATTATGAGGGTGTCTTTTAACCTTAGATATGACATTACCTCCGCCATTAGTTTAGTGAACACTCTTGGAGCTATAGACAGTCCAAAAGGCATAGCTGTATATTGAAAGTGCCGGATATACCCAATCAATACAATCGCTACACGGAGATATTGTTGATGCTCTATATAAATAGGTAGATGGTAATACGCATCTTTAAGGTCGAGAACAGTCATAAAACAATCGGGAAACAGGAGTTTAATGGTGGACCGGATAGACTCCATTTTAAAGGTTTGATTTTCTAAGTAGATGTTTAATCTTTTGAGGTTTATAATGGTTCTGAATGTTCCATCTGGTTTTGGAATAAAAAATAACGGGGAATAGAATCCCTTTCCCTCCTGAAGGAATGGAACCTCTACCAAGACTCGCTTGGATAGAAGACTCATTACCTCCTGCTCCAATGCCTGTTGTTGTAATTGAGACTTTAATGAAGTCAATAGAAATGAGTCCGGAGGGACTCGGGAAAATTTTAATTTTAACCCAGAGTTGATAAGGTCATTTGCCCAAATATTAGCTGTTATCGCCCGCCACTGATTTGAGAAGGAGGACAATCTGCCTCCTACAGGTAGATCTGTCCTAACGGGGTTTTTCTTCAAACTTGAAAGGGCGCTTCCCAAAGAATGCGCCTCTTTGTTTTATGTCTCTTGTGGCCCAGCGATCCTGGTTCTTAAACTCCTTCCTTTTATTAAACGCGGGCTTTCGGAACGCTCTCCTATAAAATGGAAGGTTATTATTATTATTACTAGGGAAGCCCTTCTTTCTTTCTCCCGCTTGAGTTAGGATCTCGTCCAGTTTGGTACCAAACAGGTACTCACCCTGACATGGGAGGTCGCATAATTTGGATTTGATTTGGGGATCACCTTTCCAGCCCTTAAGCCACAGGGCCCTACGTGCTGCATTTGTTAATCCTGCCGACTTGGCTGCCAGGCGTATAGAATCGGCAGACGAGTCCGCCAGAAAGGCTGTGGCCCCTCTAATTAGGGGTATAGAGGACAATAATTTCTCTCTCTCTCGAGAGAGAGAGACCTCCTTTCAGCCCTTCTTTTAAGTCACTCAGCCAAACAAGCATGGACCTCGCGGTGCATGTGGCTGAAATCGCCGGTTTAAAAGCCCCTGCAGAAGTTTCCCATGCTCTTTTAAGAAGCTAATCGGCTTTACGATCTAGAGGATCTTGCAACGAGCCTGAATCCTCCACAGGCAGTAAGGATCTTTTTGATGTAGACGCCACAGCTGCGTCTACTTTCGGGGCTTTTGACCATGTTGAGAATTCTTCGTCATTAAAGGGGTAGCGTCTTTTTGAGGACGGTGGTAAACCCCTCTGCCCCTGGCTTTCCCACTCTTTTTTAATTAAATTCTTTACTGTCGTTATTACCGGAAAAGAGGGCCTCTTCTTTTCGGATAGGCCAGCAAACAATGTCTTGCTGCGTTCTAGGGACTTTAGAATCTTCTATGCCCATAGTATTACAAACTGATCTCACCAGATTGTCAATGCTGTCTGTGGGGAAGCACGTATCCTGATCTTCATCTGAGGATACATCTTGCTGTGATTTATCTGAATTTGCATCCTCTAGCTCAGAGGACTGATTGGATACAGGGGAAACGTATCCTCTTTTTTCCTTAATACGTGGCTCTCTGTCAACACTTTGTAGGGCTCGTAATTCTTCCCTAATCATGACTCTTATGTCCTCTGATTTAACTGAGGCTTCCTCCCGTAACGTAGTATTTATACATGAATCACATAGCCTCTTAGTGTAACTATCCGGAAGGGGCTGGATACATAACGCACACTGCTTGTGTTTCGCTTTTTCCTTTCTTTTTGCCTATATAAAGGGAGAGGGACAATAATCAGGCTAGTGGGGTAGATGCACACTCACCCAGAAGCTGTCCGAGCAGGTACCGGCTGAGGAGGAGACACAGATGCAGGTGGTTTCTTTCTGGACGATCCGCTCTGCCTAGAGCAGCTGCTGCTGCTGGCATGGCTACGAGGGGTGACAGCGGTAACCTCCAGAGAAGGTACCGCAGGCTCTCTTGAAGAATCCATCTTGGACGCCGGGATGCAGCGCCGGCGTCCTTTTCACATGGGGGCCGCCATGTTCTTCCTGTTGAACCCGGAAGTGCTAACCACTTCCGGGTAGCGGCCATGCTGTATGCGCCGGCGCTGTTTACCGGCTTGAGCGCCGGCGCCGTCTCGCTCCTCCAGCACCCCGGAAGCTTACCAGTACTTCCGGGGGCACTTTACTGGGCTCCACGCCGTACAGGCGCCCGCCAAGGACGGCGCGACGCTCTCCCTGCGCTTGCCCTGCAGACCGCCAGTGATATTTTGCCGCGAACCAGCCACTGCCCGTCCCGGTCTCGCGACGTCTGCCAGCAGAGGGGGGAGACTGAACCAGTACCCCCGACGCTGCATCCAGCCCTGGAGCCCTTGCCGTCCTCTCAGGTAAACTCCGCAAGCAACATCCAGGTTGGGCATCCTCTTCGCTCCGTGGATCTTCCCGTAGGAACAGGAAACCAAAACTGTGGGAGCGAGGGGGACCGCCCCTTTTATCTCTCCGTAGGGTTTCCTGTTCCTAGGGGCAGATCCCCTCTCTCAGTGGGTGCTGTCGTGGCGAAGAGAAAAAGCTATTTTGCAAGACATCTACGGAATTAGCTTACTTCTCCTCCTGGACTGAACATTCATTCTCAAAATTCTTAATTCATAAAATCTCTTCAATGAATATAGATTTTCCCATTAATGAGGTAGTAGATAACAGTTCTTTAGCAAACTGGAACTGTCATTTCAGGAGCTCTTGCAGCAGAATGCTGGTGTTAAACCGCACTTCCTCTTCATAGAACTTTAAAAGCACCGTCATCTATATCAATAATGGGAAAATGTGTCTTCACTGAATACAGATTTTTCACATATTTGTAAAATAAAAACGAAAACAGCAGTTACTCTATAAGCAATATTTAATTTTCTGAGTGTAATTAATGTATAGCTTCCCTTTTATAGGCTCATGTTATACATATTTAAATATTATACAGAGTTCAGAAGCCAAAAAATGTAAACTGAGCGGTATCTTTCATTTTGACATAACCCCACACTATTATTATGAGGTTGAGAAGCCCTACTTTAGAGTATTAGGTGGTACATTAGGGAATTATGACCATGGCGGTTTATGTGAGGAACGCAGGAGGTTTTATATTACTTAGCTCACCAAATCATGCAACTTCTTATATTTTATAAAAAAGTAATAATAACACAACCATAAATACAACACATATGAGACAGACACATTATTGGGAAATGTACCCCTTTGCAAACTTAAGATATTCTCAAGACTTGGCATGGAACAACAGCCTTCTGTGGTTCATGGATGACAATAAGTAGTATTGAGCCAGTTTAGACACACCATTACAATTGTGATTGTTGTAGCACAAACTCTTATTATCTTACCCATAACTATCGTTATGTGCTAGGCTGTACTTTCAATGAGGTCTTCAGACATTGTTTGATTGGTGCCTTGGCAGCAATGGTTAGGGATCTTTAATATGGGCAGATTTGTACCCATAACACTTACATACACTGCTCAAAAAAATAAATGGAACACTTAAACCACAGAATATAACTCCAAGTAAATCAAACTTCTGTGAAATCAAACTGTCCACTTAGGAAGCAACACTATTTGACAATCAAATTCACATGCTGTTGTGTATATGGAATAGACAACAGATGGAAATTAGTGGCAATTATCAAGGCACACTCAATAAAAGGAGTGGTTCTGCAGGTGGGGACCACAGACCACATCTCAGTACCAACGGTTTCTGGCTGATGTTTTGGTCACTTTTGAATGTTGGTTGTGCTTTCACACTCGTGGTAGCATGAAACGGACTCTACAACCCACACAAGTGGCTCAGGTAGTGCAGCTCATCCAGGATGGCACATCAATGCGAGCTGTGGCAAGAAGGTTTGCTGTGTCTGTCAGCGTAGTGTCCAGAGGCTGGAGGCACTACCAGGAGACAGGCCAGTACACCTGGAGACATGGAGGGGGCCGTAGGAGGGCAACAACCCAGCAGCAGGACAGCTACCTCAGCCTTTGTGCAAGGAGGAACAGGTGGAGCACTGCCAGAGCCCTGCAAAATGACCTCCAGCAGGCCACAAATGTGCATGTGTCTGCACAAACGGTTAGAAACCAACTCCATGAGGATGGTCTGAGTGCCCAACCTCCACAGATGGGGGTTGTGCTCACAGCCCAACACTATGCAGGATGTTTGGCATTTGCCAGAGAACAGCAGGATTGGCAAATTTGCCACAGGCACTCTGTGCTCTTCACAGATGAAAGCAGGTTCACACTGAGCACATGTGACAGACGTGACAGCCTGGAGACATAGAGGAGAATTATCTGCTGCCTGCAACATCCTTCAGCATGACAGCTTTGGCAGTGGGTCAGTCATAGTGTGGGGTGGCATTTCTTTTGAGGGCCGCACAGCCCTCCATGTGCTCGCCAGAGGTAGCCTGACTGCTATTAGGTACCGATATGAGATCCTCAGACCCCTTGTGAGACCATATGCTGCTGCAGTTGGCCCTGGGTTCCCCCTAATGCAGGACAATGCCAGACCTCATGTGGCTGGAGTGTGTGGCAGTTCCTGCAAGATGAAGGCATTGAAGCTATGGACTGGGCGACCCATTCCCCAGATCTGAATCTGATTGAACACATCTGGGACTTCATGTGTTGCACCATCCACCAACGTCATGTTGCATCACAGAGTGTCCTGAAGGTGGCAGGTGCTTTAGTCTAGGTTTGGGAGGAGATCCCTCAGGAGACCATCTGCCGCCTCATCAGGAGCATGCCCAGGCATTGTAGGAAGGTCATACAGACACACACACACACACACACACACACACCAGAACATAATTTCCTTGTGTTGAGGCATTTCCACTAAAGCTGGGCCAGCCTGTAATTTGATTTTCCACTTTGATTTTGAGTATCATTCCAAATTCAGGCCTCCATGTGATATTAAAAATGATCAATATAAATCAAAATTATGTTTTATTGTTCTCAACACATTCCAATATGTAATGAATAAAGATTTGCAACTGAAATATTTCATTCAGTGATATCTAGGATGTGGTATTTTAGTGTTCCCTTTATTTTTTTGAGCAGTGTATATATGGGGAGGTTTTCTCATAAACCACTAAAAAATATGTTACCCACAGTATACCAAGTAGATCACTTGTAAGTTGAAATAATGCTTAAAGATATCTAAAGTCTATATACGCTCCTCAACATTAAAACTGCAAAGCCAAGAAGGAAAAGTAATGGGAGTATGGAAGTCACAAGATCGATATGCAAGTTATTGATATGCAAATAATGAAAAAATAGGAACAAAATTTTCAACCATCTTAATTTATTCAGTATAAAGTGGTTAGCACGGTTGCCTTGCAGCACTGGGATCCTGGGATCAAATCTCACCAAAGACAACATTGGCAAAGGGGTTCTCTCCAGATACTCAGGTTTCCTCCCACACTCCAAAGACATACTACTACATTGCCCATAATATCTATAAAGCATTGTGCAATCAATGGTGCTATATAAGTGAGTAAAATAAATTAAGAACCATATACAAAAATAAATTGACTTAGACACTGGGACAGTGAAGAAATGGTCGTACCAGTGATTCTATCAACAAAGCAATGTAATACCAAACTGTTGTTGCACCTGGAATGAAGACTATAGAGGTTCGGTTATGGTATGCTGTGCCATATCACACCATAATCCCAGTGAGTAGGATTAGTGTGTGACATTGCCTCATGAAGGTCTCTTCATGTGTGACGCAGATGGTCTCTAGACCAAACTTTGGCTATCATTGCATCCAAGAAAAAAGCAAGACTCATCAATGAAGAGGATAGACCTCCATTCCAGGCTCCACTTCTACCTTTCAACCTCGGGTCTTCATCTGCAAACTACAGCGATAATGCCATAAAAATGCCTTTATGCGGGAATGTCACACTGGTTATAATTTCAGGATTATGGTGTGGTGTTTAGCGCTGGTGTCCCTGCATGCTTCCCTCCTCCCATGGCAGGGACACTGACTCACTCACTGCCGTGACCCCCATCCCATACTTTCTCCTTCTGCTGCTGCCTGGGGTCTGCACACGGCTCTCAGATCCCCAAGCACTATGCTTAGGGTGCTTGTGCATCCTCTTTCTTAGAGTGACAGCACATGCCATCCTAAAGTGTCCACAGCCAATGGCTGGTAGACACTTATTTAAGACACCTCCACCTTATGGGAGGTGCCTGAGCAATGTGTTCAGTCTGCCTTGTTGCATGCCTGCTAGTTCTCAGGTCCCCTGTTTCTGCCAGTACCTGCCAGTCAATGCCTGTCCCCACCTTTATCTCTCTTCCCATACCTGCTGTGTGTTCATGTATTCCAGCTTTGGCTACCAACATATGCCTGACTGTATTCCAGCTGTGTCCTCAAGGCATCTCCCTACCTGTATATCAGCTGTCCCCGCTAGCACCTGCCTGCCCTTGCCAGTGCATGCCTGTATACCAGCCATACCTGCCTGCACCTGCCAGTGCCTGTATGTGGCTGACCACCACTGTTGCCGTGCACACTGGGTTATGTACGCCATTCTGTGTTCACTGTGATTGATAGGCTGCTGTACACACATACAGCAGCCCTGCCCTGGGCGCTGTTTAATTGTGAGCCTGTGTCTCATCCTGTCTCACCCTTTATATGTGGTGCTGGCTTGGCAGTGTGGAGGTTGGACCTGAAATGTCTATGTCTGGACCTGGTCAACCTTCATCTGCGGTTGTCCTTCTGGTGCCATGGGAGTGATTCAGAAATGCTTCAGGTACAGCTTGCATTTAATGTGGTCTTGCTTTTAATACATTTAGGAGGCCTTTATGGCACAGCGAATATAAAAAACGTAGAGTAGGACTGCCCCAATATGAGATTGCCGTGATGTGGCGGGGTGGCTCAAAGAATTAATCAATTGTTTGCTAAATGTCTCATTTTGAAATACAGTTAGAAATCAATATGTGCATGTGCACTTCACGTAATGCGTTATGACCATAAGCAGCGCAGGCTTCTCCCCTCTTTTTCAGTGCCTGTATGTATAGCAGTCATATCTGCCAGTGCCTGCCTGTGTACCAGCATTACCTGCCTGCCATTGCCTGCCTGTATAGCAGCCATACCTGCCTGCACCTGCCAGTATACCAGTCTGCACCTGCCAGTGCCTGCCTGTATACCAGCTGTACCAGCCTGTACCTGCCTGTGTATGCTTGCATACCAGCCATACTTGTCTGCACCTGTCAGTGCCTTTCAGTATACCAGCTGTCCCACCAACACCTGCTGTTCCTGCTTTGCCTGCCTGTGCCAGCTGAACTTAACTTCTGGGCCTTTCAAGCTTCCTGCCTTTTGGGCGGGTCAGCTGCAGTGCCTCCATGGTCCGTTTTGGTGTAGCACCTGGTGTCCATCTGGAGACAAGTCTAACCCCACCATTAGGGGCTCTAGTGAAGAGTCAGATATTCACGTAGTTACACGCTACAAGGCTCTCCTCGGACCATGGCACAGTGGTTCCACCACTCTCGTTACATGGTGGCATAATGTGCAATAATAAGTCCCCTCTACTCTTTATTTGGGGTACACTAATAGCTCAGGGTAACACTGGAGAAATAGCTGGTTACATGACAAAATCAAAGTGTCTCAGGAGATGTTTTTCAACACGACAATGCCAAGCTACATGTTGCTTGTGCTAGTGTGAGCAAATTGCGTGACCTAAACATGCCACCCTGGCTTGCAACATCCACAGCATTTTTTCTCCGTCAAACACATCTTGGACATCATTGACCTGTAATTGCAAATGCAACTGCCAGAAGTGGATCTTGATGATATGTGGGCCCAATTGTAATAAGTGTGGTAGATCATTCCCCAGACAACTATTAACCTCATTAATAACCTAATTGATACCATCCCAAGGCTGTAAGTGCTTGTATCTCTGCCCTTGGCACATATACTCAATACTGAATGTTGTTTCCATTTTTATCATTCATATATCATTAACATGTCTATTGATCTTGTGATTACCATAATTTCGCCACTTTTCCTTTTAGAGTGGCCCTCGGATTGACTTCAATGTGACTTAACAGGGGTTATCAAGGACGCAAGTGCCAACACAATGCCACCAATGTCTGCAAGTTGAATGTGGAGTTTTAGCTATTCGTCATTCACTTAAATGCATACGTTCTGCAATCCTGACACACCTTACATACAGGGGTGATAGGAGACAACCTCTTTCTTCCCGACATCCACTTTACATGTACAGTACATGTTAGATGTGGGTGAATGGAACAGACTAGTTTTTCTATAGAACCAGTCAGCACAGTACACAGTACACCAATAAAATGTGGTAGAGCAGCTTACTCAGCTGGACACAGAGGTATAACTGGAACACTGTCTCTTTAATAAAATGTTTGGTTTATTATAGACAGCATAAACCAAGCTGGGGAAAGTAAACACAGTCCTCTGGGCAAAATAGAAAAAGAAACAAAAACAAACTTTAGCACACACTTTCCTGGTGTGCTCTCTCTCTCCAGGCCCACACTGAACACTGACATTTTTGGCATCCAGCCATTTAAGCCCAGACCATGTGACTCCTCCATCATGTGATTGATCACGTGATCTCAACATCACACAGGTCCTGTCAGGACATGAAGGTGGAGATACGATGGACCTCCTCCCATCCACTCTATAGAGGTCCACTAAAACTAGCCCACAACATAACGCTCATCTAATCCTCACAACACGTAGTGTGCTGGAGGAAACTACTCTGGTTTTCCATCACTGACACCATCATGCGCAGTGACACGTATCTCTCCTCAATCACTTCACCGGTGACTCTGTCACAAAACAGACAAGCAGTTAGTCCTAAATTACAAAAAAAAAATTCAAAATGAACAGACTTTTGTAACTGAGATTTCAAGCGTGACAATATTCTTTGCTAGTCATAAGCAAATACATACGAATGGAAGTTTGCACACAAGAACTAAGCACCAATTACAAACTTAGCAGTGTCTTTTTCCGACCAACACCTCATATACCTCCTTTGGATCGCTTCAGGGTAGTGCATTCATATAGATTGTATATAAATGGATCACAAAGACTGATTGAATTGGAGCACTCAACTGATCCTCACTGATGTGTTTCTTTTATTCCTTTTGTAGGGATTTCACTCACTCAGGTGCGACGGCTGACACTCAGGAGGCACGTTCCTTTAAAAGTTCACAGGGTTTATTACTTCATAAACCACATGGCAAAATAACAGCAAACAAATAGCCTTTAGCTCAGGAAAAGAAAACAAAGTGTCCAGTCCAACAGGCTCAGTCCTGGAGCCTTCACACACTCAGGAGGGTTTCACCTCCACACATATCTGCTGTGTTAAGCATTAGCCTGTCTTATATAGAGCTAACCACACCCAGTAACCCATCACATGATTAGCCATGTGGTCTGACATCACCACAGGTCCTGAAACACATATATATATATACATGGTTATGTACAACAAAGAAATACTCCAGGCTACATTACAGCAACAAGGCACTTATGCGGCACATACCTCCCGTCGACTACACACCCTTTAGCCATGCTACACATTGTTAGGGTAACATCAGAAAATCTTAAAGTGTAGTGCTGGTTGCAGGGGAGTTTTGCAGGTGAAAAAGCTGATTTTTTTTTTCGTGATTGGGGACCGATAAAACTGCATTGTTCATGTTCTCCTGGGTCGTAGCTCCCCCGGTAGGTAGCGGACACTGTTGAAATTTTCTGACTTGGGGGGGCGCTATTACCTTGTTCCCAATCACCATTTTAAAATGGTGATGAGGTAATAAGGCCCCTTAGTGGCTGCTGTTTTTATGCATATCGGTGATCATTATGGGGTTAAAAGCAGCCACGCTCTGGTTAAACTATAATAATACAGAGAGATATTACCTTACAGGCAAGTGAAAAGAATATTTTCACCATTTTTTCATTTGTACACCAGCATAAAGCATGGCACTCACATGCAGAGAGATAGAATCAATTACGGAAAAAAATAGAAAAGAGTATGACCTTGAAGGTAATGAAAGGTCCGCGAGTACCAGCTGCCATGGCCTATTGAAAGGTCTGAGGCTTTTTTTTTTTAAATCTTCACATGCACAATGTAATGAATTTTGTAATAGAGGGAATAATGGCCGTAGACCAGTAATTTACAGCTTGTAGCAGTAAAATAACAGACAGCTGTGCATCATGGGATACAGACAGCTCAACATACAATCAACCATTACACCGCTCCTTGCATAGTTTTACAGAATGGAGGGTCATTTTTAATCTGAGGGAAACATTTTACACTCAAACTTGGGGACTACTTAAAAATGCAATTTTATACTTCACTTAGAAAATTTGTTAAATAAATTGTCCACTTTAATTTAAAAAAAATCATCTTGTGGACATGATTTTGTGCCATTTACTAATATATAAGTATTACAGAGTGATCTATTTCAAGTGTTTATTTCTGTTAATGTTGATTACTATGGCTTACAGCCAATGAATCCCAAAAGTTATCTCAGTAAATTAGAATACTTTATAACACCAGCTTGAAAAATTATTTTAAAATCCGAAATGTTGGCCTCCTGAAATGTATGTTCAGTAAATGCATTCAATACTTGGTCGTGTCTCTTTTTGCATCAATTACTCCATCAATGCGGTGTGACATGAAGGCAATCAGCCTCTGGCACTGCTGAGGTGTAATGGAAGCCCAGATTGCTTTGATAGCACTTTTCAGCTTGTCTGCGATGTTGGTTCTGGTGTCTCTCATCTTCCTCTTGACAATACCCCATAGGCTAATGTCAGGCGAGTTTGCTGGCCAATCAAGCACAGTGATACTTTTGTTTTTAAACCAGGTTTTAGTACTTTTGCCAGTGTGGACAGGTGCCAGGTCCTGCTGGAGAATGAAATCTCCATCTCCAAAATGCTTGTCAGCATAGGGAAGCATGAAGTGTTCTAAAATTTCCTGTTAGACGGCCGCGCTGACTTTGGTCTTGATAAAAAACAGTGGACCTATGCCAGTAGATGACACGGCTGCCCAAACCATCACTGATTGTAGAAACTTCACACTAGACCTCAAGCAGCTTGGATTGGGCACCTTTCCACTCTTTCTCCAGACTCTGGGACCTTGATTTCCAAATGAAATGCAAAATTTACTTTAATCTGTAAACAACACCTCCAGTTGCTTTTCTCCTTGGCTCAGGTAAGACGCTTCTGGCGTTGTCTATTGGTCATGAGTGGCTTGACACAAGGAATGCGATACTTGTAGCCCATGTGCTGGATACATCTGTGTGTGGTGGCTCTTGAAGCAAAGACTCCAGCAGCAGTCCACTCCTTGTGAATCTCCCCCCAATTTTTGAATGTCCTCTTCTTAACAATCCTTTCAAGGCTGTGGTTATCCCGGTTCCTTGGGCACCTTTTCTACCACACGTTTTCCCTCCAGTCAACTTTCCATTAATATTCTGGGATACAGCACTTTGTGAACACCCTGTGTAGCCTCTTAGCAATTAACTTTTGTGGCTTACCCTCCTTGTGGAGAGTGTCAATGACTGCCTTCTGGACATCTGTCAAGTCAGCAGTCTTCTCCATGACTGTGGTGCCTACTGAAACAGTAGGGACCTTTTTAAATGCTTATAAAGCCTTTGCAGATGGTTTTTGTTATTTATTCTAATTTACTGAGATAGTAACGTTTGGGGTTTTATTGGCTGTAAGTCATAATTATCAACATTTACAAGGAATAAACACTTGAAATAGATCACTCTGTAATGACTATAATATTTGAGTTTCACTTTTTGTATAGAAGAACTGAAATAAATTAACTTTTAGATGGTATTCTAATTTAGTGAGATGCACTTGTATGTATTAGTAAGTGTCATCAAATTTAGTAATAATGATTTCTCCTTCTGTTCTTGTTAATGCAGTCTTCCTCTCAGACTACACATCACTTCTGACTATATGGCACTGCTGATATGGGAGCATGTAAGCACACCTGACAATCAGACTCTTCCAGCTGAAAAGCAACTTTCAAACGTGCAGTGCTTTCAAATTGAAGCAGACTGATGAACAGATCAGGTCACATGGTCCTCTGTTGACAGCCATTTTGAGAACAGGAACGCTGTGCTGTCAGTGAGAAAGGCTGAACTAACAAGTTTAAAAGTATAGTGGGAGAAACTGTAATACTTAGTGTCACAAAATCATTTCCCCAAAACATTTGTTAAAGGGAACCTGTCACCCCGAAAATCGCGGGTAAGGTAAGCCCACCGGCATCAGGGGCTTATCTACAGCATTCTGTAATGCTGTAGATAAGCCCCCGATGTTACCTGAAAGAGGAGAAAAAGATGTTAGATTATACTCACCCAGGGGCGGTCCCGCTGCTGGTCCGGTCAGATGGGTGTCTCTGGTCCGCTTCGGCGCCTCCCATCTTCATTCCAAGATGTCCTCTTCTGATCTTCAGCCACGGCTACGGCGCAGGCATACTTTGTCTGCCCTGTTGAGGGCAGAGGATAGTAATGCAGTGCGCAGGCGCCGGAAAGGTCAGAGGCCCGGCGCCTGCGCACTGCAGTACTTTGCTCTGCCCTCAACAGGGCAGACAAAGTACGTCTGCGCCGGAGCCATGGCTGAAGATCAGAAGAGGACGTCTTGGAATGAAGATGGGAGGCGCTGCAGCGGACCAGAGACGCCCATCCGACCGGACCAGCAGCGGGACCGCCCCTGGGTGAGTATAATCTAACCTCTTTTTCTCCTCTTTCAGGTAACATCGGGGGCTTATCTACAGCATTACAGAATGCTGTAGATAAGCCCCTGATGCCGGTGGGCTTACCTCACCCGCGATTTTTGGGGTGACAGGTTCCCTTTAATATAAGGATAACGAAGCTGACTCCTTAAAGTAAATCAGCCCCTAAATTAATAAAATAAAAATACAAAAAAATAAAACCAACCCCCACATACAATAAGTGAATAAGAAAGTCTGGATTTTGTTTTTTGTTTATATTTTTTTTTTATTATTTTCCTTTCTGGAAGAGATAAGTGACAACATGGTTAATCATAATACCCATCACACCGCTGTCATTTTACTCCTTATCGGTGTACATTTTCCAAAACTGCAACCTCCAAAAGCTTGGAGCCAATCTTTGTAACAACAAATTTGAGGGAAATCCAGAAAGGTTCTCATTAGGACATAAGTCTGTAGGGCCTTGGGATTCTTTGTTTTCATTATGGTACTTACTCATGGCCACCTGAATAACACTGATGCTTCAAGAATATCGGCTGAATGTTACAGTGGATGCAATAAACGCATATTTAGCATTCATCATAGCCTACTGGATTGCTTGGCATCATCCAACAACCATCATCAATCAATGCAAGAGTCTGGATTCTAGTAGAGCTTTGTACACAAATTATAGGATTCCTTGGTGGGCAGCTTATCTGCTCGTTCTAAGCTAAGGGTCCTCAATTAATCTTTCCCTCCTTACACTGACCACGCCAATAATATCTACAGCATAAAGTATGTATGTTTTACAAACGTTCCCAATAGTATTAGTAAGGTTGTGATCTCTATAATTCAAAGGGTTTACATTGTCTTATCATTCAAAAATTGATGTGCAAAGGAAAGAAATGTTTCCTCTGTAAAGTAATATGAAAGCAGTTTACGTTTTTTAAAGTTACTACAAAAAGTCTGATCCATAGCCCAAACCTGGCTTTCTGCATTACTCATTCAATGTTTTAAAATGAGCCATGAGACCAGCATGGTTCCACCTTCACTCCTTTGTGCTCACTGGTTGTATCGTATGATAATATTGCTTAAATACATTGGAAATGAGAATCGTTGCTGGAGGTGTTATGTGTATTTTAGAAAGTGTTCTCCATATATGTGTATTTTAGAAAGTGTTCTCCGTATATTGTTTACTTCAGGTCAGGAAAGAACCATTTGTAACACAATAGAATGGCCACAAGTTAGGCAACACTTCAATATGTGTTGATTATGGATAGAAAATCTTCTTTATGTAACAACTAGAGCATTTCTTAGCTGCATGTCTCTTTCATTTTACATAGTATCAAAGTTCTATGGTAGCCAACCTTTGATGGAGGTGGGGGGGATATTGAAGAGAAATTGGTATCCAGACAAGTTATGAAGGGGCGTCTGTCTTAACAAAATGACCAACTTTGCAACAAAAAAACCCAATAAAGCTTGGTAAGAAGTCTTCATTAAAAATTTAGTAGGAATGGTATGTTAAATGTCAAGAATAATAGATATGTGAAAATTGCTACCTGAACCTCATACTTATCCACCATTATGGACATCAGGTATCAGCTGACGTGTGATGATGTTTGGTGGAAAATCCCCACCGATTTAATACCTATGACTTATTATGAGGCTAAGTCATTAATATCACAATGGACTGTTATTGTCGGTATCATCATTACAAAAAAACATAAACATGTATTAACATGTCGCGAAAAAAATAAAATACACGTATCAAGAATCATAAAATGGTTTCCTAGATGTGTCAGCTTTTCTGCACCATTTCCCACAAGTGAAACCATGTATCGATACTATAAATCTACGTTTTTGTTATCCTATTGTCCAGCATTAAAAGGAGGTTGTCCTGGAACATACAAAATGTATTTGGATCTTTTTCAAATACAAAACTAATCAAATTTACTCATGTACAGTGCCTTGCGAAAGTATTCGGCCCCCTGGAATTTTTCAGCCTTTTCCCACATATCATGCTTCAAACAAAGATACCAAATGTAAATTTTTGTTGAAGAATCAACAACAAGTGGTTATGAAATTGTCACTTATGTCCTGATTTCAGATTCCCTCTCGTGGTCCCAGCAGCTCCACTTATGAGTTAATTTCAAGCGAGAGAGGGAGCCTTCTCCCTTTTTTATGCGTTTGCACCCGATATAGTCAACTGGCTGTCAGGCACAAATCAATAACAAAGCCAGCCCCCTTCTCATTCCTGGAAGTATAGATAATGCAGGATCTAACGTGTAGTATTTTCAAGGTAGAAAAGCATTCTTCTCCAAAGGGATCACTGAAGCAGTAAAGATCCTTCAATGATAAGTATAATTACACAAGCCACAAGATGAAAGTGTGCCTGCCACGGGAGCAGAACAAACACACACATCATGTCGATTTAGCTTCCTGTCCCACTTTGTAGGGGACGCGGAACACCACTCTTGAGGCCAGACCCTTGTGAAAAGGTAGTTGGATGGATAGAAGATAATGCTTTGCCAGCAACACCCTGTCTACTGCATAGTCCAGTCTCAGTTGCTGTGATTCTGGATCACATAATCCTTATCTGGATCCTCCTTCTTACCACCATGCCTCGTCCCACTGGTGGTGGGAAAATGCAATTACTGTCGCAAGAGTTGGATGATGAGACACAATTGCCAGCAAGTGATGTTGATATGTCAGCTAGTCAGGAGGAGGACCAGGGTGTAGAAGTGGGAAACAAGGTGGTGGAGAGTGAAGTCACTGACTCAACCAGGGAAGGCGACATGCAGAGCAAGGACAGCTGTGCACAGGGAGAGGGATCCAAAGCACCAAAACAGGCAGGAATAGATGTTTGGGTGGCCAGAGACACAAGGCAGGCAACTGTTCCCCAACACGGGTGAAGTTGCCAAGCCAAGGGTAGGTATTCCCATGTGTGGCGCTTTTTAAAGATTGTCTAACTAGCCCGAAAAAGGTCATTTACAATATCTGCCATGCCAGAATAAGCAAGAGCAGCACAACTACCAGCCTGGCCACCACCAGCATGCTCAGGCACCTGCAAGCAAAACACCCAACTACTTGGGCCAAATGCCAGTGTCCGGAAACAGTGTCTGTGGGTGATACCACTGCCTATTCTCCTGCTCTTTGTGTACGTCACTCCACTGTCCATGATGTAGTCTTAGATGACTCCCACCTGCACTTGTCGCTGCACACTTGTAACCACTGTCAGCAATGACATCCACGTCTTTGTCCCTGTGCAGCGTTCAATTGTCCCTACTTCAGTATGAGCTGTGCCCTGACCATCGCTGTGACTGGGAAGATCCACTTAACCACTGATGCCTGGACAAGTGCTTGTGGCTAGGGATGCTACATTTCTCTGATGACACACTGGGTGAACATTGTGGAAGGCGGGATCAGTCAGACCCTGGGATGGAACACGTGCTACCGACACCAAGGATTGCAGGCCCTGGTTCAATCAGGGTTGCCCCAACCTTCTGTATTAGTTCCTGCATCTCCTCCTCCTCCTCACCCTCCATCTCAGAAACATCAACATCAGTCGCAAGCTGAAAGCACTGAAGCACTGCCAAGTGGCAGCGCTCTGTGAAGCTAATCTGCTTTGGTAACTCGTAAAAGGAAACAGCAACCTGCACTACCAAACAATCACGCTGTGGCTTTTACTGGTTAATTAACCATCGCTGGTCCGCAGATCTCGGGTGCCATAAGCCAGAAAAACATGCTGTGAAGAATATCGGCTAAAAGAAATGCGGCAGCACTCACCAATCTTCTTGCAGGCTATTTTATTATTAAAGTGACATCTTCACGGCTCGGGGGTGTATGTGAGCAAGGACATGTGGAGACTGAACGACGGCCGTTTCGCACCTGCGTGAATGTCAGTGCTGAAGACGGAGCCGCACCGGAACGAGGAGCGGTGAATATTGAAAGTGCCGGGGGTCCTGAGCGACGAGAGGTGAGTATGTGATTTTTTTTTTTTATCGCAGCAAAAGCATATGGGGCAAGTGACTGTATGGATGATCTTATGGGGCCATAACGCTTGTGCAGCACTATAAGGGGCAAGTGACTGTATGGATGATCTTATGGGGCCATAACACTTGTGCAGCACTATAAGGGGCAAGTGTCTGTATAGATGATCTTATGGGGCCATAACGCTTGTGCAGCACTATATGGAGCAAGTGACTATATGGAGCATCTTATGGAGCCATAACGTTTGTGCAGCATTATAAGGGGCAAGTGTCTGTATGGAGCATCTTATGGGGCCATGTCCAGCATTATATGGGGCAATTATCTGTATGGAGCATTTTATGGGGCCATAACGTTTGTGCAGCACTATATAGGGCAAATATCTCTATGGAGCATCTTATGAGGCCCTTATTACTCTTTATGCAGGATTTTATGGTGCATATTTTAATATGGAGCATCTAATGGGGCCCATCAAACTTTATGGAGCATTATATGGGGCTCCTGATTCAATATGGATATTCAAAAACACTTTACCTACTGATGTCTCAATTAATTTTACTTTTATACTCGGGTCGGCTTATACTCGAGTATATACGGTAATCTGTGGCCCTTGCCCCTGAACCTACAACCAAGCATGGATGTGTGTGTCAATGGCCATAACCTGATGGCAGCTCTGAAGCTTGGCAACCTCGCACATGTACCGTGCCTGGTCCACATGCTCAACTATGTGGTTCATCTTTTCTGAAAACCTAATCAGTTCTGCCTGAGGTACTTGTGAAAGTATGCCAAGTGTGTGCCCATTTTCACAAGTCAGCTGCCCCTGCCCTGGCAGTGCTACAGCAACGTTTGAAACTTTCAGCTCATCAACTGGTGTGTGATGTCACCACTCATTGGAACTCAACATTACATATGTTGGCAAGGCTTTCTGAGCGTCAGAAGAGTGCAGTAGTTGAATACCAGTCCCGTCGGTATACCGGTAAGCCCCCACACATAAGCCCCCTGACATCTGTGTGGTTTTTCAAAATTTTCAGGACTCAACCAAGATGGTGAGCGGCAATGACACCATAATCACCATCACCATCCAGCTTCTATGTCTACTGAAATGTTCAATGCTTACAATTAAAGAGGAAGCTTTGCAGGCGGAGCAAGTTGAGATTGAACAAGAAACTATACTGGGTAATGCTTCACAGCCCAGCCCCATCTTATCTTCTCAATGCGGATTAGGTGATAATTAGGAGGAGGAGGAACAGAAGCTGGTTGCTTGCACTACAGACGGTAGTACCCACACCACCTTCATCGTGTCTGTTCAGCAAGGATGGCCTGAAGACGAGGAAAAGATGAGGAGGACAAGGGACAAGGAAGACAACATGGACAGTCACCCTCCTGGTGGGGACAAGGAAGTCTTGGCTGTTGGCAGTCTGGCACACATGGCTGAGTTTTTATTCCACTGCCTTTCCCGTGACTCTTGCATGGTACGTATTTTGGCCAACACTAATTACTGGTTGGTCACCATTCAAGACCCATGCTACAAGGAGAACTTTACATCTTTCTTTCCCAAGGTGGAGAGGTCCAAGAATTTTACATCTCTATTTCCCGTGGTAGAGAGGTGCAATAAAATGTTTAAGTACCAGAGAAGAGTGAGCAGGATGGTAAGCAGACTGCAAAGTATGTCCTACTAGAAACAGTTAAAGGATCTGAGAATGTTTAGCTTGCATAAAAGAAGGCTAAAAGGAGACTTAATAACTGTCTACAAATATCTCAAGGGCTGTCACAATGTAAAGGGATCAACTTTATTCTAATTTGCACAAGGAAAGACTAGAAGCAATGGGACAAAATTGAATGGGAAGAGACACAGATCAGATATTAGAATTTTTTTTTTTTAAAAGAGAGTGATCAATGAGTGGAACAGGCTGCCATGGGAGGTGGTGAGTTCTCCTTCAATGGAAGTCTTCAAACAGAGGCTGGACAGAGATGGTTTACTGAATCCTGCATTGAGCAGGAGATTGGACATTATGATAAGTGAGGTCCCTTCCAACTCTAACATTCTATGATTCTATGATAAGGCCCTAGTTGAAGAATTATTAAAATAATTCCCATCTGACAACACTAACAGCAGAGGTCACATTTCCTTGGACAACCAAGGAGTGGAGACCAGGAAGACACACCAGATGCAGCAGAGGCAGGTGAACACTCTCAAAGGTCTGGGACAATTTTATCAGACCCTCTCATCGCTCAGGTCCTGATGCCTGGGGTACTCTGACAAGGAGGGAATATTTTGGAAAGATTCGTAAGAAGAACTTTGCCGACCATACCAGTGTCCTCCGAGATTCCTTTTTGCCTTACAACTATTGGGTATCCAAGCTAGACACGTGGCATGAACTTTCTCTCTACACTAGTGCCACTGGGGTTATTATAACTGATAGACACATCCACCTGTCAACTGAAAATGCTGACGTGCTGATTCTTATCAAAATGAACAAGGGCTAATCCAGCCAATCCGGTTTACACTTCTGTACACCACAAGGTGACAGCAGCATTTTTCTTCTAGTCTATTCCCATGCATCTCTTCCCACCAAAACATGGGTATACGCTTCAGGGTTTAGGGTTTAGTTTTTTTGCGACGTCCTCCTCATCCTCCTTCACCACCATATCAACAGGGTGATCATGCTACCCTCGCTATAAATTTTTAAGGGTGTTTATGATGCCCACTTTGACAATTTTTAGAGGCCTACCTTGAACATTCTTTTATAGATATGTATACCCCACAGGGGTAAATGTTTTTCAGCTCATGCACTTAGTGCATGGGCATTACCATTGTAGGAGAAATGTCTATCCACATTTTAGTTTAGGAAAACATTTTGAAACCAAAAGACCCAATGGGTTCTATTAGTATAAGATCTAGTGCCCTATTGTGGGCTGTCAGGAGGTCGTTACATAGGGTGTCATCACACTACATATAGGATTTCACAGCTGAGACAGGAGAGTTTGTACAGTAAGTACAGAAGATCCTGGTATCCTCCATATCATGCTGAGTAGATGTGAAACACTTCACTATATTCCACAGTAGGGTTAATATGCAGTGCCAAGGAGACTGTGTGGATGACAAAGGGACGCATCATCCACACGAAGCAATCAGGAGGACGGGGATCGTAAGAAGATGGGAGGCGCCAGACTAAGACCAGCGATGCCCATTGGACCGGACCACCCTGCAGGTGAGTATAATAAAAGTTATTTTTCTTCTCTTGCAGGTTGGGTTGGGGGCAGATATACAGCATTATAGAATGCTGTATATCAGCCCTGAAAGGTGATGGCCGTATCTCTTATCGGCCACACCTGGTGACAGGTTCACTTTAATATATATATATATATATATATATATATACACACACTGTATACGGAAAAAGATCTCAAATTCTGAATAATAGACAGAGTTCCAGCCCAAAGGAGAGGGGGGAACAGAATGTGTCTCTTGAAAAAAGTAGAACTCCGTTGGATTTATGAGTTGGACACGCTAAAGCCGAAAGCCTAAATGTAGAGTTTAAAATCCATCCACATATGGTCCAACCTTAGAGGGATATGTTTCTTTAAATTGGTTGTATATACACTCCAGTTGTTAATATGGAACATGCAGAATGAAGACTGTTCTACTGCTCCTATTTTAATAAGTGTTATGTTTGTATATTTTTTAGATATATCTCCACTCCCAGTGAAAAGGTCCTTGCCCTGCTGTTAATGGATTGGAAGTTCACAGAGGAGGACATAGTTGTTAATATATCTTAATAACTTTTCTATATATTTTCGTCCAAAAATATTTCTCTAATGTTATTTGCAAATTCAGCCTGGTGTTGGTCTGCTGGCCAGTTGAGATTGTCTTTATATGATCTAATAAATATGAAATTGGCATCTATTCTTGCATATGGAAGATTTTTGTTATTGGAAGTAAGTTTCTTTCTTTGTCAGATACTGGACATTATATTGGCACACTGATATGGGTCCTGGTACGGAGACTATGTGATCTGAGAAGGTCATAAGTCAATGTAGAGGCCCATCGGCAGCGGGAGATAGCCTGAATAAGGTGCCGTCCTGCTAGCTAAAAGTGGATTATAGTAGTAGCCCAATCGGTATCTAAATAAACAAAGGATAACATAATTTAGAAGTGCGGAGGAATATCCAGTGAAAGTAGTATCTTTGTACTATGCAGTACGGCGCTGCCACAACCAAGATGGAGATGTGGGGCAGACATAGTCCCTGTGCGCAGGCGCAGGTAAAAGGAAGGAGTACTTGTAATCTCACTGGCTGGCTTTCCAACACGTGGGTATGTGATGCTTTGTCATGCGCAGTAAGTTTTAGGGAACGCTGAGTTCAGCGGCTATACAGTCCTCCATGTGGCTCCATCTGTCCGGCGGGGTAAGCGCTATGATCTAACAATATCCCAAGATATGAATCACTGTATACATATAAGAGAATAAGATATAAATAGTTCTAAAAGCGGCAATATCAGTGGGAATGTGGAAGTAAGAGAAGTCTATTAGAGCACCTTAGCACAATGCACTTTATACACCAAGGAAACACATGGAGTGTTTTTATAAGTATGATGTAAATTTATCATAACAACTGTAAGCACGTGTATGGCTATTTATTATGTAAATGATTAAGGGTTATATGTATATAAGGACACAATTTGTTACCACCCACTGCTTGAGAAAGGCTCAGTGTCAGCCGAAACGTCGCGAGATGTGGGTCTGAAATAAACTTCACAGCTTTTTCACCTTTTCAACTATTGGAGTGCTGCCTTCCTTTTCTGTTCGGCATATTATGTGGGCGGACGTGTGGATAGTCTTACCCAGGAGGCTTAGCACCCACCGGTGAGCATTGTGCTGCTCTCATTTATATATATATATATATATATACACACACACATATATATATATATATATATGTATATATATATATATATATATATATATTTTATTTTTATTTTTATTTTTATTTTTTCACAGCAAGAGGGAAATAAACCACTATTCGAAACTTTCAAAGCCACTTTGGCAAATGCTGGGGAATAGACAAGCTTCCCCCATACACAAAAGGTTGTTGGCAAGATCTGCGAGCCTTTATCTATTTATGGCGAACTTTACAACCCAAGTATTGTTTCCATTTCTTTTGATGGACAATAAGATTATCAGTTTTCCATTTACATGAAGATAAAATATTATTCTCTTGTCTCTTACAATATCTTAGGACTTTTAATCTCTCTTTAAGGTATTTTATCATATTTCCATCAACAGCCGCCATCAACTTTGCAGCCCAGATAATCCACCTTTCTCCTTGTTATCTTGTCCTAAAGCTATCCTTGTATGCCTTTTTAACATATGAGAAAATCTCTCTCCAGATATCTACTCACAGGCAATCTCCAATTCTCAGAAATCCTCCTTCGCCTATTCACGCAACTACCTCGTCTCCCGAGGATTCCATATATGATGAAACTCGCTACCTAAACTGATCAGACTTTGGGTTTTAATATGTTTTTGAAGTCTTCATATTTCCAAAAGTCCTACAACCTACAATAGCCCTGCTACCACTATACTACTGCATGAGAAGTTTTGACATTCACCCACAAACTGCTTACCATGCACATTATGCAAATTGCCTCTTCAGAGAAAAAGAGGACTTGAACTCTATAGCGCCACCTGTTGGAAGTAGCGATCCTACAAGTCACAATCAACCCTTTAACGAGTCGTGCAATATGACTTAGGTTAAAAAGCCAAATCAGTAACTCAATTCGCAGACACAGTGTTTTGGGCTGTTGGCCCTCATCAGTGTGAAGCATGAGAACTGATTTGGCTAGGTGAGAGGCTCTGGACTGAGGTCTAAGGGGTAAGGTTTTGCCTTGTGGAAAGTGACATACCAGCTCTGGCTTGTCAAGGTAAAGAGGCTTATTCGCCGTACAATGCTTTTCTGGGAAATTTAATATGCAAATTGCCTCTCCAGAGAAAAAGAAGATTTGAACTTTACAGCGTCACCTGTTGGAAGTAGCGATCCTACCATGCACATTGTAAGCATCTGCTTACAGGGTCTTCTCTCTCTATACCACTATGTCACTCATTTAGTTCATGTCCATTATCGCTCGTCATGTAGTTGAACTCAATTTTCCACATGTACTGAACCTTGGAGTCAATGGCACTTTAGATAATATTACAAATAGTAAAAGGCAAAGGACAAAAACCTTGAACATTATTTTTTTACTTTAATAATTACTAAAATCTTTGCTACAATTATTCTATCTGTGGAATATAAACTATTATTAAGAACCCTCAACTTTTGTAATTCCGAATGTTTTCAGCTGTATTTGCTACCTCACCATCAGCCTTTTGTGAACAAATGGGTTTATAACCACTAAAATCAAATAGATTAATCCACCTGTTCAAGATTACAATGGTAAACACATCCCTGGACCATAAAAATAACCCACTGGAGGAACTTGAGAACAAAAGTTGAAAAGCTGGAATACCAGCTGCCCAGTCCAAGTTGCAGGGATTTTCCGAAACTATTTTATTTTTTGTATTTTTTTTTTTACTATGGGCCTAAGAACAAACAGGCAGATAGTTAACTACTAGCATGCTCTAATCGATGCTGGCTGAGAGTGATCATATACAGCTCCTGCTCCTTCTGGGCTACTCTTGTCGACAGAGCGTTACTACCGGCGTGTTGCTGATTGACGAATGGCTTCCCTCAGTTAGGCAGCAGGGAGTCATCTGTAAATCAGCATGACATCAGCAGTCACATCCCACAAAACAGCAAAAGAGAAGTAGCTGCTCTGTGGACCTGACATTGGCGCAAAACAATAGAATCACTGAAAGGAGCCGTCTGTGACTGCTCTGAGCTGGCAGAGGTTAGCAACTACCTGCCTGTTATTTCTTAGGCCCATAGTAAAAAAAAAAAAATGTATATAACAACTCCTTTGAGTTAGCAGTCAATTCCTTATATTTACATCATCTGAAAAAGGAGTCACAGAACTGCCATAGAAGGTATAAAAAATATCAATATTTATTAAACAATATAACAATAAAATATTTAAGTAAAATACAGAACTATCAGTCATGATAAGGTAACTATGTGAATAGCGGATACAGGTAACAAATACCACACAACACACCTAAAATCAACGACTGGAGGTCACAAGTTCACAAAACCAAGTGTATAATGAATGGTTCCACATGATAAATCCCACTGGGGACTCCCTATCAATAGCAAGTCTACAATCATGTAAAGGACTGGACCTCACCCATTTTAGTCGTGGTGTGTGCCTGGCAGCGCCACCCCCTACGCGCGTTTCGCGTAGGCTTCTTCGGGGGGCTGTACAGCGTGTGTCACTAAAAAAGTTTTTATAAGGCCACCGCACCTGAAGCTGATAATGGGACTCAATAAGCGGCGCATGCGCCAATGACGTCAGCGCCGGAACTAGCATCACCGCTCGGCTGTCCGGGCCGAGCGAGAAGCCAGGGAGCCAGAACCATGGAAATCGTGACTCACACGTCCGACCCAATGGACGCCGGCGCCGATGCACCGTCACTGTCATGCGCACAAGTCCCAGAGAGAAGGACAGTGAGAGCGAATGTAGGTATATATCCCGCAGTGAGTAAGTATATAAGAGGTGAGGTGCTAAAGTGCAGAATGCTGTGCAAAATTGTTATACATATAATTGCCTGATATACAGATAATAATTCATTAATTACAATGTACTATATAGGACAGAGACATAAATAACATCATCAAAAGAAATAACAACAAACAAAGTCCGTGAACATAATATGGTTCTCCAGGAGTGTAATGTGGAACTGTGGATGAATATAAATCCCACTTTCATTCTCTCACATCAGAGTGTGGTGGACGACAATAACAATAGTATTCCCATCATGAATAACTAAAGATAAAATTACAAAAAAAAACAAATTACAAATAAGCACATAAACAGACACACGAAGACATTAAAAACTAAGTCCAGATAACTCTATACGAAACTAGAGGAAACATGCGAAGCTATTCTGCTCATCGAGTCCAAAAGGAACCAATGTGTTTAGGACATTAATCCACCTGCATTCACGTTGAAATAGAAGGCGTTTCATATCTCCGCCTCTAATGCCAGTGTGGATCCTGTCAATGCCCCACACTTGTTACCCATCTTTTTTTTTTTTTTTTATTTCCAGACACATGGAGGTATTGATCCTGGGATAGTAAGGAGGTCCTGTTGACATGTTTGGCCCTCTTATATCCTTTTTTGATGCATCTCTTGCTGTAGCCATGTTCACTAAATCTCTCCCCAAGGTCCACCGCCTGACGCTCAAAAGCCTCTTCAGAGGTGCATATTCTCCTCATCCGGAGAAATTGACCCACAGGTACAGCCCTGATGGTTGAACTCATGTGCGCGGAGGATGCATGGAGTAATGCGTTCACTAAAGTCTCTTTCCTATGCACATCCGTACCCAATGAGCCATCAGGCTGTACCTGTATTTTAAGGTCAAGAAAGGAAATTTCCTTTGGATGCCAAGAATAAGTGAGTCTAATGTTGAAGTTGTTGCGGTTCAACCCGGATACAAATGAATACTATTGTTATTGACGTCCACCACACTCTGATGTGAGAGAATGAAAGTGGGATTTATATTCATCCACAGTTCCATATTACACTCCTGGAGAACCATATTATGTTCACGGACTTTGTTTGTTTGTTGTTATTTCTTTTGATGATGTTATTTAGTTCTCTGTCCTATATAGTACATTGTAATTAATGAATTATTATCTGTATATCAGGCAATTATATGCTATGGTTGTATATAACAATTTTGCACAGCACTCTGCACTTTAGCACCTCACCTCTTATATACTTACTGCGGGATATATACCTACATTCGCTCTCACTGACCTTCTCTCTGGGACTTGTGCGCATGACGGTGACGTGCATCGCCGCCGGCGTCCATTGGGTCGGACGTGTGAGTCACGGTTGCCATGGTTCTGGCTCCCTGGCTTCTCGCTCGGCCCGGACAGCCGAGCGGTGATTCTAGTTCAGGCGCTAACGTCATTGGCGCATGCGCCGCTTATTGAGTCCCATTATCAGCCTCAGGTGCGGTGGCCTTATAAAAACATTGTTAGTGACACACGCTGTACAGCCCCCCGAAGAAGCCTACGCAAAACGCGCGTAGGGGCTGGCGCTGCCACGCACACACCACGACTAAAATGGGTGAGGTCCAGTCCTTTACATGATTGTAGACTTGCTATTGATAGGGAGTCCCCAGTGGGATTTATCATGTGGAAACATTCATTATACACTTGGTTTTGTGAACTTGTGACCTCCAGTCGTTGATTTTAGGTGTGTTGTGTGGTATTTGTTACCTGTATCCGCTATTCACATAGTTACCTTATCATGACTGATAGTTCTGTATTTTACTTAAATATTTTATTGTTATATTGTTTAATAAATATTGATATTTTTTATACCTTCTATGGCAGTTCTGTGACTCCTTTTTCAGATGATGTATATATATTATGTGGGAGTTCTTCTGTCCGTTCTTGGACTTATATGTGGCTCTGTTCTAATTATTCAATTCCTTATATTGTGTTGTGATTCCACCTTCAGAAAAAGTTAAGGACAAATAACTTATTCCCCTAAATTACTACACATTTCCTTCATTCCTATCTTTTTTCAATGCCTCCTGAAAGAAAATAGAAAAATTAAGATACCACTAGTTTCTAGGGTGAGAGTGAAACCCTGAAAATTTGCGATTTTACACAAAATACAATTTTAGTTTTATGTACTGGATTTAAGTCAGTGAATGCTTTAAGATGCCTTTCTATTTTGATTTCCATTGTCTTAAAATGAAAATATAGGGTTTCTTATCAAGAAACAGGCAAATCAGTGAACTGCTTTTCGCGATGTGTGAATCTTGCTTATTGGGCAAATTGCTTTTCTACTATTGCACACCACAGCCCATTTTAGAAGCGTATATGGAATCATGTCTGGTTAAAGACATTCTACCCCCAATGTTACAATGACGGTTCCAAGACTGAATGTTAATTCAGTGTATAATATAATTTCGGACGTAGGGTTTGTCCACCATTATTGACCTTGTGTCTATGGTACATGAAGCCACATGACATCATCTTGTTATAGAGATATCTTTATTCTTTTTCCAAGTATTTCTTCTCAGCAGCGTTACACATTGTATAAATCAAGCTTTACCACCTCAGCTACTGGACCGCTGGGATTAACTGGACAGAAGATTGGGCTTTGTGTTGATGTTCTTCAACTCCGGCTATTTTTGTGTGAACAAACTGAATGTTCATAGTAATAGATGGTTTTCTAGGTTAAAAATAATACCTCAAAGCAAAACGCCTACTGTTGTCTGGAGAGTTAGAGCCGACACTAAATATTTCCTCAGAGACCTGATCCAGAACTGAACAATTATCAGTTGACAAATCTCCTATGTTGAGTGAAGGTTTAGTTTTACCTTTTCATTTTGCTTCAACTTTATTCACAGTACCATGCTATGGCTGTGTGAGGGCCATATATTTAGAGAAGATTGAAGGCTTCCTTGCTTCCCGTTGATAGGTTATTGTTATCAGCACACCGAGCTGTCATATTAATGTGTAAATAAGACTACGCTCACATAGAAACTGAGGGAATGTCACTGGGGGAAACGTTGCTGGTTTCTTGCTGTGATTGTAAGAATCCTAAACGTAAATAGATTCTTATTTTACTATTTTTTCCACCACAATGAAACATTAGGGCCAGTGGCTGACACAAATAGAACAGGGCCCTTGTGCAAGAACAGTATATGGGCCCTTTGCAGACCAATAGATCGGTCTATGACAAAAGCTGGGTGCGGATTTGGAGGTGGTAGTGGTGCCTCTTACCTCCAGGGCGCTGCACAGGCTGCACCAATGATATGTCAGCTCCTTATTAGGGCCAGCACAGTGGTAGCCAAAAGTGGACAGTGCACAAAAGTCGCTATGGATTCCTAGCCTAAAATGTTAAATACATTCTGTTTTTAGGTGAAAAATTTTTTCTTTTAATCAGCATTAAATTCTCACATGTACAGTTGTGGCCAAAAGTATTGACAACCCTGCAATTCTGTCAGATAATACTCAGTTTCTTCGTGAAAATGATTGTAAACACAAATTCTTTGGTATTATCATCTTCATTTAATTTGTCTTCAATGAAAAAACACAAAAGAGAATTAAGCAAAAAGCAAAACATTGATCATTTCACACAAAACTCCAAAAATGGGCCAGACAAAAGTATTGGCACCCTCAGCCTAATACAGTACTTAGTTGCACAACCTTTAGCCAAAATAACTGCGACCAACCGCTTCCGGTAACCATCAATGAGTTTCTTACAATGCTCTGCTGGAATTTTAGACCATTCTTCTTTGGCAAACTGCTCCAGGTCCCTGATATTTGTAGGGTGCCTTCTCCAAACTGCCATTTTTAGATCTCTCCACAGGTGTTCTATGGGATTCAGGTCTGGACTCATTGCTGGCCACCTTAGAAGTCTCCAGTGCTTTCTCTCAAACCATTTTCTAGTGCTTTTTGAAGTGTGTTTTGGGTCATTGTCCTACTGGAAGGCCCATGACCTCTGAGGGAGACCCAGCTTTCTCACACTGGGACTGGGCCCTACATTATGCTGCAAAATTTGTTGGTAGTCTTCAGACTTCATAATGCCATGCACATGGCCAAGCAGTCCAGTGCCAGTGGCAGCAAAGCAACCCCAAAGCATCAGGGAACCTCCGCCATGTTTGACTGTAGGGACTATGTTCTTTTCTTTGAATGCCTCTTTTTTTCTCCTGTAAACTCTATGTTGATGCTTTTGGCCAAAAACCCCTACTTTTGTCTCATCTGACCAGAGAACATTCTTCCAAAACGCTTAAGGCTTTTTCAGGTAAGTTTTGGCAAACTCCAGCCTGGCTTTTTTATGTCTCGGGGTAAGAAGTGGGGTCTTCCTGGGTCTCCTACCATACAGTCCCTTTTCATTCAGACGCCGACGGATAGTACGGGTTGACACTGTTGTACCCTCGGACTGCAGGGCAGCTTGAACTTTTTTGGATGTTAGTCAAGGATCTTTAGCCAACATCTGCACAATCTTGTGTTGAAATCTCGTCAATTTTTCTTTTCCGTCCACATCTGGGAGGTTAGCCACAGTGCCATGGGCTTTAAACTTCTTGATGACACTGCGCACGGTAGACACAGGAACATTCAGGTCTTTGGAGATGGACTTGTAGCCTTGAGATTGCTCATGCTTCCTCACAATTTGGTTTCTCAAGTCCTCAGACAGTTCTTTGGTCTTCTTTCTTTTCTCCATGCTCAATGTGGTACACACAAGGACACAGGACAGAGGTTGAGTCAACTTTAATCCATGTCAACTGGCTGCAAGTGTGATTTAGTTATTACCAACACCTGTTAGGTGCCGCAGGTAAGTTACAGGTGCTGTTAATTACACAAATTAGAGAAGCATCACATGATTTTTCAAACAGTGCCAATACTTTTGTCCACCCCCTTTTTTATGTTTGGTGTGAAATTATATCCAATTTGGCTTTAGGAAATTCTTTTTGTGTTTTTTCATTTAAGACAAATTAAATGAAGATAATAATAAGAAAGAATTTGTGTTTGCAATCATTTTCAGGAAGAAACTGAGTATTATCTGACAGAATTGCAGTGGTGTCCATACTTTTGGCCCAAACTGTAGTTTATTTGTTGTTGATTGTCTGTTAACATGGATGATTCCACAACACTAAAAAAACAACACATGTGAATGGAGTTGTGCAAAAAACACTCAAGTGATTCAAAAAAATAAATTCTATATGCCGTACATTTTCAGATCCTTACCATGTCAAGTAAGGGCTCGGTCTGTGTGCTGTTAGTATGCAAAATGGTTAGCATAAGGATAGCACAGGGACCAATGCAAGTCAATGTAGAAGTTCACATGAAAGTTGTTGTTTTTTTACATACGAATCAAGACAAAAAATATTAAGCTCAGTATCCATATGGAACATCAAACATCTTAAAACAGTAGATTATATGCTCTCAATTTTTTTCTACCCAGTTTAGTTTGAAGTATTGTAATTTTGTGATAACGTTTGCAAATACTTACCTATTATATATACTGATAACACATAAAACATCAATACTGGATTTAGGAGTAAAATACGTCACACAAAAAACTCCCAACTATTGGACAAACACTATCGCCAAGTCTGTACAAAAATGAACCAGTTCGTGACTATCTGGTTACATCACCAAAGCTAGAACAGATATGGTGCTACTCACTGAAATTATTGCATTGTTCCTAAAGGGGTTGTCAGGCCTTAGGCTACAAGTCTGCAGTCATCAGTCATTATGTGTGACTGCAGACTTGTGGATTCTCAAATCGCAAGCACTGAAGATTCTCTAGTGCCAGTGCTCATGTGACCGCAGGTATGCGATTTGTATATTTCTGGACACGTTCTGATTAGATGTCTTAGGCCGCTCTCAAAACACTGCACTGAGCGAGGCCACGCACGTCTAGTCGGTATGTAACGGCATGTATGCAGAATCCTCACACTCGCATGATGTCAGATGCAATATATTCGGATGCACAATGTGCACCTTAAAAACCCGTATTACAAGCTTATTAAATACTTAAAAGATGCCACCAAAATGCCTTAAAGGGAATCTGCCAATCTGCTAGTGGCATGTCATAGATCAGACGGAGCAGAGCAGATTGATACATATTTTTAAGAGAAAACACTCAGTATAATCTGTGTTTTCACCATTTAAACCTCGACTCTTCTTGGGATTTTCGGTCCAGTGGACGGTCCTATCCGTGAATGACAGCTGTCTATCTGTACTCTTAGACATCTATTAGACAGGTAACATATGCTTCTGGCCATTAATTGCACAGTAATTAAAAAACACATGTTCAGTTTTACTATTCTGCTCTATAAGGAATGTGTTTTTATCCATTATGTGTTCTGACCAAGGACCAAATTGCCCTGAACTGCATCAGCCTTACAGAAATTTGTCCCTAGCTGTGTGTATGGCTGAAGTTTTTACAAAAAGTTAAAAGCATTTAGTGATTTTTACTACCTCTGGATGCTAGATTTCTATTCATCTGCAGTGGTTAAACGTATAATTAAAGGTATGGCTGTAAAGATAGAGTTTTTAGTTTTATTTTCTTACGTATACGGTTTAGAGTTAAGAGTCAATACTGCCAATGCTGTATTTTACAAAAACAAGCACAGTATTTTAAGGGAACTTATGTCCCACAAAGCTATTAGCCTGTAGATATGGGGTTAATCTGCAGGTTAATAGTGTTCTAAAGCTGTGCGGCTGCTGTACTGAAAGTCTGGCTTCCAGTAGGATATGAGCTTTATTCCTCCTGGCAGCCTCTGGCTTTCAGTCATAGAGGTGTGGCTTCAGTCACCGCTCAGTACACTAGAGCGGTGGCTTAAGCTACGCCCAAGCAGATTGACAGCCAGTTTTGCAGCACATCAATGCTGAACAAGTTGTCAATTAATGTGCAGGGGCACGCTTACAGTTGTTGCTCACTGCATAGCGACTGTAGCTGCGCCGAGACGCCTCCATAACTGAAAGCCATAAGCTGCTGGGAGGAATAATGTTAATTTCCTCCCAGTAGCCACACTTCCAGTGTGGAGGCCGTACTGATCTAGAACAATATTAATCTGCAGATTAATGCCATATTTGCAGGTTAATAGAGCTTGGGGAAATGAAAGATTCCCTTTAAAAATGTGCTGCTTTCTTGAGTGCTAAAGTCCATTCATTGCAGGTTACTTTAGAGCAAACAACCCAAATTTAATCGAACACCTTATTTTTTCAGGCCACCGTCAGCTCTCTCAAATCCGCAAATCACATTCATAGATAAAGTAATACAGCAAAGTATCTTCAATGTTAATTTAGATGCAGTTCTGCTCATCGTATATCATATATAGAAGACATCAATAATAAACCATTATCATACTCATTAATTTGATTATCAATGATCCCAATATCATAATGCTGGTCTGGGCCACACTACACAAACATAAGGTGTCCCCAGATCAGTCAAACAAGCTCCATAACAGACATATTTATCAAATAGGAGAAGAAAAGGAGCATACAATCTAAGTATTTTTTAATAAACAAATGTCTTTATTAAATACAAAGAGATAAAATACAGGAATAATTCCATATGGGGTGCAATCCAGTCAAGCACGGGGGGGAGAACCATCCCCTGCAATTCCCATGTTACATATAAGAATAGTAGTCAGGGGGCAAAAAAAGACCCCACATAAAGAGTACTAGGAAGCCTTGACACACATGTATCCGAAACAGTATTATGGCAAATAGTGGCACTAAACCAGAAATAGTACAAAGTACGTGGTGAGGTGACAAGCACTGTTGCTAAGCCTACCTACAGACATCATGGCAACCAGTGACACTATACCAAGAGTAGTATGCAGTACACAGTAAACAGTAAAGTGGCAGATACTGTGGTCAAGCTTACCTACAAGGGGTGCAGGGGAAGGGGAAGGGTCCCGCCGGAAAAGAAAAGCGCCCCGACGCGCGTTTCGCGGCTCCAAAGCGCCGCTTTCTCAAGGTTCCCCCCCCCGTGCTTGACTGGATTGCACTCCACATGGAATTATTCCTGTATTTTTATCTCTTTGTATTTAATAAAGACATTTGTTTATTAAAAAATACTTAGATTGCATACTCATTAATTGTAGCACGTACAGACGTGGTGTCCATAAAGTTCCAGCAGTGACATCTTAGGTCCACAATGGTGGAAATGCAATTCCTTAAAGGTACCGTCACACATAACGATATCGTTAACGATATCGTTGCTTTTTGTGACGTAGCAACGATATCGTTAACGAAATCGTTATGCGTGACAGCGACCAACGATCAGGCCCCTGCTGGGAGATTGTTGGTCGCTGGGGAAAGTCCAGGACTTTATTTCGTCGCTGGATCTCCCGCTGACATCGTTGAATCGGTGTGTGTGATGCCGATTCAGCGATGTCTTCACTGGTAACCAGGGTAAATATCGGGTTACTAAGCGCAGGGCCGCGCTTAGTAACCCGATATTTACCCTGGTTACCATTGTAAAAGTAAAAAAAAAAAACACTACATACTTACATTCCGGTGTCTTGTCATGTCCCTCGCCTTCAGCTTCCCGCACTGACTGTGAGCGCCGGCCGGCCATAAAGCAAAGCACAGCGGTGACGTCACCACTGTGCTTTACGGCCGGCGCTCAGTCAGTGCAGGAAGCTTAAGGCGAGGGACGTGACCAGACACCGGAATGTAAGTATGTAGTGGTTTTTTTTTTACATTTACAATGGTAACCAGGGTAAACATCGGGTTACTAAGCACGGCCCTGCGCTTAGTAACCCAATGTTTACCCTGGTTACCCGGGGACCTCGGCATCGTTGGTCGCTGGAGAGCTGTCTGTGTGACAGCTCTCCAGCGACCAAACAGCGATGCTGCAGCGATCGGCATCGTTGTCTAGATCGCTGCAGCGTCGCTTAATGTGACGGTACCTTTAGTGAAGGATTATATAAAGTAAAGAATGGAATTTTACCTAATCAATTACCATTTAGCAAACACAAAGCACAAGACCACACAATACTATTAGTGGTTGAGTTTACATATAAGCTTTTTTATAGATTTAATATGAAAATTTCAGGTATGGATATTGTTCATGCAGAATAATACTAGCTGAAGGACTCCAATCTACATACAGATGCCTGACCGAAGTGAATTTTGAAACTGGCTTAAATTGATTACTATATAATGAAACCAATCTGGAGGAAAAAAAACCCTCCAGGCACAGCAGTAGATATCAAGTGCAAGTAAGACTATACAATATTACTTAACTTGTTTCTATTGAAAAGGAACTGCATTATATCAGTTTCCGTATGTATAAAATTACCATTTTGGTAAGGTAATTTAATTATGTAAAATGGCAAGGGAGCCACAAAACTAATTCACATTGTAAGCATCTTTTTGCGAGTGACAATTTTCGTTTGTTTTAGGTTGTCTCTCATGACACAAGGCTAAGGATCTTATTTAGAACTTATGCTTTAGCAATATTCCAGCCTAAGGGCTCCCTCACAGGTCAATGATTTCGTTCTACCAGTTATTTCATCACAATTTATCATCAGAGTTTGGTCAGTGTCAGTTTTACGATCAGAGATTGGTTTCTCCACCTTCTCCTATCACACACTACATGAAAAATTGACAGCACATGGATGGCAATGGAGTCCTGTAATGGAACCACAGACTTGGGAAATTTGATCTGAGACCCTGATGAAAATCACACATGTCTCTGGGATTTTGTGTGGACTTCTTGGTTTGCAAAAATATGAGAACAGCCCTTTAAACTATCACAAGCTTTTAAAAATCATGGCTACAACTTGAACAAAAAAAAACTGAGGTCTGAATGAGCACCTACTCTCAGGAGGCATTGTTTAGGCTTGCCAACGTTTTAATACCAGGGGGTAAACACTAAAATTCCAACAGTACTGATATATTCACCAAATAATGTCATCATAATGTCATAGTAAAGCCAGGTGACACACAGTAATTCTTTTACTAGTATCTAGATGGCACGCACGCTCATGCTGCTTAGCACATAAGAGATGAACATTTGTCAACACTTAGGAAATAGTATAGGCCCTTTTTACTAAAGAAATGCTTGACACAAAATATTGATTAACGATCAGCAGACGTGAAGTGATATGAAGCAAATAAGAGAGTCTAGCATGCCTAGAAAGTCTCAGTACTATTTTTCAACATTGCTGTATCTCACAATTTTATAACTTCTCAACAAGACAGATACAACATTACTAGTATCACAAATCGGCTGTGACTCAGCTTCAGATGCCAACATAGACTGCAATTTCTGAACCACCTATGTGTTCCTTGAAGAAAACCAACAATCTCATTGGCATATAGTGAGCTGATAGTTCAGTTTAGGAGAACCGCAGCTGGGCCTGAAATGCTGTCTATATAAGGATCATAACATTTGGACATGTGACACTGGCCCAACAAAGACTGGGAGGCCACTTATTCACTTTGTCTACAACAAGCACAATTAGAGGAAAAGAAAATGTGGATATTGTCTAAATCCCAATTATTTTTTAACTAGATGGTGGCCCGATTCCAACACATCGGGTATTCTAGAATCTGTATGTAGTTTATTTACAAAGTTTTCAGAATAATGCAATTTACACACAGGATTCGGCTGGCCGGCCGCGAGCAATTAGCGAAGCGTGGTTCAAATTGCCACGTAGTATATTGCCAAGCCATGTAGTTTATTGCACAGCCACGTAGTATGTAGCACAGCCCACGTGGTATATTGCCCAGCCATGTAGTATATTGCTCAGCCACGTAGTATATTGCCCAGCCACGTAGTATATTGCCCAGCCACGTAGTATATGGCCCAGCCACGTAGTATATAGCACAGACACGTGGTATATAGGACAGACACGTAGTATATTGCCCAGCCACGTAGTATATTGCCCAGCCACATAGTATATTGCCCAGCCACATAGTATATTGCCCAGCCACATAGTATATTGCCCAACCACATAGTATATAGCACAGACACGTAGTATATAGGACAGACATGTAGTATATTGCCCAGCCACGTAGTATATTGCCCAGCCACATAGTATATTGCCCAGCCACATAGTATATTGCAAAGCCACATAATATATAGCACAGCCACACAGTATATAGCACAGAGACGTAGTATATAACACTGCCCATGCAGTATAAAACACAGGCCACATAGTATATAGCACAGAGATGTAGTATATTGCCCAGCCACGTAATATATACCACAGCCACGTAGTATATTGCACAGCCACATAGTATATAGCACAGAGACATAGTATATAACACAACCCATGCAGTATATAACACAGGCCACGTAGTATATAGCACAGCGATGTAGTATATAGCACAGACACATAGTATATAGCACAGACACGTAGTATATTGCCCAGCCACGTAATATATTGCACAGCCACGTAGTATATTGCACAGCCACGTAGTGTATAACACTGCCCATGCAGTATAGAGCACAGTGATGTAGTATATTGCCCAGCCACATAATATATTGCCCAGCCACGTAGTATATAGCACAGCCCACGCAGTATCAAACACAGCCCACGTAGTATATAGCAATCAGATCCAGCCGAGGCGTTTACCGATGCTCCTCACGACGCTCCGGTCCCAAGAGTGCATTGCGGTCTCACAAGATGATGGCGTAGCGGTCTCGCGAGACCGCTACATCATCATCTCGCGAGACCGCAATGCATGGACTGGTCACCGGAGCATCGCGAGGAGCGGCAAAGGCACCGGAAGGTGAGTATATGATGATTTTTTATTTTTTTTATTATTTTTAACATTAGATCTTTTTACTAATGATGCTGCATAGGCAGCATCAATAGTAAAAAGTTGGTCACACAGGGTTAATAGCAGCGTTAACGGAGTGCGTTACACCACGGCATAACGCGGTCCGTTAACGCTGCCATTAACCCTTTGTGAGTGCTGACTGGAGGGGATTATGGAGCGGACACTGACTGCGGGGAGTAAGGAGCGGCCATTTTGCACCAGACTGTGCCCATCGCTGATTGGTCGTGGCCGTTTTGCTGTGACCAATCAGCGACTTGAGATTTCCATGACAGACAGAAGGACAGACAGAAAGACGGAAGTGACCCTTAGACAATTATATAGTAGATTACATATCACATACAAATCCCATACATGCGGAGGAAGTGAGAGCTGCTGTTCTCCCTTCTTCCAGATGTATGTGGATGGGGAAAGTGAAACCAGTGTTTCCTGTGAAACCAGCAAAATGACATGCGATTCCTGGGAGAGCCAGTGCCGACATCACTGAAATGCCACTGGCACCGGAGGCGAGTATAGGTGATACTATTTTACAAGCGGAGGGGGACACATATGGATTGAGAATGAGTTGTCCAAGTAATGGACAACCCCTTGAATATTTAGTAGCACAATCTTTTGACGCGATCATTGCAAACAAAATGATTTCTGACTCTCTCAATGAGACTTGTTCACCTGTCCACAGATATTTTGTCCCATTCCTTGTGAGCAAAGTGCTCCCGCTGTCTCAGGTGTGACGGTGTCTTTTCCTGATGGCATGTTTGTGCTCCTTCCACAGATGTTCAATAGGATTTACATCAATGCTCATAGAAGACAAATTGAGACTAGTCGAACCCTTTGCTCTTAGCCACTCTTAGATATTTTTAGCTGTGTGTTTTGGGTCCTTATCCTACTAGAGTATCCATGACATTTGATTGAGACCAAACTTTCTGGCACTGGGCAGCACAATTCGCTCGAGAATTCCTTTATAGTCTTGACATTTCATTGTATCCTACACAGATTCAAAAGCACCCTGTGCCGAATGCAGCACAGCAACCCGAAAACATAACCAAGCCTCCTCCATGTTTTACTGTAGTTTCAATGTTCTTTTCTTTGTATGTTTCCTTTTTACATCTGTGAACATAGAGCTGATGTAACTTGCTAAAAAGCTCCAGCTTTATTTCATGTGTCAAAAGACATTCTCCCAGAAGTTTTGTGGCTTATCAACATGAATTTTGGCAAATTCCAGTCTAGTTTTTTTATGATTTGCTTTCAACAGTGATTTCTTCCTCGGAAATCCACTTTTGCCAAGACAGCGATGGATGGTGCATTCTAACATTGATGTACCTGGATCTTGGAGTTCACCTCTAATTTCTTTGGAAGTTGTTGTGGCGTCTTTGGTTACTATTCAAATTATCCATCTGCTCAATTTGTCATCAATTTTACTGTAGCAGCCACATGCAGGAAGGTTGACTACAGTCCCATAGACTTTAAAGGGAATCTGTCACATCAGACCTATCTAAACTATTAATATGGGCATACAGGTTATAGAATGCTTAAACAGTCATTCCTGTGAGTTTCATATCAGCTGTGCTGTTGCTGAGAAATCATCTTTTATCATTTTATATAAGTGACCTCTTCCAGACTTCGGGGTGGATTGTAACTGGAGAGAACTCTACCCCCAGAAGTTATTTTACACAAAGGAGGTGTTCCCAGTGTGAGACAAGTAACCAACACAGGAAAAATGAACTTTGTCTTCTTGCAAACAAATTTTTGCTTCTCTCTCAGCTCTGCAGTATTGCAACAATATTGCAAAAATGTCTGCCTTTGAGATGGACTTGAAGCTGAGGAACCTGCAAGATGTCAGTTATCAAGAGCGCAGAGAGTGGCCATTACACATCACACTGGTAACTCCCCCTTATATTTAAAATAAGCTCTGGGGGCATAGTTATCTCCAGACACCATCTGTCCCGAAGCCTGGAAGAGGTCACTTATATAAAGTCATCCCATATGATTTCACAGCAACACAGCTGTTATGAGACACACAGGTAGGACTGTTTCACCAGTTTATAGCCTCTATGCCCATATTAATAGCTTAGATTGTTCAAATGTGGTGACAGATTCCCTTTAAACTTCTGAATGATACATGCAACTGTAGTACCAGGAGCATCAAGCTGTTAGAAGATGGTCATACAGCCTTTACCTTTACCATGTTTGTCTATAATTTTCTTTTTAATCTCCTTCCTGAGACAATTCTCTCCTTAGCTTTCTATGTTCCATGTTCAGTGTGGGACAAAACATGATTCCAAACAGCACAGTGACTACTTTTCCCTCTTGATAGCCCGTTTGACTGATTACAAGGTTGTTGACACCTTACGATGCTATTTACAGGAAACATCTTAATTTAGCATCTTTTCTAGTGATACCATCATTTTTGTTCAGGACATTTTCATTTTTTTATTGCATTTTTTTCTGCTGAAATACAATTGAAAAGCAATGTCTGCTTTTCGTTAGTTGATACTCTGTCCATTTAATTAAAAAATACCTGCCAGTTTCAAGCTATTTCAGTGACTATTGTGGGTTTATTTTAGAGGAAGGTACCGACAATTTTGTCTATGTGTCTATTGATAAACAGCAGCAATCGCAGTCTGCCCTAACACGCGCAATTCAAGTTACTTTTTATTGCTGTGATAATGGTCTTAATGTGTAACCCATTCCCCGTCCTGGTACGTCATTATACTGAGGAGTTACCCAAAGGGGGGCATGGTTTGGCTTCTTAGCTGAGCTGGATTTGTGGAGCTAAAACAAACAGTGTTAGGAGTGTGTTTTGAATATTAGTTTAGCTGTACTTTGTAAAGTAAATACTAAAAGTGTTAATATTAAGTTAAACAATATCACAAATGGTCTCAGAAACCATGGAATCTACTTTTCTCACAAAAGTAGTTGTTAGTTACAGGCAATAAAATAAATAAGGAGGCTTTACCTGTGAAGTCAGAAAAAGTTATGGAAGACAGCCTATACTGGGCTATGTTGGGATAATGTATGCTTCAACTAAGGGTTGATTGTGACTTGTAGGATTGCTAATTCCAACAGGTGGCGCTATAGAGTTTAAGTCCTCTTTTTCTCAGAAGAGGCAATTTGCATATCAAATAAGGGTTGTAATGCAGATAAGAGGGAAGCTTGCTGCACTGTTAAAAGGTAATTTTTTTGGTGGAAATAGATCTAAACTGTTCCTTTTTCGACTCTTGTGGAGTTAATCAATGGAGTTTTTATGATTCACACTGCTGTTCTTAAATTGTATTTTTAGGGCTTCATCATGTAAGGTGAATGCTATTTGTAAAATGCTGGTACATGAATCATGGTCAAATGATGGATATATAAAGCTGTGCATGCATTCATTTAGATTTCGTATTGCAATGTGTTATCTATTGGACTGTATAGTAATCATACAACCCCGGTGGGAATGCATATCATACATTCCAATGTACAATGACTGAAAACAAATCTAGCATGAAAACACTGAGGCTACTGTATATGATTAGCCTACACTTCATTCCACAACTGTGAATTTTAGGCCAGGTGCAAACACAAAATACTGGATGTATCTTTGAATCAAAGGGATATACAGTACGAAATGCCAAAAAAATTGCTTGATCACTACAGAGTATTTAATGCCGGCTAATGAAAAGTCAGACAGGACAGCGGATACAGTGTGTGCGGAGATGCAATGTTATACATTCTCTGGGTGCATAACCTTGGGAGTGCATGACTGTTGGTTCCCTTTTAGTAAAGTTAAAGAGGTATTCTCAAGTTTAGAAGTTATACCCTATCCAGAGGATAGACAATAACTTCCTAATCACTGGGATCCCCACCGATCCCAACAAGTGGGGCATTGAAGAGTCCCATGTGAATGGAGTGGCGGTCAATCATGTGCACTAATGCGCCATTTACCCTTAATAGAACCACTAGAAATAGCCGAGCGTCGCACTGTGCTAGTCTGCTGGACTCCCTTAAGAATTAATGAAGTGTCAGTGATCGACCGCTGCTCCATTCACATGAGGCTCTTCAGTGTCCTGGTTCTAAGGATGGAAGAAGATCTCAGAATTCAAACCTCAAGAGTTTGGGAAGTTATTCCTTACCCTGAGGATAACTTACAAACTTGAGAAGGCTACTTTAATAAGCAGTTAATATATTAGGGTGAATTTCCAGGCTTTAGCTTGACATCCCATTGGCCTGGGACATCAGATAATATTTACATTTAGAAGAAATATAATGGGTTGGAGGGTCTGGTGCTTCTTTTTGCGTCATCATCACCTCCCAGGCAGGGTCAGAGAGAATAGCGATTCACCCGCCCTCTCTAATTTTTTTTCTAGCTAAACACACCAAACGTTAACTTTTTTTTTTCATTAAACCACCATTTTTCATATGTCACTTGTGTGTTGGCAGATTAATCTCATCTGGCTTTTTGAAGGACTTTGATGGATTTTAATTGATCTCTCAATTTAGTCAGAAGAAATAACATCACATGTCTGCCATGCAGAGAAGGTTGTATTTTGGGAAAGTGCACTCAGAAGTTTTTAGTGATTTTAGCACACAAGGCACGTTATATGGAATAATAAGAAACAAACACTTTGGCCTCCTCTTACACTTGAAAAGAAGTAGGTTGGTTTTGTTTAATGTTTGACAATTACACAGTGCCTTGCGAAAGTATTCGGCCCCCTGGAACTTTTCAACCTTTTCCCACATATCATTCTTCAAACATAAGGATACCAAATGTAAATTTTTCGTGAAGAATCAACAAGTGAAACACAATTGTGAAGTTGAACAAAATGTATTGGTTATTTAAAATTTTCATGGAAATTCAAAAACTAAAAAGTGGGGCGTGTAATATTATTCGGCCCCTTTAACTTAATACTTTGTTGCGCCACCTTTGTCTGTGATTACAGCTGCAAGTCGCTTGGGGTATGTCTCTATCAGTTTTGTACATCGAGAGACTGAAATTCTTACATATTCTTCCTTGGCAAACAGCTCGAGCTCAGTGAGGTTTGATGGAGATCGTTTGTGAACAGCAGTTTTCAGCTCTTTCTACAGATTCTTGATTGGATTGAGGTCTGGACTTTGACTTGGCCATTCTAACACATGGATATGTTTATTTGTGAACCATTCCATTGTAGGTTTTGCTTTAGGTTTGGGATCATTGTCTTGTTGGAAGACAAATCTCCGTCCCAGTCTCAGGTCTTTTGCAGACTCCAACAGGTTTTCTTCAAGAACGGTCCTGTATTTAGCTCCATCCATCTTCCCATCAATTGTAACCATCTTCCCTGTCCCTGCTGAAAAAAACAGGCCTAAACCATGATGCTGCCACCACCATGTTTGACAGTGGGGATGGTGTGTTCCGGGTGATGAGCTGTGTTGCCTTTACGCTAAACATATCATTTGGCATTGTTGCCAAAAAGTTTGATTTTGGTTTCATCTGACCAGAGCACCTTTTTCCACATGTTTGGTGTGTCTCCCAGGTGGCTTGTTGCAAACTTTAAACAACACTTTTTATGGATATCTTTGAGAAATGGCTTTCTTCTTGCCACTCTTCCATAAAGGCCAGATTTGTGCAGTGTACAACTGATTGTTGTCCTATGGACAGACTGTCCCACCTCAGCTGTAGATCTCTGCAGTTCATTCAGAGTGATCAAGGGCCTCTTGGCTACATCTCTGATCAGTCTTCTCCATGTTTGAGATGAAAGTTTAGAGGGACGGCCGGGTCTTGGTAGATTTGCAGTGGTATGATACTCCTTCCATTTCAATATGGTCGCTTGCACAGTGCTCCTTGGGATGTTTAAAGTTTTGGAAATCATTTTGTATCGAAATCCGCTTTAAAGCTTCTCCACAACAGTATCACGGACCTTCCTGTTGTGTTCCTTGGTCTTTATGATGCTCTCTGAGCTTCAAACAGAACCCTGAGACTATCACAGAGCAGTGCATTTATACGGAGACTTGATTACACACAGGTGGATTATATTTATCATCATTAGGCATTTAGGACAACATTGGATCATTCATGAGATCCACAATGAACTTCTAGAGTGAGTTTGCTGCACTGAAAGTAAAAAGACGGAATAATATTGCACGCCCCACTTTTCAGTTTTTGAATTTCCACAAAAAAATTTAAATAACAAATAAATTTCGTTCAACTTCACAATTGTGTTCCACTTGTTGTTGATTCTTCACCAAAAATTTACATTTGGTATCTTTATGTTTGAAGCATGATATTTGGGAAAAGGTTGAAAAGTTCCAGGGGTCTGAATACTTTCGCAAGGCACTGTAATTGCTAATTCATTATAATTTTTGGGTTGGATGGTACTGATATTCTTTGGATTTGTTAAGCCCAATCTAAACATTTTTATGGGGAGCATGAAGCAAGTACAATTTACAATACATACTATATATTATTACCCACAGTGTCTAGGTATACATGACATAACTACGATTGCCAGTTAAGGCCTCAAGTCCAGCTGCCAGATCAATGTATTATACATTAAAATCCAATATTCTTCATTATTTTCTGATTAAAATTTAGTGACAGATTGCAGTATCAAAAACTATCACATTTTGAATGTACTGGCTGCTCTTATTCCTGATATTCCAGTTCCCTTTTCCAAGTGGGTTACTATTGTACCTCCATAATATTTAAATTTTAAACCCTTAAAAGACCCGGGGTATTTTCATTTTTGCGTTTTTGTTTTTCGCTCACCTCATTCCAAGAGCCATAACTTTTTTATTTTTCCGTCAATATGGCCATGTGAGGGATTATATTTTGCGGGATGAGTTGTAATTTTGAATGACATCATTGGGAAAAAAATTCCAAGTGCAATCCCACACTTGTTTTTTGTTTGGGTTTTTTGCTAGGTTCACTAAATGCTAAAACTGACCTAACATTATGATTCTCCAGGTCATTACGAGTTCATAGACACCAAACATTTCTAGTTTCTATTTAATCTAAGTGGTGAAAAAAAATTCCAAACTTTGCTAAAAAAAAAAAAAAATTGCGCATTTTTCTGATACCCATAGCGTCTCCATTTTTGGTGATCTGGGGTTGGGTGAGGGCTTGTCCAGCATCAACAACCATAGAGGCCTTGAGACCTCTGGTTGTTATGCCGACGTGCAGATGACCCCCGATCATGTGACTGGGTCATCAGTGTGCGCATTTCCGGCCACATGGCCGGAAGCGCTTGCTAAATGCTGCTGTCAGAGTTTGACAGTGGCATTTAAATAGTTAATAGGTGCGGGTGGATCGTAATTCCACCCGCGCCTATTGCGGTCACATGTCAGCTTTTCAAAATAGCTAACATGTTCCAGCTTTGATGTGGGCTCACCGCCGAAGCCCACATCAAAGCGGTGGTTCTACTCTCGGATGTATTATTCCGTAGTGTAGGTAAATGTTTAAATTTGCAGTAAGTAATAAGAATGCCTTAAAACATTCTCTCTCATTATTCTGGGATTTGGCAAATAATAATTATGGTAATCCTAATTGACCTAAAATGGGAAAGGTTTATTCTGACTACATGTCAGATATTGAGAAAAACATGCATATGTGTCTTTTTATATATATATATATATATATATATATATATATATATATATATAGTGCATGTAACTTCTGGTTTCAACTCTACATTATTTATTTAACCCCTTGCCATCACACCAAATTTTCATTTTTACAATTTCGCTATTTCCTCGCTTTCTTTCAAGACCAAAATCTTTTGAATTTTCCTGTTAACTTTTGTTTTTTGCAATCCAAGTTATAGATTTTATTGATACTATTCATTTGACCATATATTGTACTGAAAATGGAAAACCTTCCTTTGAACGTTGCATCAGTAAGACCTGCACTTTTACAGGAGAAATAGCAAACAGATGTTAACTGTTACAAAACAGCTAAGGCATTGCTAGACAGGAATTATAGAGTGCTTGCACATAAAGGGATTCTCTCACAAACACAGTACATTTTAGTCAATAGATCTTGGAATAAAATATTTGCCACAATTGGAGGTGTTAAAAAAATGTTCCTGTGCCGAGATAATCCTATACATGTACTGCTGCTATATTCTGTGTAATGGCTGTGTCTAACCATGCAGAAACATGGTCTGAAGATACCATAGCTACTGGCCAGGGGAGGAAGCAAAAGAGTATACAGACAGAACAGCAGGGGATTACAGATGCTGGTTTCTAGGAGGTACAGAATCAGAAATGTTTTACCCCACAGAAAGAATGAGCTGCGATCCCATGATGTCCTATCTGTATACTCTCTTTTGCTTCCCCCTTGGTCCGGAGCTGTACTATGTGCAGACCATGTTCCTACATGGTCAAACATGGCCATTACATTCTTTTTTTAACAAATACAACTTAATTACATCCAATTGTTTAAATTATTTTTATTCCAACAGCTATATATTAAAATGTCCTTTGTTCAAGATAAAATTACCCAACTAGAGAAAGCATGTAAACTAGATTTCCGCAGAAGTAGAAAAACTGTGGAAAACTATCCATGAACTACCCTTTGTTAAAAGGTTATACATAGTGTTGAGCATTCCGATACCGCAAGTATCGGGTATCGGCCGATACTTGCGGTATCGGAATTCCGATACCGAGATCCGATATTTTTGTGATATCGGGTATCGGTATCGGAAGTGTAAAATAAAGAATTAAAATAAAAAATATTGTTATATTCACCTCTCCGGCGGCCCCTGGACATCAGCGGGAGGATCCGGCGTCCGGCACGGCTTCTTTCTTCAAAATGCGCGCCTTCAGGACCTGTGGAATGACGTCCCGGCTTCTGATTGGTCGCGTGCCGCCCATGTGACCGCCACGCGACCAATCAGAAGCCGCGACGTCATTCCTCAGCTAAAGTCCTAGAATGAGCGCCTTCTAGGACCTGAGGAATGACGTCGCGGCTTCTGATTGGTCGCGTGGCGGTCACATGGGCGGCACGCGACCAATCAGAAGCCGGGACGTCATTCCACAGGTCCTGAAGGCGCGCATTTTGAAGAAAGAAGCCGTGCCGGACGCCGGATCCTCCCGCTGATGTCCAGGGGCCGCCGGAGAGGTGAATATAACAATATTTTTTATTTTAATTCTTTATTTTACACTTTAATATGGATCCCAGGGCCTGAAGGAGAGTTTCCTCTCCTTCAGACCCTGGGATCCATGAGGATACATTCCGATACTTGATGTCCCATTGACTTGTATTGGTATCGGATATCGGTATCGGCGATATCCGATATTTTTCGGGTATCGGCCGATACTATCCGATACCGATACTTTCAAGTATCGGACGGTATCGCTCAACACTAGTTATACACCATTGACAGAAAACTGTCAATTACGTGCCAGGCAGATCAAATTGTTGCTGATTTTACTTTTAGATTTCACTATATTATTATATTTTTTATTTATCTCACTATCCAATAATTCAAAATAACTGACACTTTTCACTCCCATTTTTGTCCTAAAGTGCAGGCCCCTATGACCAATCTTAGTGCTGGCCAATATCTGACAGCAAATTATCTTACAAAACACTTACATTAGGGGTTTCTAGCTAAATCTACAAAATACATGATTCGGGTGAAACCTCCGAGGGACCCATTGACTAATGAGGCAGCAGATACTCTGGACTCTGTGTGGCTTCTGTCTGGCAGTGTTCGTCTAGAAAAGCCGTACTGGGGGCCCACGGCACGTAAAGGGAGGCCGCCATGACGGGGTTACGTGGGACCTGGGGAGCTGGAGCAGTTAGAAGGGATACGGTTGTAAGGGGTTAACTGGGAACTCGAGGGGTGGCTTTAGGGGCATTTTTTGAAAATAAGGGGTGGAACTAGGGGACTGCGGGGAGGGGGCACATAAAAAGGGGCACGCTCCTCACGCAGGCATCCATTTTAGGTGCCTGCGTGACAAGTGAGGAATCTCTGTCACACTTACCAGAATGGACGTTGAAGCGATCCTCCAGCGTCTCCGGACGGCAGCCAGCTCCCAGGGGACAGATTGGCTGAATGCATCAGTTAACAGCCTTCTCCAGGGGACAACGGGAGCACCATCGCAGGCACCGCAGGACGGGCGCCGGCCGCGGAGGACTAGGCCTCCGGCGCGCCTAAGCCCGGACATCATCCCCAGGGCCCGGCGCCCAAATAGGAGCCCCTCTGCGGACCCTCCGGTAAGCAGCGCTGTTCCCTCCACCTCACAGCGCGGCGCCGGGAGGAATCCTCCAGTGCGGCAGGGCCTACAACGGGGGGCGGATCCTTCCTCCCCTCCTTCAGTGTCCGGGCGACGTGGGGCGGCAGGAGCAGGAGCCGGTACGGCGGCCGCCAGCATGCCCGCTGGCGCCGCTCAGCGTGGGAGGCAGCGACAGCCGAGGAGACGGGGGTCAGGTGCGGTGGCCCCTCAGCGCCGAGGATTATGCGGGTGGCAGTCGGCTGGCCCTGGCATCAGCGTGCGGCCTTCTGCAGCGCACAGCTCTGGAGTCTTCAACGCAGCAGCGCCCTCTGCTGGTGGTGGCCTGGATATTACAGCTTCAGCGCCCTCTGCTGGTGTTGGCCGGGATTTTCCTGCAGCTGCGCCCTCTGCTGGTGATGGCCGGGATTTTCCTGGATCTGCGCCCTCTGCTGGTGATGGCCGGAACTTTCCTGGATCTGCGTCCTCTGCTGGTGGTGGCGGAAATTTTCCGGATTCCGGCAGGTGACATTCCGTCGCTTCGGTACGCAGTGCCGGGGACGTATCCGTGGCAAGGAGCCGCACATCTTCCATCGGGCGGCAGGATGCTGGCTCGGCCTTTTCCCTTTCCGCAGCACTAGGGCAGTCGACGGCATCACCGAGTCGCCAGGACACGGATACGGCCGCCAGGAGTTCGGCGGGCAACATCGCGGATCAAGCAGGTCGGGATGCAGGACACCTTCGGCTGGGAGCTGGATCTTCGGCTGCTGGGCTCACAGCACCCAGGCAGCTAGGTGAGAACATTTTCCCTATCTTTAATTTGCCAGGCATAGTTTCCCCTGAAGCTAGGAATAGTGACATTACTTCGGGAGTTGCTAGCGGGGGTATGGGTTTAATCCTTAGAGGTTTAGGGGAGCTAGCGGGCTTGTGGGGGTCCGGTCTTAGCAGGGGGTCTTTGCCGTCAGCTGCTTGGTTGGGAAATACGGGGTCGTTTGAGGGGTCTAGACAGTTGTCTGAAGTTACGGGTACATCCAGCAGTGCGGGTCCTGCGGCAGACACGGGGAGCTCATCAAGGGAGAAGGACGGAACAGCACCAGGGCCTGGGTCAGGAATTGATGCACCAGGTGAGGGAGCTTTGCAGGATAAGGAAAAGGAGGATGTACCGCAACTAGACGATGCTGCTAGGGGGAGGTCTATGTCTGCTTCGAGGGCCCGTTAGGGGCACATTTAAAACAGGAGGTTAGGGAAAAAATCTGGAAAGGGGAGTACATAGAAATATTTTCTCTTTTACCCCTAGAGAGATTTAATTTGGATAGACCTAGAAGGGAGGACTCTAAAAAAGAAGATGAGGAGAAACGGAGATATAGGCTGATTCCCAGATCATTTTCAAATTGGCTGCAAGCTTTCGCTATTATGGCTAGCGTAATCGGGGAGAAGGCCCCGGAAAATTGCTCGGCATTATTTTGTTACTTAGATGCCATAGGGGAGGCTTACAGGACCTATGGGGGACAGGGTTGGTTACGTTATGACGAGCAGTTTCGTCAGCGTAAGGCTTTTAGGCCAAGTATCAGGTGGGATCACAAGGACATAGCGTTGTGGATGAGCGTTATGGTCCCGTCTCGTTTAGGTCAGACCAGCCAGCCTTTTCACGGGGGCGCCGGGAGTTCAGGGCAGTCAGGACACTCGGCGGCTTTGCAGAAGGGACTGTGTTTCGCCTTCAATGATGGTGTATGCAGATTCGGGAGCAAGTGTAAATATAGGCACGAGTGTTCAACCTGCGGGGGGGGTGCATAGCGCTTCAAAATGTTTCAGGGGTAACAGGCAAAAAGTCGGAGATTCAGCTGACAAAAGGGGTGACTCCGATGCAGTGGGTCGTGATGGAGGCCTTTCTAAGTAGATACCCTGATAGGTCAGCTGCAGTTTTATTGCGTGACGGTTTTAAGGAGGGTTTCAAAATCCCTTATGTTGAGCAGGATGTTAGTTTAAAAAGAAAAAATTTGAAATCGGCGTTACAATTCCCGGAGGTCGTGTCGGAGAAGTTGAATAAGGAAGTTGCTCTGGGAAGAATGGCAGGCCCGTTTGTCGCCCCTCCGATTGCAAATCTGAGGGTGTCACCTCTTGGCGTGGTCCCTAAGAAAGAACCTAATAAATTTAGGTTAATCCATCACCTGTCGTTTCCGAAGGGATCTTCGGTTAATGATGGTATTGATCCCGAGTTGAGTTCGGTGTCGTACTTATCATTCGATTCAGCGATGGAGTGGGTTCGAGCATGTGGAAAGGGGGCTAAGTTGGCGAAAACCGACATCGAAGCGGCCTTTCGTTTGTTGCCAGTTCATCCTGACAGTTTGCATTTATTGGGTTGTTTTTGGGATGGCGGCTTCTTTGTTGATCGTTGTCTTCCCATGGGTTGCTCGATTTCATGTGCTTACTTTGAGGCCTTCAGCACGTTCCTAGAATGGGTGGTGAAAGATGTGTCTGGGATACGCTCATGTTCGCACTATCTGGATGACTTTCTGTTTATAGGGCCAGCGGAATCAGCAGATTGTTCGATTTTGTTGCATACAATGGAGAGTGTGACAAAAAACTTCGGGGTGCCTTTGGCGGAGGATAAAACAGTTGGTCCGGTGACAGTGTTGAGCTTCCTAGGCATTGAAATCGACACGGTAGCAATGGAATGTAGGCTACCTGCAGACAAGGTTACCGCGTTGCGCCAAGATGTGGTTAATACGATTGGTTTGAAGAAGATAAATTTGCGCAGTTTGCAATCGTTGTTAGGGAAATTGAACTTTGCATGTAGGATCATGCCGATGGGTCGAGCGTTCTGCCGCCGCCTATCCTTGGCAACAGTAGGGGTAAAGTCCCCTTTGCATTTCATCAGGATAAAGAAAGAGTTTCGGGACGATTTGAAGATGTGGGCGGATTTTCTTGACGAGTACAATGGCAGATCTCTGTGGATTCAGCCGGTGGCAGATGCTACCTCCTTGGGCATTTTGGTGCATGTCGTTGAAATGAGTGGCTTTGGTCTTTTCTTTCATGGTAGCTGGTCAGCAGCGGCTTGGCCAGAAGAATGGAAGGAGGAGGGGTTAACAAACAACCGGCTACTGTTGCATTTGTTCCCCAGGGTAGTTGCGTTGGCCCTGTGGGGTGACAAATTGAGGAATTTGAAGATTTCTTTTCATTGTGAGCATGTTGGAACGGTGACGGCGGTAAACTCGTTGTCAGCGGCTACGCCTGCAGTAGTGAAGGTCTTGCAGCACTTGGTTTTCCTGGGTCTTAAGTTTAACTTATGGATTGTATCTGAAGTTAGCTTGTCAGCGCCTGATCCAATAGTTGTTGCTCTTTCTCAATTTCAGTGGCAGCTTTTCCGGGATTTGGCACCACAGGCGGAGAGCGCGGGCCGGGATTGTCCAGTGGAGTTGTGGAACCTGCCGCGAGGGCCGTAACAGAGTTATTTACCAAATCGCTCACGGATTCATCTTGGTCTCATTATAATCAGGCTTGGAGCTTGTGGGAATCCTGGATGTCAAGTATGGACCTGGATATGGAGGAGGAGTATGGTTTGTTGTTGTTCTTAGGTCATCATTGGGAGGCAGGTTGGTCTGTGACACGTTTGAATAAGTTTCTGGCGGGGCTAGCCTTCAACCTTAAATGGAGGGGGGATAAGGATATAACGAAATCCTTCTTGGTTCGGCAAGTTGTTCGGGGTTGGAAGAAAGGCTGGAAGGCTTCGGACGGTCGCCGACCCGTATCTTATGAGGTGCTCTCAGCCATTGAGCGGAAGTTGCAAGAGGTGTGTTTTTCCGAATGGGAAGTGGTTCTGTTCCGTGCAGCCTTTTCTTTGGCCTTCTTTGGGGCATTTCGGTTAGGTGAGTTGGTTAGCCCGTCCGTTAGTAAAAAAGGTATTTTGTTAAGAGAAAACGTGGATGTCGAAGGGAATAAGGTGGTAGTGTTTATTAAGGCTTCAAAAACGGACGTTTATGGGAAAGGGTGCAAAGTGGTGTTGTTCAATGTTGAAGGATCCCCGGTGTGCCCGGTGGCATCCGTGAAGAAGTACATGGCAAAGGGCGGGGTGTTAGACGAGCCATTCCTGGTGCACAAAAATGGGTCTTTCTTGTCCCGTTTTCAGTTTATTTCTGTTTTTAGGAAATGTTTGGCGGCAGCGGGCTTACCTGCAACACAATATAGTGGTCACTCCTTCAGGATCGGGGCAGCGACTGAGGCCGCTAGGTGGGGCCTTGGTGAGGATGTGGTTCGGAGAATTGGGAGGTGGGAATCTTCAAGATTCCAGTCGTATGTTCGCCCAAACCTATTGTGAGTTAGAAGCTGTGTTAAGTTAATTGTTTGTTGCCTTTCTTTCTGTGTTGCAGGGCCTGATCCGATGCTCGTCTGGATCATGGGGCATTCGTATGTTGTATGGGCTGCGTTGCGTGCTGCGGTTCGTCCGGACGGTCGTCAGTTGGGTCTTTCTCGAGAGACAGTGACTTTACGATGGATCGGTAAAAGGGGGATGGTGTGGAAGGAATGGTTACCTGAAATTCATCGTTTTGTTAGACTGGATAGAGTGCCAGAGATCGTGGTGATACATTTAGGGGGGAATGATTTGGCTAAACGGTCTTGTAGGGAGCTGATTAAGGATATTAAATTCGATATCCTGAGGTTCTGGGTCATGTTTCCAAAAGTGTTGTTGGTGTGGTCTGACATCATTCCCCGTAAAAGATGGAGAGGTGCTAGATCACACGAGGGGGTGAACAGGGCCCGGATTAAAATAAACAGGGCCATATCTCGGTTTATGGTGAGGAATGGCGCGTTGGCCGTGAGACATGTGGACTTGGAATCGGGTCAAGGAGCTTACTGGAGAGCTGATGGCGTGCACCTGAACGCGGTGGGAAATGATATGTGGTGTTTGGCTATCCGTAGTGGCATTGAATTAAGCTTGAAGGTGTGGAGGGACATGAATGGCTAAGGTGTCAGGCCATTTGTGTTCGTGGCGGGGGTGGAGGTCCTCGAAGTCGGTGGAAATGGTAAATCGTGGTTCAATGGGGTGGGGATCTTGAGAGGTCCTGGACACCCCATGATAGAATTGAACAAGGCGCGGTACGGTTATCCCGCGTGAGGTGGATTTATGGGCCTCTGGCATGGGGGTGGGTTCGGTGGACCAGGATTGGTTGTTATCTATCCCTGAGCTGGTGCTTTACGGCTGGGGGTAAGACTCATCCTGGGCTGAACATTGTGGAGTTTTTGGGATACTGAGTTTTTTATAACTTTGGGGCTTCAAGGACCGCCCCTCCTATTCTGGGTTGTCATAAAAGTTCTGTTATCTTTTATTTAATAAAATGGCTGCTGTGGCCAATTAAATCCAACATATGCCTCCGTCTGCTGTTTTGAGTACGTTAGAAGTTTATTCTTTAGATTGTTAAGAGGTCTGTTTAAGGGGATTGGGGTAATTTTTCCAGGTCACGGAACTCACGTATACCCTATGTCAAGAAAGGCCGTACTGGGGGCCCACGGCACGTAAAGGGAGGCCGCCATGACGGGGTTACATGGGACCTGGGGAGCTGGAGCAGTTAGAAGGGATACGGTTGTAAGGGGTTAACTGGGAACTCGAGGGGTGGCTTTAGGGGCATTTTTTGAAAATAAGGGGTGGAACTAGGGGACTGCGGGGAGGGGGCACATAAAAAGGGGCACGCTCCTCACGCAGGCATCCATTTTAGGTGCCTGCGTGACAAGTGAGGAATCTCCCGCCCACCCTCCCTTTTTTGGTTAGGGTAATTGGGGGGGTGAAGTCGGCATATGTGGGCTTTTGGAGTATTGTTTTAAGAGGCGTCTAAATGTAATTAATTTGTTATGTGAATGCTGTCAGGGTATTGTCACGGCAGTTGGCGGGGGTGGAGGTCCTCGAAGTCGGTGGAAATGGTAAATCGTGGTTCAATGGGGTGGGGATCTTGAGAGGTCCTGGACACCCCATGATAGAATTGAACAAGGCGCGGTACGGTTATCCCGCGTGAGGTGGATTTATGGGCCCCTGGCATGGGGGTGGGTTCGGTGGACCAGGATTGGTTGTTATCTATCCCTGAGCTGGTGCTTTACGGCTGGGGGTAAGACTCATACTGGGCTGAACATTGTGGAGTTTTTGGGATACTGAGTTTTTTATAACTTTGGGGCTTCGAGGACCGCCCCTCCTATTCTGGGTTGTCATAAAAGTTCTGTTATCTTTTATTTAATAAAATGGCTGCTGTGGCCAATTAAATCCAACATATGTCTCCGTCTGCTGTTTTGAGTACGTTAGAAGTTTATTCTTTAGATTGTTAAGAGGTCTGTTTAAGGGGATTGGGGTAATTTTTCCAGGTCACGGAACTCACGTATACCCTATGTCAATTAAGAGGTGCACAAAACGGTGTCCAACTGTGCTTTTATGCACGCCTAAAAAGACGAGCACGGCCGGATCATAGGCCAGGCAGAGTCCACAGTGTCTCTGCCTCATTAGGGAATCTTACGCCAGAGGTACTGTATCAATCACGTATTTCAGAGATTTACACAGAAACTTCGGTGTAAGCGCTCAGTGTAGAGCGCAGGATAAATGTGCGCTGAAGCTTACTTTTTTCAGTTTTGCATCACTTTATTTTTGGGCACTATAGATTTTTACTGACAGAGTTAAGTGAGACCTCATTTTTTGAAGGACGAATTGTCATTTTTATTGGTGTCATTTTTGGGCACATAACATTTTTGATTGCTTTCTATTCCAATTTTTATGAGGCAGAATGAACAAAAACCAGCAACTCAGATTTTTTATTTTTTTTGGGGGGGTGGTTGCCTTTCTCCGTGTGGTAAAAGTGATATGTGCTTTTATTGGTGCACCATTTTTTCTCCTGTGTTTCCTTATTAATTTTAACGACTTCTGCAGTGTTAATGAGCCAGGGGATGTTGCAGGCACTAGCCCTTACTGTTACAGCAAAGCACGGCTGTCAGCTGAGCCGAGCTCCCGGCAATGATTGTGCGGTGAAGTGCTAATATTTCAACACGGTGATCACATCAAAGATTGACTGACCAGTCGCAGAAATCAGAGAATAGGAACCATTGAAATGTATCCTTGCATCTCTGCCACTCAGCTCTGTCAGCATAGAGCTGCCACTGTGTGTTTTCACACAGTGATAGCTTATAGACATGATGTATATAGCACGTTATGATGCCGGTACTGACACCTGCTCATGATGTGCTATACTCATTTGTGCAAATATCCCTTTAATGAATTGGGCCCACTCAGTCTACTAATGTATCTAAACCCAATATTTCCACTTCGATGAGTAGTTCTACCATAACTCTGAGGCTGCATGTTCGCTGTTTTGGGATTGCATTTGACTTGGATCTTCACTTAACTCCATTTATCCAATCACTCACTCGATCATGTCATCTGCACCTCTAAAAAAATCACCAAAATCTGACCTTTTCTCATCTTTGAAAAGGTAAATGACATGGCTTGTTTCTGGATTTGGGACAGAACCTCACTCCACCATAATTACAGCAAACCTAGATACTAGAAAAATAAATATAAAACACGTTACATTTGGTGGGGAAAATGTTCACAGCTTAATTTAAATCACAGGCTAAAACAATCACAGTGGGAGTCAGGTGAGATAATAAGCCATTGGGATTCACAAATCCTATAATATTGCCAACTTTCGGGCACACGGGGTATGCCAGACGACCATAAAAGCGCAGAACACATTGGCTTGATGTTCAAGCATAGCCAGTAAACTTTAATGGCACCAATGACCCTGGTGAAGATACTGACTCCCGTGCTTAACCACTGTGCCCAATTCTAAATGAAGTTACAACATCTTTCAGGCTGGCCAGCAAAGCTAAACCTATTTACATTCAAGAGGTTTTACATCCTCTATCAATTAAAATTAGTCCATTGTAAGTTTCCTGTAAGTTGCACTTGTCTTCTAACCTGCCATAAAAGGCAATCTGACACTTTATATGAACTTTATAGCTATCAGACCAACCCTAATCCTTAGAGATGGAAAAGACATCAGCTTTACGTGCTGTGGAAAAACAATAAATACAAATCATATTTCATGTTCAGACAAAATTCCCAAGCAAATAACAGATTAAATAGAATAAAACAGCTGTACTAAACTGTGGCTTCTGGTACAGTAACTAAATAGATGGCAGGAGCTTTAATCCTCTAATGGGAAATGTTGAAAAATAAGCTGTAATAAAGGGGCTAACCACAGTGAACATATGTATAGGGAATTTTTGTCAAACCCTAAAACAAACAATTGTAGAACGTGAAGTGTACTACTCAGTTCTGATAACAAGGCATGAACAATTGCTAAACGTAGCAAACTAGTACTGTCTAGCTAGGCACACTGGCAAAGATTTACCAACTCAGCACCAGGCAAAAGTGTATCCTAATCCTACTTACATTAAAGATGTGAAGAGCAGCGAAAAAGAGAAATATAGTAGCTGTGCCTCCATTACTCCAGAATAATTCTGCAAACTCCATAGCCTCTTTTGGTGTAAACATCTGGGTCTTTAAGTAGTTCACAGCCACTCTTTTTGTATTGCATACATATAATATTGCTCTGACCCAGCCTTGGGTGCTCTCTTCTCAGTATAGCTTCCTTTTGGTTTGGGGAGTGCTATATTTACCTGCCTTCATCTGGGGATCCTTGTCAGTGATACATCTGTCTTGGTGGTGTTTTTGACCCCCCTGGTGTGCTTGCATACTGTTTAGTCCGGTTGCTTTCTGGTGTATGACTCCGTCTGTTTCTTCGTTCTGTGCTTTGCCTTGTGACTCTGTGCGCTTTCCTTGTTTCTGGCTCTGATCTTCGGCTTGGTACTCTAACTTCCCCTGTGTCACCCTCATCACCATATCCTTAGCCAGATGCACTCTATCAGGCTCATCATATATATGTCCAAGAGCCTCAAAAAACAGATCTACAGACATACGTTCTGGAGCGGAGGGAGAGAGAGAAAAGCCCAAGTCTGTGGAGCCCCCTTAATAAAGAAATAATAATTCCCACCCTCTGGCTTTCATTCCCAGAGGCGTGCGGACGCAGGGAGAAAAACTATTTACACTCCTCTTTGAACACCCTGAATAATTTTTTATCCCCAGAAAAGGTGTCAGGCAACAGGTGGTTTGGGGAGATTAGAGAAACATCTGTGGCACCCTCACCCCGACCCCAGGAGAAGAACCCCACAGGGCATCAGCAACCTCACTATGAACCTGTTGCTGCGACTGAGCTAGGGTTCGCTGCTCCACAGATAGTTTTTGCATCATTTGAGTGAGGCTATTCACTTGCTCAGAAAGAACATGCAGCAGATCCATGACCAAGGAAAAAGAAAGGTGCAAAATCTTGTTTAAATGTTTAGGTTAGTGATAATATCAAGAATCCCTGCAGATTTACAACAAGAGTCTGTGCACGTGTTACAGAAGGACAGAGAGAGAGTAAGGAGCCCTGCGGTGAGCTTACCTGCCTGAGCGCAGGTCCTGAAACACATGACCTCCGGGGGAGTTGACGGAGGTGGAGCCAGACGCTGAGTGGCAGTGGTGACCGATGGAGCCGGAGAACAGTCTGAACATGCCAAAGTCAAGCTGGGAGGTAGATGAAGCACCAAAAGGATGAGACGTAAGTTTGTTCGAGACGTAGCAAAAAGGTCGTGGAGCCGAAGATAGCAATACAGTACAAATGTGGCAGACAGGTGGGAAGATAGAGTATCAAGCCGAAGGTCAGAGCCAGAAACAGACAATTAGCCCAGAGCCACAAGGCAAAGCACAGAACGAGAAAACAGACCGAGTCATACACAAGAAAGCAACCAGACTAACCAGTATGCAAGCAGACCAGAGGGTCAGACACACAGCAAAGACCGAAGTATCACTGACAAGGATCCCCAGATGAAGGCGGGTAAATATAGTCCTCCCCAAACCAAAAGGAGGCTATACAAGTTAACCACGACAGGACAGGGAAGGAACCCTGTCCGCAACCATGACACGCTGTATCTGAGCACAATACTGTCCTCCCACTATTACATAGTAAAGTCAGAAACCTGAAAACACCCCCTGTTCCCCTATATTATAAAGTCACCAACACACCAGGAAAAAGATCTATAATACAGCTGTAATCCATGATATGCCAGCCATGTTTGCACTGAGGTTACTGAGAAATTGTAGTAGATACATGAGGGCACGGTAACTACATGCATTCTGGAGGTAATGATGTTCCAAAATACGTTGTCAGTGTGCGATACTAAAATTGTACATATTGCATATTGCCTGGGTGAAAATAGTCATGTCACCTGTACTGTGTGGCGATAATCCCAGTATTACACTCCTTGACACTTCAGCTATGTTTTCTCCAGCACGTCTGGTGAGCGAAGGAGGAAGAAAGTGATAAGACAAGAAGTTACATTTCTTCATAAACTTCCTCCTCAACGTAAAAACACTACACACACACATACTGGACTTTTTCCTATTAAAACAGAACCATCCTTGCTTAACATTTACACAACACAAACAAAAGCTGCAAGAGTTATAGGTCCTCCTCTTCAAAAGTCATCCCTTCCCTAAGCTTAGTGCTTTGTCGGTGCCTTTACGGTCACTATGATCATTCTCATCTTAAGTACTGCAACGCACTACTAATTGGTCTGCCTTCCCCCAAACTCTCTCCTCTCCAATCTATCCTGCATGCATCAGCCAGGCTCATATTTCTATCCAGCTGCTATAAGAAAGATATATATCTTGGTACCGTGTTAGCCAGAAGATAGAAAAATATTTAGAATTGAGAGTCCTCAGTGGTTGATACCTTTTAATGGCTAACTGAAAAGATGGCAACAAATTGCAAGCTTTCAAGACTACTCGGGTCTCTTCATCAGGCATATACTAAAATAAATTCTGAAGAATCACATATTTATGCACAACACACCACAGAAAAAACGCCATAGATGAGACAGGTGACATGAAGCAACTTACATCAACTAAGGAATTTGCACTTCAGACCATGTGGGGTCATCATAACAGAACCAGACCCCAGTCAGAGCACAATAAAACATTCCTTATCTAGGAACCGGTCCAATATTTATGGACATAACTGTTTATCACTCATGGTAATCCTGCTTCATGTCACCTGTCTCATCTATGGCATTTTTGTGTGCCGTGTTGTGCATAAATATGTGATTCTTCAGAATTTATTTTAGTCTATGCCTGATGAAGAGACCCGAGTAGTCTTGAAAGCTTGCAATTTGTTACCATCTTTTCAGTTAGCCATTAAAAGGTATCAACCACTGAGGACCCTCAATTCTAAATATTTTTCTATCCAGCTGCTAGTCATTGCACTGAATTGCAATCTGCTATAGAATGCAGTATAAACTTATATTACTCACTGACAGTGTTCCCCACAGTGCTGCACCACTCTACATCTCCGCTGTCATCTCAGTCCAGCACCCTAATTGTAACCTCCATTTGGCTAATGATGAAAATGTAACACCTTCCATGACTTCTCTCTCTGCTCCAGTTCTTTAGAATGCTCTACCCCAGACATTCCAATTCACTTCCAGTATTCAGAGTTAAAAAAGCATATCTTTTTAGGCTGGTCGATCACATCACCTCGCTAACCTACAGTAACTGTTCCCAGTTTTCACATTCTCCATTTTGCTCAGAATCTGGTCCATTCTATAATTTCTTCCCACGGACTCCATGCAGCGCTTTATGTCTCTACATAGACTCTCGATAATGACTGGTGACTGGCTCATGCAGCTCTTAATAAATACCCGTAGGACCCTTTTATATAGTGTTTTCTGCTACATTTAGTGGCCTCATCGAGGATTACGTCCGGACCCCCCCCACAAGACGTGATACAGGTGTATGCGCCGATGAGGCCATTGACTATAATAGTGCAGACGGAGTCACAGTGTTTGGTCATGGATAATTTTTGGCCGTATGCGCCTATTGGAGGCGAACAGCAAAACATAGTCCACTGTGTATCGCAGTCTGCCTCCAATAGGCATATACAGGCAAAAATTATGCACGGCAAAGCACAGAGCGATTCCATCTGCACCATTATAGGCATATTGTGCTCATGAATGCAGGACTATATGAAAAACTTAATCTTTTAGATCTTAGGAACTAAAAGGTATATAATGCTATTTTTATGTTGTTTTTAACTATGTATATGCATTGTATATGGGCAAGTGGAATTGATTGTATGCAAATATCCACCAATGAAAGTCTCAGAGGAAACTACTTAATTGTAATACCTTGCTTCTAATGCAGATCAGGACTAAAGGTACCTTCACACTGACCAACTTCACAATGATATCGCTAGCGATCCGTGACGTTGCAGTGTCCTGGATAGCGATATTGTTGTGTTTGACACGCAGCAGCGATCGGGATCCTGCTGTGACATCGTTGGTCGGAGCAGAAAGTCCAGAACTTTATTTCGTTGCTGGATCTCCCCCAGACATCGCTGAATCGGCGTGTGTGACGCCGATTCAGCGATGTCTTCACTGGTAACCAGGGTAAACATCGGGTTACTAAGCGCAGGGCCGCGCTTAGTAACCCGATGTTTACCCTGGTTACCAGTGTAAATGTAAAAGAAAAAACAAACACTTCATACTTACATGCCGGTGTCTGTCGCGTCCCTCGGCGTTCTGCTTCCCTGCACTGTCAGCGCCGGCCAGCCGTAAAGCAGATTACAGCGGTGACGTCACCGCTGTGCTTTACGGCCAGCCGGCGCTCACAGTCAGTGCAGGAAAGCACAGCGACGGGGGACAGACACTGGAATGCAAGTATGTAGTGTTTGTTTGTTTTTACATTAGCACTGTTAACCAGGGTAAACATCGGGTTACTAAGCGCGGCCCTGCGCTTAGTAACCCGATGTTTACCCTGGTTACCAGGGGACTTCGCATAGTTGGTCGCTGGAGAGCTGTCTGTGTGACAGCTCTCCAGCGACCACACAGCGACGCTGCAGCGATCGGGATCGTTGTCTAGATCGCTGCAGCGTCGCTAAATGTGACGGGAAACATGTTCTGATCTTTGGGGTTAAAATTATCCGTCTTAACAGCGTGGATGGGCAGAAGTGTGGCCAGAATTATAGGACCCCCCCTCTGGATGCTGTGATTATGAGCGGTCTTACCCACATCAAAAGGAAGTTCTGAGGTGAGATCATTCCAATTATTATTTTGCATCGATCGCACTTACTGCATCTCCATGTGACAGATGGGGGCAGGTGATATGCGATATGTGATATATACGTGTTTAAATACTCCCTCATAGGAGTGTATATTGTGCCTCGGTTTTTTTCCCATTGGAGACTGACACATTCATGTGAACTAGCAGGTCTCAGGGATTGAATTATTGTGTTATTTCCCTTGAATGGGAATTATTTCTTGTGAGTCTTCTATGTTCTTATACAGTTGGTTATACCAACTTTTTAGCTAAATATTGATTAAAAGTTATTTTTTATTTTTATTAGTCACACCCTGCTTATAACATTGTATTGGACTGGTGCATATCACGTTTGGACTAAATGTGACAGTACCTTAAGACCACCAGGTCGAAACGCGTAGATCGTCAATAGGTTCTATAGCCAGTGTGTACTGAGTGCTGGATACCATATATATGGATATATTTTTAATATATTTTCATTAAAAGTTATTTTTTACCTTCACCACTCGCTGGACACACCTGCTTTTCTGTTGGATTCATTGTGGCTACTTCACCCTGGTCCGTGCGAGGTGTTTGGTGATCATACAGGAGGTCAAGATAAAGGACAAGGTGCGCTGATTTTTTTTCTCTACTTTATTATAGGCAATGGTCCTGTCGGTGCATACGCCCAAATTCCGCTTTGCGGGGCTTCAGACATAAGCCCCGACTAATCAATTTAACGTAGAAGAAAACGTTGTGTGAAAGGGCCCTTATTTATTTTAAAGATGCTTGGATCATACACTACGGGCACTTTGTATCTATTCTATCTCCCCAACTTCTTTATGGATTGTAATCTTTCAAGCAGGGTCCTCACTCCTGTTTTTTTAAGCATGTTGGTGCTACATTAAGAAAATTATTTACTGCTTTATTTATTATTTTTCCATTTTTCAGCCATACTGCACAAAACTACAAGGCAGAAGTGGATTTTGGTATTAACATGTAAAAGGTCCTGAGCATGACTGCTGAATTAAGGTCAGTTCACACACTGTGCATAGGACAATGGAAGCTTCAAATAAAGCCCCCACTATACCCAGCCCTCCTCTGCCTCACATGTCCCCAAAGACTCACATTAAATTGCTCGGCATGTAAAAATTGCATTTTTAACTTCACACTATTTCTCATAATAACTGATTCCATGACCTAGTGGAAGGGTAAACCTTGTCCTTTAATACTGGCAGATTGCACGGATATATTGGTTTGGCTCATGGAGTGCGAATGACTGTTCCCATGGTAACGGCTGATGTTTATTTTCTTTGCTCAACCAGTCAGCACAGAAACATCAAAGCTGAGCCCAGATTGCGGAGTCTGCTGATCGGCTGCTATTTTAATTTCAAATGTGAAATCAAGATCTTGAATAATTTATACAATTTAAATATTATTATGTAGATGGAGAACTGGGAAGGTGCAATAATAAGGTATATTGTCCTAGCGCATGGTTAATGAGATGATGGACAGATAATCACATGGGTATTGTTAACCGTATAATGGCCTATTAATGATTTTAAAGAAACCTATTTAAGAATCAGAATGAAGAAAAAAAATTATATTTTGGCATATAGAACAGAAGTCATCTGTATGCAAACAAGTCCGGAAAAAAGTTATGGGTATGTGCAGACATTGAGCATTTACAACAGATTCTTCTACAGCAAAAAAACAGATTGCGCAAGATACACATTTTTTTATTTGTTTTTCTACTTGCCTCTTTTCCATTTCATTTGACTGAAGGAAAAACATTGCAAAAATGGTGAAACAATTGAATTACTGCAGATTTGAAGGTTCAAATCTGCAAGGAAAAAATAACAACAAACATCACCATATATATCATAGTACAAAGAAAATACACAACAATGGGAACACAGATCCAATATTATACACAAATATAATGGCTAAATGACCCTCAAAAAAATAATATAAGGTGCAAGTATAACCATCAGCCTGTCAAGACTGCATAAAGTGCATACGTAATGTGCAAAAGGGTATAAATACCAATATATTAATGATCCGTGACTCCCCAAGGACTCCAGCTCCAAAGTAAAATATTCACTTTTGAGTAGGTTTTCCAGACCTGTGTAGTTGTTTAAAATAAGCCAGGTTTAATTAGTCGGCCCCTATGTGTAAATACAGGATAACAACAGCTGAACGTGTTATACCAGAACTTGTACTGAGCTTTAGAATTCTAGTAATACTACTGTGATGCTATCAATACCATGGATGGCAAGAAGAACAAACAAATCAATTTTGGGAGAAATCAAGCCAGACACGTCACTAGAGGCAAGGATCACCAAGCTTTGACTTGCATACTTTGTACACCTCATACAAAGAGACCAACCAATCACTGGAGATGGACATCATGGTTGTACGAATAGAAGGAGCAAGGGCAAAAAGGAAGACCAGCAACCCGATGGCTTGATAACGGCGGAAAAGTTCCTGGTGGACCTATCTAGGCTTGCACAATATCAATCTTCCTACAGATCATTCATCCATCAAGTCGCTATGGCTCGAGATCAAGCTATAGGTCGTTGAATAATAAAATACTAATCTTCTATTCACCAGAGCTGTCACTTAAGGAGGAGAGCCCTTCCTGCTAGAAACCAGGAAATGAGAAGATTGTCAGGAGACTGTATTGTTCTGGACAACTCAAGACACAGCATGAGAATATCTCTGTAAATCACTGTATCTGTGACAGGTGGCCCCTGCGTTTATTACAATACTGTAGAATGGGTTAACCACAAAACTTTGTGAAACAAATCTGCGTTGTGGATGTACTCTTCTGTCTCTAACCTTCTCTCTAGGCCCTTCACAGCTTATTATTAACTATGCTACCTTAACTCTGCTGGACAAACACTTTATATTTTTGCCTTTCGTTTCCCCCCTATTTCCTCTAGATTGTAAACTGGAGACCAGGGTCCTTATTCCCCTTGTAAGGTGTTAAACTATGTGATACTCTGTAGCGTTTTCTCTTGTTTGTACAAGTACCCCCAGGATGGTAAATTACTGCAGAATATGCTGGCGCTATAGAAATACAATTATTATTAATCCCTTTACTTTATTATTATTGTGCATTATAAGGATAGGTCATCTGTATAAGACTAGTGGAAAATCCTTTAAGGCTGAGATTATCTAATTTTGCATGTAAAATCATCTGTTTTGGACAACTTTTCATCTGTATATCATCCATATTTCCAGTTCTTATGTATGTATAACATCCAATTTTATTCAGCAACTCATGTACAATAACAAATTATATTGTGGTACCGTGTTAGCCAGAAAATCGATGTGAATACTTTTCTGCCCAATGATGACAAAAGTATTCTCCGAGTGATAGCTTTACTGGCTAACCAGAAAATAATATGTTTGCAAGCACAAAGGTTCCTTCTTCAGGCAGGATTACAAAGAGATTAATAATAGATTACTAAAAAAAAAGCACAACATATAAGGGGTTCTCCAATGAAAGTAAGTTATCACCTATTCACAGGATAGGCAACAATTTATTGATCGAGGGGTGTTCAGCTTCTAGGTTCCCACTGAGCGGCACGTGTCTGACCTCCATTCAATTCATTCTCTTAAGGGGCTACCCGAAAAAGCGGAGTGCAGCGCTTGGAACACCCATAAGGAAAAAATGTAAAGCGCCCTGCTCTGCCAGTCAGTGGAGTTGTGTAGTCAATGTATGATCTTATTAGTTGGTGTAGAATTATACAACATAAGCATGATCAAATTCTTATAACCTCTGCAATCAAGCTATATCTGTATTTACGTCATATGTCATGTCCCTGACTTAGATGCAAGCTCTGGCCTGAGCCTACATCTTTCCCTGCACATGTCATGTGCTTTTAACAGCAGAGTATGAATCTGAGCTGTTAACCAGTTAAATCCCACAATCTCTGGGATTTAACAGGAGCCATCCAGAAGCGCATCATTCCTGCTGCCCGTTCGTGCCCCTATCACATAAACGTGGGACGCCGATGGGTTGTCACGACAGTAAGAGGTATGCAGAAGTCTGTCATTATTATATTCCTAGTATAGAAAGGTAGGAGACAAAAAAAGCGCAAATAGGGTCTTATCCCCAGGATTGTTTCCAATCAATTATGAGAGAACTGCTCACCTGGTGGTACAAAGTAAAAGCGTGTAGTTGTCAGCAGCTGCAGATCCACAGGTCGGCGCTGCGACCTCTCAGAACCATTATAATAGATGAATGTGGATAAAATCCGCGCTGCTGCGACAAATGATGGATCCAGATATAGTTATAAGATGTTCGGGTGGTTTATTCAACGCGTTTCGAAGCTCATGGCTTCTTCTTCAGGAAGTTTCCACAGAAAGATATCAGATAGATGAGTTTTGAAACGCATCTATTATAACGATTACTATACTCCTGTGAATGCCGGCTTGTTACCGACATTCATAGGAGATAGTAATTTCTGCTATACATAGCGGGGCTGCTATGCGATCGGACGCTTACAGCTTCAAGTCTCCTAAAGGACTGTTAAATACAGTAAAAAGTGAAAAAAAGTTATTAAAAATATGAAAAAAATAAATAAAACACAATAGTTCAAATAATACCCTTTTGCCTCCTTGTTTTATTTTCAATCATAAAAAACAAACAAACAAGCAAACACATATTTGGTATCGCTGCATTCAGAAATGTTCGATATATCAACATATAAAGTAAATTACCATATACAATCATGTATAAGCTGAGATTTTCAGCACTTTTTTTGGTGCTCAGTATGCCCTCTTCGGCTTACACACGAGTCATTTTCCAGAAAGCTGGAGGGGGAGGGAGAGCGGGTACCCGGCGGCTGTAGCACAGTGACAGCTGCAGCCGCCAGCTTCCTGAAGACATCAATACTCACCATCCGTCGCAGCATCTCCATCCCTGCATCTCTGTCCTGGCGCCAGCAGCTCTTTCCTGTTCCTGTGCTCAGCGGTCACGTGGTACCGCTCATTATGGTAATGAATATGGATGCGACTCCACTCCCATAGGCGTGGAGCACCTATTCCTGACCTTAATGAGCGGTACCATATGACCCCTCAGCACAGGAAGAAGCTGCCGAGTCGGGACCATGGGGATGTTCAGCGATGGTGTGAGGAGGGCGAGTATGTGGGCGAGGACGGGGGAGCCTAGCCATCCATACAAGATGGGGCGGGGTGCGCCATGCATACAAGGATTAGAGGGGGGGAGCCGAGCCATGCATACAAGATGGGATGGGGGGAGCCATGCATACGAGGGGACCGAGGGAGCCATGCATACAACAAAGGGAGCCACACAGATCAGGACAGGATGGGGGGAACCACACATACCGGGACAGGGATGAGGGGACAATGCATACCCGGCTTATATTCGAGTCAATAAGCTTACCCAGTTTTCCGTGGCAAAATTTGGTGCCTCGGCTTATACTCGGGTTGGCTTATACTCGAGTATATACAGTAATCTGATCAGTAAATGGCGTAATAAGAAAAAAAACAAAACTCCAGAATTATGTTTTTTTGGCTGCCACAACATTGCAATAAATGCAATAAGAAGTGTTCAAAACATCATCATCTATGCCAGGGCCAGACTGGCCATCTGGCAATTCTAGCAAATGCCAGAAGGGCCTGTCTGGTCATGGGCTGCCTTTTCTGCTATGTTTTTAGCAGAATCAGTGTGCTCAAGACACCCATACTGTTAAGAGTTGTGAAGGAGCATAAAGTCGCTGACTCAGTGACTTACACCAGCAGGACATGGATATCATTAGAAATATTGGTCTTGTAGTAAATCTTGCTTTCCACCATGCAGGGTAATATTAATAATAATAATAATAATAATTTTTATTTATATAGCGCCAACATATTCCGCAGCGCTTTACAAATTATAGAGGGGACTTGTACATACAATAGACATTACAGCATAACAGAAATACAGTTCAAAACAGATACCAAGAGGAGTGAGGGCCCTGCTCGTAAGCTTACAAACTATGAGGAAAAGGGGAGACACGAGAGGTGGATGGTAACAATTGCTATAGTTATTCGGACCAGCCATAGTGTAAGGCTTGGGTGTTCATGTAAAGCTGCATGAACCAGTTAATTAATTTTTTTTTTTTTTAATATAGGCCACACAGGGATCGTTAGGTTAATGCATTGAGGCGGTAGGCCAGTCTGAACAAATGAGTTTTTAGGGCACGCTTAAAACTGTGGGGATTGGGGATTAATCGTATTATCCTAGGTAGTGCATTCCAAAGAATCGGCGCAGCACGTGTAAAGTCTTGGAGACGGGAGTGGGAGGTTCTGATTATTGAGGATGCTAACCTGAGGTCATCAGCGGAGCGGAGGGCACGGGTAGGGTGGTAGACTGAGACCAGAGAGGAGATGTAGGGTGGTGCTGAGCCATGGAGTGCTTTGTGGATGAGGGTAGTAGTTTTGTACTGGATTCTTGAGTGGATGGGTAACCAGTGTAATGACTGGCACAAGGTAGAGGCATCGGTGTAACGGTTGGTGAGGAATATGATCCTGGCAGCAGCATTCAGGACAGATTGGAGCGGGGAGAGTTTGGTAAGAGGGAGGCCGATTAGTAGAGAGTTACAATAGTCCAGACGAGAATGAATAAGTGAAACAGTAAGAGTTTTTGCAGAGTCGAAAGTAAGAAAAGGGCGAATTCTAGAAATGTTTTTGAGATGCAGGTAAGAAGAGCGAGCCAGTGATCGGATGTGGGGGGTGAATGAAAGGTCAGAATCAAGGATGACCCCAAGGCAGCGGGCATGTTGCTTTGGAGTAATGGTGGAACCGCAAACGGAGATGGCAATGTCAGGCAAAGGTAGGTTAGTAGAGGGAGAAAACACGAGGAGTTCAGTTTTTGACAGGTTTAGTTTCAGATAGAGGGAGGACATGATGCTAGAGACAGCGGTAAGACAATCACTGGTGTTTTCTAATAAGGCAGGCGTGAGATCAGGAGAAGAAGTGTATAGTTGGGTGTCGTCAGCATAGAGATGGTACTGGAAGCCAAATCTACTGATTGTTTGTCCAATAGGGGCAGTATACAAAGAGAAGAGGAGGGGGCCTAGGACTGATCCTTGAGGAACCCCAACAGTAAGGGGAAGGTGAGAGGAGGAGGAACCAGCGAAACATACAGTGAAGGATCGGTCAGAGAGATAGGAGGAGAACCAGGAGAGAACGGTGTCCTTGAGGCCGATGGAGCGGAGCATAGTGAGGAGGAGCTGATGATCCACAGTATCAAATGCTGCAGAGAGATCCAAGAGAATTAGCATGGAGTAGTGACCATTAGATTTAGCTGTTAGTAGGTCATTAGAGACTTTAGTGAGGGCAGTTTCAGTAGAGTGTAAAGAGCGGAAACCAGATTGAAGAGGGTCGAGAAGAGAGTTATCTGAGAGATAGCGGGTAAGACGGGAGTGGACCAGGCGTTCGAGGAGTTTAGAGATGAAGGGAAGATTAGAGACAGGTCTATAATTAGCGGCACAGTTTTGGTCGAGGGATGGTTTTTTAAGTAATGGATGTATGATGGCATGCTTAAATGAGGAGGGAAAAATACCGGAAGTGAGGGAAAGGTTGAATATTTTTGTTAGGTGAGAGGTGACAGCCGGGGAAAGGGACTGGAGGAAATGTGACGGAATGGGGTCACTGGTGCAAGTGGTCGGGCGAGAAGATGCAAGGAGCCTGCTTACTTCTTCTTCTGTAACTGGTTCAAAGTCAGAGAGTGAACTAGATGCAGTGGGGGAGGGAGGACAGTGCATGGTATGAAGAGATTGGGAGATGATTTCCTGTCGAATATGGTCAATTTTTTCTTTGAAGTAATTGGCCAGATTGTCAGCACGGAGATCCGTGGTTGGGGCCTGCGCTCTTGGGTTGAGTAGGGACTGGAACGTGTCAACGAGACGTTTAGGGTTATTGGACAGGGAGGTGATGAGGGTGTTGAAGTAGGTTTGTTTGGAGAGGTGAAGGGCAGAATTGTATGTCTTTAGCATGAACTTATAATGGATGAAATCTTCGGGTAGATTAGATTTTCTCCACAGACGTTCTGCGCACCTGGAGCACCGCTGCAGGAAACGTGTTTGCAGCGTGTGCCACGGTTGTTGCCGTCTGTGCCGAGTTGTTTTATGTATAGGAGGAGCAGCTTCATCCAGGGCACTTTGCAGGGTTTCATTGTAATGCTTCAGAGCAGAATCAGGACATGAGATGGAGGAGATTGGGGCCAATGAGGACTGCAAGTTCTTCATAAGTTCCTGGGTGTTAATGGCCTGTATGTTTCTATAAGTGTGGAAAGTGGGGGTGACCTGAGCGGGATGGCAGTTCTTGATAGAGAATGAAAGAAGGTGGTGGTCAGAGAGTGGGAGAGGGGAGTTTGTGAAATCATCCACTGAGCAAAGCCGGGAGAAGACCAAGTCAAGGGAGTTTCCATCTTCATGTGTTGGCGAGTTAGTATGCTGCGAGAGGCCGAAAGAGGAGGTTAGAGCCAAAAGGTGAGAAGCAGATGGGGAGAGGGGAGAGGCAATAGGGATGTTGAAATCACCCATGATAAGGGTGGGGGTGTCACAGGAAAGAAAGTGTGGAAGCCAGGTGGCAAAGTGATCCAGGAACTGATGAGAGGGGCCGGGAGGACGATACACCACCACCACTCGCATGGAGAAGGGGACGTAGAGTCTGACCACATGGACCTCAAAGGAAGGGAAGACAAGTGAGGGTACTTGGGGGATAACTTGGAAAGTACATTTTGGTGAAAGGAGCAGACCAACGCCTCCACCTGCTCTGTTGTCCGATCTTGGGGTATGAGAAAAGTGTAGTGCACCATATGAAAGAGCAGCAGCAGCGGTGGTGTCTGACTGCTGGATCCAGGTTTCAGTAAGAGCCAGGAGATTAAGAGAATTAGAAAGGAAGAAGTCATGGATGAAGGAGAGTTTATTACACACAGAGCGAGAATTCCAAAGGGCACAATTCAAAGAGACAGAAGGCATGCAGGGAATATTAATAAGGTTAGAGGGGTTTCTGGGTGTAGCAATTGGGAGGTTTGACTGGCTATAACATGGGGGGCCGGGGTTTGGAGAGATGTCTCCAGCAACTAGGAGGAGGAGGATCGAAAGAGTGAGCAGATGGTTAAGTGATTTGTGAGAGCGTCTCTTGTGTTGGATGGTGGGACTGAATGGATCTGCGCTGCTAAGCAATGTGAACAGAGCATGAGTGCTATACATAGGAGAGGCAAGGACAGAGGGGCCGATATGGATGGAGTGTAGAGAGTTAATGCAAGGGCGGTGAATGTGAGTGAATGCAGCAGCCAGGATATAGAATATGCAAATAAATATGGTGAGTATTTGTGTTGTTTCAAGTGAATAGGGAATAGATTTAGATTGTCTTACCTGTGTCCTGCCCTGTCTAACTGCCATGTTATAACTGCCGAGTACTTAGAAAAAAAAGTACTTTGAATAAAAATACACGAATACAAGTGCACGAATGCACCCCTGCATGAATGCTTCCCCAAGCTAAGTCTACATTTATAGAAGGCTAGCCCTTAGATCTTCCTATTTTTTTTTTTTTTTTTTTTTGTGTTAAGCTCGTTAGCAATCAATCAAACTCAGTTGAGACAACAGGACACAATAAATGTAGTGATCAGATAAACAAATGTCCAGGTCTACATGGATCATAGACCACTTTGAAACAGTTATGTGATCTCTCTGAGTAAGGACATGCAAAGTCAGATTAAATATCTATAAACACAAAAAATGCATAATAGGATGACTAACATATATAGATATATGCAGGATTCAATATTAGTAATATATTTAGTAATATATCCCATCTGGTGCTTGGATATGGGGACTGCATGGGCCTGTGTGATTTCAAATGCCAGGCTTGATCCACTTAACCCCTTTCTGCCATTAAACGTACTATTCCGTCCATGTGGGGTGGGCCTTAATTCCCACGGACGGAATAGTACGTCAAGCGCGATCGGCCACGCTCACGGGGGGATGTGGGCCGATCGCAGCCAGGTGTCAGCTGCCTATCGCAGCTGACATCCTCCACTTTGTGCCAGGAGCGGTCACAGACCGCTCCCGGCACATTAACCCCCAGCACACCATGATCAAACATGATCGCGGTGTGCCGGCGTTGCAGGGAAGCATCGTGCAGGGAGGGGGCTCCCTGTGGGCTTCCCTGAGACCCCCACAGCAAAGCGATGTGATCGCGTTGCTGCGAGGGTCTCTTACCTTCCTCCCTGCAGCAAGGCCCGGATCCAAAATGGCCGCGGCATCCGGGTCCTGCAGGGAGGGAGGTGGCTTACCAAGTGCCTGCTCAGAGCAGGCGCTTGGTAACCCTGCACTGCTGCAAGTCAGATCGCTGATCTGACAGAGTGCTGTGCAAACTGTCAGATCAGCGATCTGTGATGTCCCCCCTGGGACAAAGTAAAAAAAAAAATTTCCACATGTGTAAAAAAAAAAAATAATAATAATTCCTAAATAAAGAAAAAAAATATATATTATTCCCATAAATACATTTCTTTATCTAAATAAAAAAAAAACAATAAAAGTACACATATTTAGTATCACCGTGTCCGTAACGACCGAACCTATAAAACTGTCCCACTAGTTAACCCCTTCAGTAAACACTGTAAGAAAAAAAAAGGAGGCAAAAAACGCTTTATTATCATACCGCCGACCAAAAAGTGGAATAACACGCGATCAAAAAGACAGATATAAATAACAATGGTACCGCTGAAAACGTCATCTTGTCCCGCGAAAATTAGCCGCAATACAGCATCAGCAAAAAATAAAAAAGTTATAGTCCTCAGAATAAAGCGATGCAAAAATAATTATTTTTTCTATAAAATAGTTTTTATCGTATAAAAGCGCCAAAACATAAAAAAATTATATAAATGAGGGATCGCTGTAATTGTACTGACCCGAAGAATAAAACTGCTTTATCAATTTTACCAAACGCGGAACGGTATAAACGCCTCCCCAAAAAGAAATTCATGAATAGCTGGTTTTTGGTCATTCTGCCTCACAAAAATCGGAATAAAATGCGATCAAAAAATGTCACGTGCCTGAAAATGATACCAATACAAAACGTCAACTCGTCCCGCAAAAAACAAAACCTCATATGACTATGTGGACTCAAATATGGAAAAAATATAGCTCTCAAAATGTGGTAACGCAAAAAATATTTTTGGCAACAAAAAGCATCTTTCAGTGTGTGATGGCTGCCAATCATAAAAATCCGCTAAAAAAACCACTATAAAAGTAAATCAAACCCCCCTTCATCACCTCCTTAGTTAGGGAAATATTAAAAAATTTAAAAAAATGTATTTATTTCCATTTTCCCATTAGGGTTAGGGATAGGGTTAGGGCTAGGGTTAGGGTTAGGGCTAGGGTTAGGGTTGGGGCTAGGGTTAAGGCTACAGTTAGGGTTGGGGCTAAAGTTAGGGTTTGGATTACATTTACGGTTGGGAATAGGGTTGGGATTAGGGTTAAGGGTGTGTCTGGGTTAGAGGTGTGGTTAGGGTTATCGTTGGGATTAGGGTTAGGGGTGTGTTTGTATTAGGGTTTCAGTTATAATTGGGGGGTTTCCACTGTTTAGGCACATCAGGGGCTCTCCAAACAGGACATGGCATCCGATCTCAATGCCAGTCAATTCTGCGTTAAAAAAAGTAAAACAGTGCTCCTTCCCTTCCGAGCTCTCCCGTGTGCCCAAACAGGGGTTTACCCCAACATATGGGGTATCAGTGTACTCAGGACAAATTGGACAACAACTTTTGGGGTCCAATTTCTCCTGTTACCCTTGGGAAAATACAAAACTGGGGGCTAAAAAATAATTTTTGTGGGAAAAAATGATTTTTTTTTCACGGCTCTGCGTTATAAACTGTACTGAAACACTTGGGGGCTCAAAGTTCTCACAACACATCTAGATAAGTTCCTTGGGGGGGTCTAGTTTCCAATATGGGGTCACTTGTGGGGGGTTTCTACTGTTTTTAGGTACATTAGAGGCTCTGCAAACGCAATGTGACGCCTGCAGACCATTCCATCAAAGTATGCATTCCAAATGGCGCTCCTTCCCTTCCGAGCCCTCCCATGTGCCCAAACCGTGGTTCCCACACATATGGGGTATCAGTGTACTCAGGACAAATTGGACAACAACTTTCGGGGTCCAATTTCTCATGTTACCCTGGGGAAAATACAAAACTGGGGGCTAAAAATAATTTTTGTGGGAAAAAAAATTTTGTTTTATTTTTACGGCTCTGCATTATAAACTTCTGTGAAGCCCTTGGTGGGTCAAAGTGCTCACCACACATCTAGATAAGTTCCTTAGCGGGTCTACTTTCCAAAATGGTGTCACTTGTGGGGGGGTTCAATGGTTAGGCACATCAGTGGCTCTCCAAATGCAACATGGCGTCCCATCTCAATTCCCGTCAATTTTGCCTTGAAAAGTCAAATGGCGCTCCTTCCCTTCCGAGCTCTCCCATGCGCCCAAACAGTGGTTTACCCCCACATATGGGGTATCAGCGTACTCAGGACAAATTGTACAATAACTTTTGAGGTCCATTTTCTCCTGTTACTCTTGGTAAAATAAAACAAATTGGAGCTGAATAAATTTATGAAAAAAAGTTAAATGTTCATTTTTATTTAAACATTCCAAAAATTCCTGTGAAACACCTGAAGGGTTAATAAACTTCTTGAATATGGTTTTGAGCACCTTGAGGGGTGCAGTTTTTAGAATGGTGTCACACTTGCGTATTTTCTATCATATAGACCCCTCAAAATGACTTCAAATGAGATGTGGTCCCTAAAAAAAATGGTGTTGTAAAAATGATTCGAACTCGGCTTCAGGAAAATGGCCGCTGCGATGTCCATATGCGCACGTGCGGCATCCCGCGGCCATTTTCCTGAAGCCCTGGGAAGCAGGAGACTCCATCTGCGCATGCGCGGCCTCAGGAAGATGGCCGCGCCCACCGAGAAACCGCTGAATAGCGGCGAGCGCGCTCTTTTTCTACAGCTGCGCAGTGCATTTGGCACTTGCGCATGCGAGAAGCACTACGCCACCAACGGGAACATAATCAAGATGTGGGGGAGAAACAGCACTGTGACCACGCCCATCCGTCCTGACCAGCCAGATTGACAGGCGAAAAAGGCCACTTTTGTAAGGTATTTCGGCAGCATAGGTAGGGAATCAGGGGACAAAAAATACCCTATTGTAAAGCACAGCTCAGGCCCTATTTAACGGTATTTTTATCTCCTACTGAAAAAACGGGGTGATAGGTTCCCTTTAAACAGTGGAAACCCCCCAATTATAACTGAAACCCTAACCCAAACACATTCCTAACCCTAATCCCAACCATAACCCTAACCACACCCCTAACCATAATCCCAACCCTAATCCCAACCGTAAATGTAATCCAAACCCTAACTTTAGCCCCAACCCTAACCCTAACTTTAGCTCCAACCCTAACGGGAAAATGGAAATACATACATTTGTAAAAATGTTATTATTTTTCCCTAACTAAGGGGGTGATGAAGGGGGGTTTGATTTACTTTTATAGCGGGTTTTTTAGCGGATTTTTATGATTGGCAGCCATCACACACTAAAAGACGTTTTTAATTGCAAAAAATAGTTTTTGTATCTCCACATTTTGAGAGCTATAATTTTTCCATATATTGGTCCACAGAGTCATGTAAGGTCTTATTTTTTGCGGGACGAGTTGACGTTTTTATTGGTAACATTTTCGGGCACGTGACATTTTTTGATCGCTTTTTATTCCGATTTTTCTGAGGCAGAATGACCAAAAACCAGCGATTCATGAATTTCTTTTTTGGGGGGGAGGGGCGCTTATACTGTACCACGTTTGGTAAAATTGCTAAAGCAGTTTTATTTTTTGGGTCAGAACAATTACAGTGATACTTCATTCATATCATTTTTCTATGTTTTGGCGCTTTTATACGATAAAAACTTTTATATAAAAAATAATTATTTTTGCATCGCTTTATTCTGAGGACTATATATTTTTTCTTTTTTCGTTGATGACGCTGTGTGGTGGCTAATTTTTTGCGGGACAAGATGCCGTTTTCTGCAGTACCGTGGTTATTTATATCTGACTTTTGATCGCGTGTTATTCCACTTTTTGTTTGGCGGTATGATAGTAAAGCGTCAGTTTTTTTGCCTCTTTTTTTACGGTGTTCACTGAAGGGGTTAACTAGTGGGACAGTTTTATAGGTCGGGTCGTTACGGACGTGGTGATACTAAATATGTGTACTTTTGTTGTTTGTTTTTTTATTTAGAGAAATAAATGAATTTATTGGAACAATTTTTTTTTTCTTCATTTAGGAATTTTTTTTTTTTTTTTACACATGTAAATATTTTTTTTTTACTTTTTTACATTGCCCCAGGGGGGACATCACAGTATAGTGACAGATCGCTGGTCTGACACTTTGCAATGCACTGTGTCACATCAGCGATCTGACAGGCACTGCTGGGAGGCTTCCCGGCGCCTGCTCTGAGAAGGTGCTTGAAAGCCACCTTCCTGCAGGATGCGGAAGGAGCCTCGCGGCCATTTTGGATCTGGGGCCTGCAGGGAGGAGACGCTCGGTACAACGCGATCACATCACGTAGTACCGAGGGTCTCAGGGAAGCATGCAGGGAGCCTGCAGATGCTTCATTGTGCCGCCGGAACGCTGCGATCATGTTTGATCGCAGTGTTCTGGAGGTTAATGTGCCAGGAGCGGTCTGCGATAGTCAGCTGACACCCGGCCGCGATCTGCCGCGCTCCCCCCACCATATTATACCACCTTGACAGGATAGTACGTCTAATGTCAGAAAGGGGTTAAAGAAGCACTCCTCCCATCAAAGTATTTATCAATGCTTACATTATCTACCAAAAAGGTTGAAGTGCCTTTGTTGCCAATTTAAATAGGATCATGGGATTAACATATTATATAGCACTGTGTACTTACAATTGCTCATTTTGTCTTTCTACCCAGCTAATTCTTCTCTTTTCTCTGCTATACGTAGAAACAGAAAGTCTCATGTCCTTGCATTTATTATTCTCCTATTCAACTCCTGACCCAGCTGCTTGCCATTCTCCCTGTTAAGGTACCGTCACACTAAGCGACGCTGCAGCGATACCGACAACGATGTCGATCGCTGCAGCGTCGCTGTTTGGTCGCTGGAGATCTGTCACACAGACAGCTCTCCAGCGACCAACGATGCCGAAGTCCCCGGGTAACGAGGGTAAACATCGGGTTACTAAGCGCAGGGCCGCGCTTAGTAACCCGATGTTTACCCTGGTTACTGTTGTAAATGTAAAAAAACCAAAACACTACATACTTACATTCCCGGTGTCTGGTCATGTCCCTCGCCGTCAGCTTCCCGCACTGACTGAGCGCACAATGTGCTTTTGTACACAGTGCTATATACCACAATATGATGATTGCAATATATTAAAAGAATACAAATTTTGATGGAAGTGCTACTTTCAGTTAGAAAAGCTTTGTTGCAAACAGCAGAATTTATCCAAAATATACATGAATGGCTGAGATTCTCTGTGGGACTAGTAGGGATTTTTTATATGCACTTTCAATAATGTATATATTTTTTTTTCTTAGGAGGGCATTATTACTTTTAAAGCAGGCACTAAGGAGGCATTCTTTTTTTGGAGGGGGAGATTCGGGACATTATTACTTTATAAGGAACATTATAAGGGGTCACTATTAGGCTCTTCATAAGGAAGGCACTGTTACTTTCTAGGGTGCATAATTATTTTGAAAGGGGAAGCAACAAAGTAGCAATGGTGGTTGTTATTACTCTGTAGGGCACAAAGAAGATCAATACTACTTTATGTGACAAAGAAAGTGGTAATTTTACTGCGCTGTCCATTATTACTGTTCGGAGCACAATATATACCCCCACTGACACGGCTACAACTAACCCCCCAAAATAGTGCGAAACAGCACTGATACCAATATTTCTGAAGCACAATATGTATCATGCAACACACAACAGATGCAATAATAGGGACAAGAATGGCAGTACGATACTCAGAAATTAAGACGCATGGGTACCAGCATAATGTAAATCAGTCATTGGATTTATCTGCACTGCAGTCACTGGTATGGTTTGCAGAACGGATATCTGGCTATGTACATGCTATGGTACTAATTAGGGATGATCAAATAGCTTCAGATAAGTGCTTATCCAAATCGCTATAGTGCTGCATCAGAAACCTGGATACCTGGAGCGCTCCCGATAATCAGCTGTTCAGCACCGCAGCAGCATGTGTCGCGGCTGTGTGACAGTCACATCACATGAAGCTGCGGCGCTGAACAGCTGATTATCGGGAGCGCTCCAGGTATCCGGGTTACCGATACAGCTATTCGGGAAGCGCTACAGCTATTCAGATAAACACTTATCCAAAGCTATTCGATTAACCCTAGTATTAATATTAGTCTTAATCTTTGCCCCTCTTAATTTATAATTAGAATAATTACCAGTGTAGGCTAATTACCAATAATGTCCATATCTTGAACCCTTCCCGTAATAATTTTTTCCCAACCTGACACCATTATGTAATGGTGTCCCTGATTCCAGACCCATCCTGTAATAATGTCCCCTATCTTGGGCACTTTCGTGTAATAATGCCCCCCATTTTGAGCCCCTTCCAGTAATAATGTCCTCTATTCTTTTTCAACACATTTAAAAAAAAAACGATTATTTTACCTTCCCCTACTCCCACTATGCATGGTATTCTTTTCTATAGCCATTGCAGAGTCCAGCAGCTGACTTTGGCAATGCATGACATCACTGCTATGCTTCACTCAAGATGCGTATGCCTACACCAGCTTCTGACATTTGATTGGCCGGTGTATTGTCATACAGATAGCTGCCAGGTCTCTGCGCCACAATTTATTTCAGCTGAATATGCATCTGAGGACCCACATCCAGCTAAAATAGGAACAGCCATCAGCACCCCCCTCCCCGGTAACATGTTCAGGTACTCAATATTCATTAAAATAGGAGATGCAGCCAACTTGGTTTACCTACCCTTTACTAAGGGCCCCATAGCATCCAAATGGACTGCCTTTATGGTTTTTACAGCTCTGTTGGAATCATATCTCCCTAATTATTTGTGAAGGTATGTGCACGTAACATACAATAGAATAACCATATATCAAGCCTAATAGTTATTACTAGAAGTATAAATAGATGTTTAGTGAAGAACAGTATATATTTACTAAAATAACAAAAGCAGTGCCTGCAGCTGTAATTGCCGCAAACGGTGGCGCATCAAAGTAGTAAGTTAAAGGGGCCGAATAATATTGCACGCCCCACTTTTCAGTTTGAATTTCCACAAAAATGTTAAATAACCAATAAATTTAGTTCAACTTCACAATTGTGTTCCACTTGCTGTTGATTCTTCACCAAAAATTTACATTTGGTATCTTTATGTTTGAAGCATGATATGTGGGAAAAGGTTGAAAAGTTCCAAGGGACCAAATACTTTTGCAAAGCACTGTATATATAACCCATTTAAAGCAAATCGTACAAAAATACAGCGGGTGATATAAGTACTGAACATGTTACCAATTTTTGTATAAAATGTATTTCTAAAGGTGCTATTGACATGAAATTCTCACCAAATGTTCAACCCATCAAATCCACACAGGCAAATAAATCAAACCACAGATGTCCAGAAATTATCATAAATTATGTGTAATAATGAGAAATTACACAGGGAAAGAGTACTGAACACTTGAAGAAAGAGGTGCTAAAAGCTGAAATCTATTAGTAATTAGAAAGCTATCCTGCCACTTTGGAAAATATAATATCAGTTGGATCAACTGATGGCCTATAAAAAGATATCTCATTACCAAGGTGCCACACAAGAAACATCTCATGATGGGTAAAACCAGTGAGCTGTCTCAAGACCTTCACAACCTAATTGCTGCAAAATATACTGATGACATTTATTACAGAAGAATTTCTAAACTACTGCAGGTTTCAGTTAGCACTGTTGAGACCATAATCCGGAAGTGGAAAGAACATCATTTCACAATAAATCGGCCATGACCAGATGCTTTCCACAAGATTTCAGACAGAGGAAAGAAAAGAATTATCAGAAGAGGTATCCAAGAATCAAGGACCACTTTTTGAGATCTACAGAAAAACCTAAAATCAGCAATTACAATTGTTTTATAACAAACTATAAGTAATGCACTCAACCTCCATGGCTTGTATGCACAATCATCAAGCAAGATTCCATTGCTGAAGAAAAAGCTTGTTCAAGCGCATTTAAAGTTTGCTCAACATTAGTTAGACAAGCCTATGAAATACTGTGAGAATATAGTCTGGCAAGGTAGGACCAAAATTGAACTCTTTGGATGCCATAATACACCCCATGTTTGGATTCCAAAGGCACTGCATATCACTCTAAAAACACAATACCAACAGTGAAGATTGGAGGTGGGAAAATCACGGTGTGGGTCTGTTTTGCAGAATATGGCGCTGACAATCAAACTTCATACAATCGAAGGAAGGATGAACAGACAAATGTACAGAGATATTCTTGATAAAAATCTGCTTACATTTACCAAATTGATAAAGATGAATGGAGGAGGGACATTTCACAAAGACAAGGAAACTCTCAATTGATTTCAGAGAAAGAAAATAAACTGCTAGAAAGGCCCAGCCAATCATCTGACGTGAATCCAATAGAAAATTTATGGAAGGAACTAAAGCCAAGAGTTCATAGTAAGAGCCCACAGAACCTTCAGGATTTAAAGAGTGTTTGTGGAAGAATGGTCCAAAATTACACCTAGAAAAATGGTGAGGTGTTAGAATACTTACAGAGGGTGAAATAAGTATTGAAGTGTGGAATTAAAATACAGCACAGTAAACCTTCTAATCCCTCAATAATTTATGACTCAAAGTCTTGAGGCTCTTACATAAAGATAATCTTGAATGTATTAAAACTATAAAATCAATTTAGAAAGCTTAAGTGAAAACATAAGTAGGTGTCCTTATAAATCCATTTAATTGCTTCAGGACCAAGGTACTTTTAGAACCAGACATCATTTAGCTGTTTTTGTGTTCGTTTAATGGTTATAGCTAGGGTTGAGCGAAACGGGTCGTTCATTTTCAAAAGTCGCCGACTTTTGGCAAAGTCGGGTTTCATGAAACCCGATCCGACCCCTGTGCGGGGTCGGCCATGCGGTACGCAACTTTCGCGCCAAAGTCGCGTTTCAATGACGCTAAAAGCGCCATTTCTCAGCCAATGAAGGTAAACGCAGAGTGTGGGCAGCGTGATGACATAGGTCCTGGTCCCCACCATCTTAGAGAAGGGCATTGCAGTGATTGGCTTGCTGTCTGCGGCGTCACAGGGGCTATAAAGGGGCGTTCCCGCCGACCGCCATGTTACTGCTGCTGATCTGAGCTTAGGGAGAGGTTGCTGCCGCTTCGTCAGAAGCAGGGATAGCGTTAGGCAGGGTCCATTAACCACCAAACCGCTTGTGCTGTAGCGATTTCCACTGCCCAACACCACCTTCGGTGTGCAGGGACAGTGGAAGCTACATTTTTTTTTTTTTCCCCTCAGCGCTGTAGCTCATTGGGCTGCCCTAGAAGGCTCCCTGATAGCTGCATTGCTGTGTGTACGCCGCTGTGCAAACCAACTGCTTTTTTCAAAGCACAAATCCTCTTGTTCCTTCCTTTCTGCACAGCTATCTTTTTTGTTTGTCCACACTTTTTATTTAATTTGTGCATCAGTCCACTCCTTATTGCTGCCTGCCATACCTGGCTGAGATTACTGCAGGGAGATAGTAATTGTTGGACACTCCCTGTTTTTTTTTTTTTTTTTTGTGGGAGATTAAGATTGACATTTCTGCTAGAGTGCCATCCCTGTCTGTGTCATCTCTCACTCAGTGGGCCATAGAAAGCCTATTTATTTTTTTGCTTGATTTGGGTTATAAAATCTACCTGAAAAAATCACTACATCAATCAGTGGGAGAAAAATATTGGCCTCGGGGCTTGTGTGCCACTCTTGACTCCTGTGTGTGCCATCTCTCAGTCAGTGGGCCATAGAAAGCCTATTTATTTTTTTGCTTGATTTGGGTTCTAAAATCTACCTGAAAAAATCACTACATCAATCAGTGGGAGAAAAATATTGGCCTCAGGGCTTGTGTGCCACTCCTGACTCCTGTGTGCATCATCACTCACTCAGTGGGCCATAGAAAGCCTATTTTTTTTTTTTTGCTTTATTTGGGTTCTAAATTCTACCTGAAAAAAATCAATAAATCAATCAGTGGGAGATTAATATTGGCCTTTGGGCTTGTGTGCCAGTCCTAAGCGTGCCATCTCTCTCTCTCAGATAGTGGGCCATAGAAAGCCTATTTATTATTTTTTTTATTGGGTTTATAAATTTTCCCTGGAACAAAAAAAAAAAAAGTGGGAGATTAATATTGGCCTCTGGGCTTGTGTGCCAGTCCTGAGCGTGCCATCTCTCTCACAAATAGTGGGCCATAGAAAGCCTATTTATTTATTTTTTTTTGGTTTTATAAATTCTCCCTGAAAAAAAAAGGGAGATTAATATTGGCCTTTGGGCTTGTGTGCCAGTCCTAAGCGTGCCATCTCTCTCTCTCAGATAGTGGGCCATAGAAAGCCTATTTATTATTTTTTTTATTGGGTTTATAAATTTTCCCTGGAACAAAAAAAAAAAAGTGGGAGATTAATATTGGCCTCTGGGCTTGTGTGCCAGTCCTGAGCGTGCCATCTCTCTCACAAATAGTGGGCCATAGAAAGCCTTTTTTTGTTTTATTTGTTTTCTAAATTCTCCCTGAAAAAATCATTTTATTTTATTTGGTTTCTAAATTCTTCCTGAAAAAATCATTTTATTCTATTATTTTTTTTTCCTAACGTCTCCCTGAAAAAAAAAAAAAAATCAAATCAGTGGGAGATTAATATTTACATTTGTGATTCAGTGACAGTCCTGCGTGTGTGGCATGTCTCTCATTTGTTGCCACCAACAACAGAGTGTGTAACATTGTGCCTGATTTTCGTTGTGGTCTCACTCACCTGTAAAGGGGTAGCTAAATCATACTGAAGTTATAGCTCACCGTGTAAGTTGTGTGACAGCAACAAATACCGTTAGTTTGGTTACGTTTTTAAAACAATGAGGAAGTCTGGTGGAAGAGGTCGTGGCCGGGGGCGTTCATTGTCAGCTGGTAATGAGGGTAGTGGTAGTGGTGGAGCATCAGCTGGTCGTGGGAAAAAAAATATTGCACCTAAGTCTGGAGCTGTGGAGCCAGGTTCGTCGTCTGGCTACACAAGGCCTCGAACGCTCCCTTTTCTGGGAGTAGGAAAACCGCTTTTAAAGCCGGAGCAGCAAGAGCAAGTTTTGGCTTATCTTGCTGACTCAGCCTCTAGCTCTTTTGCCTCCTCTCGTGAAACTGGTAAATGTCAAAGCAGCGCGTCGTTAGTGGATGTTCACGGTCAGGGACAAGTCGCTTCCTTGTCCTCTTCAGCAAAAACAACAACAGAGAAGAATGCAGCAGGCGACACAACGGGTTACTCCATGGAGCTCTTTACACATACCGTCCCTGGCTTAGAAAGTGAAGCAGTTAACAGTCCATGCCCATTACAAGTTGAATCTGACATGGAGTGCACTGATGCACAGCCACAGCCAGACTACTATGCTGGTCCTTTGACTCAGACCACAACATTGCCCTCGCAGGGTAATGATCAAGAATCAGACCCTGATGAGACTATGTTGCCCCATCACGAACGCTATACCACCGACCGACACGGTGACACAGACGAAGTTGCACACGAGCTACAAGAAGAGGTAATAGATGACCCAGTTCTTGACCCCGATTGGCAGCCATTGGGGGAACAGGGTGCAGGCGGCAGCAGTTCTGAAGCGGAGGAGGAGGGGCCGCAGCAGGCATCAACATCGCAACAGGTTCCATCTGCCGGGCCCGTATCTTGCCCAAAACGCGTGGCAAAGCCAAAACCTGTTGGAGGACAGCGTGGCCATCCGGTTAAAGCTCAGTCTGCAATGCCTGAAAAGGTATCCGATGCTAGAAAGAGTGCAGTCTGGCATTTTTTTAAACAACATCCAATTGATCAGCGCAAAGTCATCTGTCAAAAATGTTCAACTACCTTAAGCAGAGGACAGAATCTGAAAAGTCTCAATACAAGTTGCATGCATAGACATTTAACCACCATGCATTTGCAAGCCTGGACTAACTACCAAACGTCCCTTAAGGTTGTAGCACCCTCGGCCAATGAAGCTAGTCAGCAACGCAACATCCCTTCCGGCAGTGTAGGGCCACCATTTTCCGCACCACCTGCAGTATCTGTGCAGGTTTCTTTGCCAGGCCAAAGCAGTCAGGGTCAGGGAATCACCAGTTTCGTAGTAGAAAACACTGCATCTAGGGCACTGGCGGCAACAATACCATCTCCCACCGTCTCTCAGTCTGCCATGTCCACCGGCACCCCCGCTAGTTCCACGATCTCCAGCTCTCCAGTCCAGCTCACCCTACATGAGACTATGGTTAGAAAAAGGAAGTACTTAGCCTCGCATCCGCGTACACAGGGTTTGAACGCCCACATAGCTAGACTAATCTCGTTAGAGATGATGCCCTACCGGTTAGTTGAAAGCGAAGCTTTCAAAGCCCTGATGGACTACGCTGTACCACGCTACGAGCTACCTAGTCGACACTTTTTTTCCAGAAAAGCCATCCCAGCCCTCCACCAGCATGTTAAAGAGCGCATCGTCCATGCACTCAGGCAATCTGTGAGCATAAAGGTGCACCTGACAACAGATGAATGGACCAGTAGGCATGGCCAGGGACGTTACGTGTCCATCACGGCACACTGGGTGAATGTTGTGGATGCAGGGTCCACAGGGGACAGCAAGTTTGGGACAGTTCTGCCTAGCCCACGGTCTAGGAAACAGTTGGCTGTAGCCGTTCGCACCCCCTCCTCCTCCTCTTCGTCCTCCTGCAGAAGCGAGAGCTCGTCCACAGACCACAGTCGCACAACCACTCCATCCGCAGCTGCCACTGTTGCACACCAGGTCTCCCATTATGGGGCAGCTACTGGCAAACGTCAGCAGGCTGTATTGGCTATGAAGTGTTTGGGCGACAACAGACACACCGCGGAAGTTCTGTTCGAGTTCTTGCAGAAAGAAACGCAGTTGTGGCTGGGCACTGTAGATCTTGAGGCAGGCAAGGTAGTGAGTGATAACGGAAGGAATTTCATGGCTGCCATCTCCCTTTCCCAACTGAAACACATTCCTTGCCTGGCTCACACCTTAAACCTGGTGGTGCAGTGCTTCCTGAAAAGTTATCCGGGGTTATCCGACCTGCTCCTCAAAGTGCGTGGACTTTGCTCACATATCCGCCGTTCGCCCGTACACTCCAGCCGTATGCAGACCTATCAGCGTTCTTTGAACCTTCCCCAGCATCGCCTAATCATAGACGTTGCAACAAGGTGGAACTCAACACTGCACATGCTTCAGAGACTGTGTGAACAGAGGCGGGCTGTTATGTTTTTGTGGGAGGATACACATACACGGGCAGGCAGTAGGATGGCAGACATGGAGTTGTCAGGTGTGCAGTGGTCGAAGATTCAAGACATGTGTCAAGTCCTTCAGTGTTTTGAGGAATGCACACGGCTGGTTAGTGCAGACAACGCCATAATAAGCATGAGCATCCCCCTAATGCGTCTGCTGATGCAAAGTTTGACGCACATAAAGGATCAGGCGTCTGCAGCTGAGGAAGAGGAAAGCCTTGATGACAGTCAGCCATTGTCTGGCCAGGGCAGTGTACAGGACGAGTTAGCGGGCGAAGAGGAGGAGGAGGATGAGGAGGATGATGGGGATGATTATATTTTTAATGAGGAAGCTTTTCCGGGGCCACTGGAAATTGGTGGCGCGGCAAGGCCGGGTTCTGGTTTTTGGAGGGACACAAGTGACGTGGATTTGCCTGAAACTGCCCCTCAACCAAGCACAACCGCAGATTTGAGAACTGGAACTTTGGCCCACATGGCGGATTATGCCTTACGTATCCTCAAAAGGGACACACGCATAACTAAAATGATGAACGATGACGATTACTGGTTGGCCTGCCTTCTTGATCCTCGCTATAAAGGCAAATTGCAAAATATAATGCCACATGAGAACTTGGAACTAATATTAGCAACCAAACAATCAACTCTTGTTGACCGTTTGCTTCTGGCATTCCCTGCACACAGCGCCCGTGATCGTTCTCACACGAGCTGCAGGGGCCAGCAGACCAGAGGAGTTAGAGGGGCAGAAATCAGAAGTGGCGTTGGCCAGAGGGGTTTTCTGACCAGGTTGTGGAGTGATTTTGCTATGACCGCAGACAGGACAGGTACTGCAGCATCAATTCAAAGTGACAGGAGACAACATTTATCCAGTATGGTTACAAACTATTTTTCATCCCTTATCGATGTTCTCCCTCAACCGTCATTCCCATTTGATTACTGGGCATCAAAATTAGACACCTGGCCAGAATTGGCAGAATATGCATTGCAGGAGCTTGCTTGCCCGGCAGCTAGTGTCCTATCAGAAAGAGTATTCAGTGCTGCAGGTTCAATACTAACAGAAAAAAGGACTCGTCTGGCTACCCAAAATGTAGATGATCTAACCTTCATTAAAATGAACCACAACTGGATTTCGAAATCTTTTGCCCCACCTTGCCCGGCTGACACCTAGCTTTCCTATGAAAAGGTCTTGCCTGTGGACTATTCTGAATGCCTTTTCCAATCTCGTAATTTTCTGCACCTGATTGTCCAGCATACGACATGTTTACACCTCACTAAATGGCCAAACTCCCCACACGGGGCCGTGGTATCGACACTTGGCGACAGCACCCGTGAGAGTGCTGTTTGTCTGAAGAGGTGTGTGTGCCCGCTTTTGGTCGACGGCACTGCCACTGGGTCCCTCCTAGTACAATAAAGTGTCTCTGGCGGTGGTGGTGCGCACCCAACGTCAGACACACCGTTGTAATATGAGGGGCCCTGGGCCTGTACCGCCGGCCACAAGACAGTTCCCCCCCCAGCTCAAACAGTGCTCTACCACTTGCAAAATTATCTCACAGCTCCACCAATGTTTAGTCTATGCGCTGACATCCTTCAATGCCTGCCACTGACAATACCATTGTATTGACATTTTTGTTATGTTAGGCCTTCGAAGCCTGTCTGCGGTCACTCCTTCCACTAGGCCTCCACTGACCACACCACTGCTGCCCGTGTACCCCTGGAACCAATTTAAAATTGCCTACAGCCATGTGTTATTATTTTAGGCCTTCGATGCCTGTCTGCGGTCACTCCTTACAATATGCCTCCACTGACCACACCACTGCTGCCCGTGTACCCCTGGAACCAATTTAAAATTGCCTACAGCCATGTGTTATTATTTTAGGCCTTCGATGCCTGTCTGCGGTCACTCCTTACAATATGCCTCCACTGACCACACCACTGCTGCCCGTGTACCCCTGGAACCAATTTAAAATTGCCTACAGCCAGCCCAATTTTTTTATTTTAGGCCTTCGATGCCTGTCTGCGGTCACTCCTTCCACTAGGCCTCCACTGACCACACCACTGCTGCCCGTGTACCCCTGGAACCAATTTAAAATTGCCTACAGCCATGTGTTAATATTTTAGGCCTTCGATGCCTGTCTGTGGTCACTCCTTACAATATGCCTCCACTGACCACACCACTGCTGCCCGTGTACCCCTGGAACCAATTTAAAATTGCCTACAGCCAGCCCAATTTTTTTATTTTAGGCCTTCGATGCCTGTCTGCGGTCCGTTCTTTCTACTACTACTACACTGACCAGGCCACTGCTGCCCGTGTACCCCTGGAACCAATTTAAAATTGCCTACAGCCATGTGTTATTATTTTAGGCCTTCGATGCCTGTCTGCGGTCACTCCTTCCACTAGGCCTCCACTGACCACACCATTGCTGCCCGTGTACCCCTAGAACCTATTTATAATTGCATAGAGCATCCTTTTTTTAATAGTAGGCGTACAAAGTCTGTCTGCGGTTCACTATTGAACTTGTCCTCCACTGCCCAGAGCACTGCAGCTTGTGTACCCCTGTAACTTTTTTCTGCTGCAGTGAGCCACATTTTTGGTTTGAGTCCTACTACCTGTGTCTGTCTGCGCCACTCAATTCAGCTGTGTTCCTTTGAAAAAAGCTGAGCGTCAATAGTCTTGTTTTCAGCCTCTAGGAATTTTAAAACTGCATTGGGTGTACAACTTTGGTAGGGCCTACTGACGGTGTCTGCCTCCCCAAGGTGTTCCCCAGGTTTCCTCTCCATTGCTTCAATCTTCATGCTCTCGTTTAGTAGTTGTTGGAAACTACGCTGCATTAGGCCTACAAATTGGGTATGGGGTGTAGAGAGATGGTGTGTTCCACTCCAAGGTGTTCCCCAGGTTTCCTCTCCATTGCTTCGATCTTCATGCTCTCGTTTAGTAGTTGTTGGAAACTACGCTGCATTAGGCCTACAAATTGGGTATGGGGTGTAGAGAGATGGTGTGTTCCACTCCAAGGTGTTCTCCAGGTTGCCTTTCCTGAGCTTCGATCTTCTGGCTCTCGTTTAGTAGTTGTTGGAAACTACACTGCATTAGGCCTACAAATTGGGTATGGGGTGTAGAGAGATGGTGTGTTCCACTCCAAGGTGTTCCCCAGGTTTCGTCCACATTGCTTCGGTCTTCCGACTCTCGTTTAGTAGTTGTAGAAAACTACACTGCATTAGGCCTACAAATTGGGTATGGGGTGTAGAGAGATGGTGTGTTCCACTCCAAGGTGTTCCCCAGGTTTCCTCTCCATTGCTTCGATCTTCATGCTCTCGTTTAGTAGTTGTTGGAAACTACGCTGCATTAGGCCTACAAATTGGGTATGGGGTGTAGAGAGATGGTGTGTTCCACTCCAAGGTATTCTCCAGGTTGCCTTTCCTGAGCTTTAATCTTCATGCTCTCGTTTAGTAGTTGTTGGAAACTACGCTGCATTAGGCCTACAAATTGGGTATGGGGTGTAGAGAGATGGTGTGTTCCACTCCAAGGTGTTCTCCAGGTTGCCTTTCCTGAGCTTCGATCTTGTGGCTCTCGTTTAGTAGTTGTTGGAAAGTACTCTGCATTAGGCCTACAAATTGGGTATGGGGTGTAGAGAGATGGTGTGTTCCACTCCAAGGTGTTCCCCAGGTTTCGTCCACATTGCTTCGGTCTTCCGACTCTCGTTTAGTAGTTGTAGAAAACTACACTGCATTAGGCCTACAAATTGGGTATGGGGTGTAGAGAGATGGTGTGTTCCACTCCAAGGTGTTCCCCAGGTTTCCTCTCCATTGCTTCGATCTTCATGCTCTCGTTTAGTAGTTGTTGGAAACTACGCTGCATTAGGCCTACAAATTGGGTATGGGGTGTAGAGAGATGGTGTGTTCCACTCCAAGGTGTTCTCCAGGTTGCCTTTCCTGAGCATTCAATCTTCATGCTCTCGTTTAGTAGTTGTTGGAAACTACGCTGCATTAGGCCTACAAATTGGGTATGGGGTGTAGAGAGATGGTGTGTTCCACTCCAAGGTGTTCTCCATGTTGCCTTTCCTGAGCTTCGATCTTCTGGCTCTCGTTTAGTAGTTGTTGGAAACTACACTGCATTAGGCCTACAAATTGGGTATGGGGTGTAGAGAGATGGTGTGTTCCACTCCAAGGTGTTCCCCAGGTTTCGTCCACATTGCTTCGGTCTTCCGACTCTCGTTTAGTAGTTGTAGAAAACTACACTGCATTAGGCCTACAAATTGGGTATGGGGTGTAGAGAGATGGTGTGTTCCACTCCAAGGTGTTCCCCAGGTTTCCTCTCCATTGCTTCGATCTTCATGCTCTCGTTTAGTAGTTGTTGGAAACTACGCTGCATTAGGCCTACAAATTGGGTATGGGGTGTAGAGAGATGGTGTGTTCCACTCCAAGGTGTTCTCCAGGTTGCCTTTCCTGAGCTTCGATCTTCTGGCTCTCGATTAGTAGTTGTTGGAAAGTACTCTGCATTAGGCCTACAAATTGGGTATGGGGTGTAGAGAGATGGTGTGTTCCACTCCAAGGTGTTCCCCAGGTTTCGTCCACATTGCTTCGGTCTTCCGACTCTCGTTTAGTAGTTGTAGAAAACTACACTGCATTAGGCCTACAAATTGGGTATGGGGTGTAGAGAGATGGTGTGTTCCACTCCAAGGTGTTCCCCAGGTTTCCTCTCCATTGCTTCGATCTTCATGCTCTCGTTTAGTAGTTGTTGGAAACTACGCTGCATTAGGCCTACAAATTGGGTATGGGGTGTAGAGAGATGGTGTGTTCCACTCCAAGGTGTTCTCCAGGTTGCCTTTCCTGAGCTTCAATCTTCATGCTCTCGTTTAGTAGTTGTTGGAAACTACGCTGCATTAGGCCTACAAATTGGGTATGGGGTGTAGAGAGATGGTGTGTTCCACTCCAAGGTGTTCTCCAAGTTGCCTTTCCTGAGCTTCAATCTTCATGCTCTCGTTTAGTAGTTGTTGGAAACTACGCTGCATTAGGCCTACAAATTGGGTATGGGGTGTAGAGAGATGGTGTGTTCCACTCCAAGGTGTTCTCCAGGTTGCCTTTCCTGAGCTTCGATCTTCTGGCTCTCGTTTAGTAGTTGTTGGAAACTACACTGCATTAGGCCTACAAATTGGGTATGGGGTGTAGAGAGATGGTGTGTTCCACTCCAAGGTGTTCCCCAGGTTTCCTCTCCATTGCTTCGATCTTCATGCTCTCGTTTAGTAGTTGTTGGAAACTACACTGCATTAGGCCTACAAATTGGGTATGGGGTGTAGAGAGATGGTGTGTTCCACTCCAAGGTGTTCCCCAGGTTTCGTCCACATTGCTTCGGTCTTCCGACTCTCGTTTAGTAGTTGTAGAAAACTACACTGCATTAGGCCTACAAATTGGGTATGGGGTGTAGAGAGATGGTGTGTTACACTCCAAGGTGTTCTCCAGGTTGCCTTTCCTGAGCTTCTATCTTCAGGCTCTCATTAAATTGTGGTTAAATGGAACAACTGCATTTGGCGTACTAGTTGGTTTGGGGCCTACTATCGGTGTCTGCCACTCCTTGCTGTTCTCCTCCACTGAACAAAGCTGTGCCGCCTGTTTACTACGGTTGCCAATTTTGAACTGCATTTCGACTACTTACTGATTTGGGCCTACTCTCTGTGTCAGCCTCTCATTCCAGTTGTCCTCCACTGCAATGCCCCCTGGTTAGTCCTGTGTTACCAATTTTGAACTGCATTTAGCCAACTTTATTCTTTGGGCCTATATCTGTGTTTCCTCCTCATCCTGCCCATTGCCCAGCCAGTGATAGATGAGTCTGCTGGTACATTGACCCATAACGCAAAATTCCCCGTGCACGCTACACAGCAAGATTGTGACCCTGCTGAAAGTCAGGTTCCTCTTCCCGCATACCATACCACCTTACACGGGGACAAAGAGGAAGGTGCAGATGAAAGTGCAGGTTCCTTCATCAGGTGGGGGGAGGAATACTAGTTGGCGACGTCACTGGCACAGGGCCTCTCATAGTACGCAAAAGTGTTGCTGCCGGTGGGAGGCGCCCCCGCCGTGCAAACACACCGCTGTACTTTGAGGGGCCCTGTGCCAGTGCCAATGCCAACGAGTGGGCCCCCCCCTCCTTGCTCAGGATCACAGCACTTGCAAAGTTTAAATACTTACCTCTCCCTGCTCCACTGCCGTGACGTGGTCCAGATTTACTGGGCCCACTCATTACTTGAACCAGCCCTACCCCCCACAACTTTAGCCAAATGACCCCCGATTTCAAATGCCTTCCAATTATTATAAGGTAAATTACGATTGACAAGCTTCTTTAACAAGAATGGATGTTTTTGCCATTAAAATGGGCAGTGTAGGTGTTTTCCTGGCCTCCACTCACTGCCGACTATGCTCCCCCATTGACTTGCATTGGGTTTCGTGTTTCGGGCGATACCCGACTTTTCGCGATAATCGGCCGATTCCACTCGACTCGACTTCTAAGATAGTCGGGTTTCGCAAAACACGGCTCGACTCTAAAAAGGTCAAGGTCGCTCAACCCTAGTTACAGCCATTGTGGATCTATAAAAGTTTTTTTGCACCATTTTTTTCAATGTCTATTTTTTTAATTTTACACTTCTCAACCTTGCAATTTCAATACCAAAAAGGAAAAGTCTTGGAATTATGGAAATCACATGATATATCATATCATATGTTATTAATATGCAAATCATGACAAACTGAAACAAAATGTTAAAAATGTCTCAATTTATTCAGTATTGAGCATGAGTTTAATGCACAGAAATACACACTCTTGAGAAAGCAAAGCAACATACACGTGAAATGCGCATTGGGGTCTCTTCACCATCCTGCTCGAGCCTGAATTCTCCCTCACTTGGGGCAGAGGCTTATTACCTTCAGGTCTTTTATATTGATAGGTTACTTATACTCAATCAAACATAAATCACTCAACTCCCTTTCCTCTAGTTTTTAATTCATTATATGAAGTGAGTTTCTAAGATCTTGTGGTTCTGATGCACCAACTGGTGATGCCGATACAGTTGAAAGCAGTATGGAGGAGAGAGCGTCAGATGAAGCTCCCTCAGCCATCATTCCCCTCTGCCTCTGACACAACAGGTGCACAATGACGTCACTTCATCACACACCATGCTGTGTGCCGGACAAAACAGCTGCTGTGACCAGAGCAGAGCCTGGAGCAGTGGGGGAATGAGGAGGAGAGGCGAGTATTGTGGTTTTTATATAAATATAGTGAGTGAGTACATGATGGCCATAATACTGTAGGTCTGCATTGTATTATATGGGGAGGCTTCATTATATTCTATGGAGTAGGGATATATTACATTCTATGAGGAGGGCCGCATTATACCATATGGGGGGCTGCATTATACTCTATGAGGGGGCTGCATTATATTATATGAGGGGGCTGCATTATACTATATGAGGGGGGCTGCATTATATTCTATGGGGATGCATTATACTATTATGGGAGTTGCATTATATTCTATGAGGTGCTACATTATATTCTATGAGGAGGTTGCTTCATATTTTATGGGTGGCTGCATTACACTCTATGATGGAGCTACATTATATTCTATGAGGGGGCTGCATTATATTGTATGGAGGACTATGGGGTGTATTATACTATATGGAGGACTATGTGGAGTGTATTATACTATATGGAGGACTACTGTTATGACCTGGTGGTGAGGACAACAATGGACCTGGTGGTTAAGAGCACACGGAATGACCTGATAGTTACTGATAATAGAGGACGAGCTCTGGAACGTGGGAACTCTGCTGACCGCAATCCCTAATCCAATCAACCACACTAGAAATAGCCGTGGATTGCTCCTAACGCTCCCTATGCAACTCGGCACAGCCTAAGGAACTAGCTAGCCCTAAAGATAGAAAAATAAAGCCTACCTTGCCTCAGAGAAATTCCCCAAAGGAAAAGGCAGCCCCCCACATATAATGACTGTGAGTAAAGATGAAAATACAAACACAGAGATGAAATAGATTAAGCAAAGTGAGGCCCGACTTACTGAACAGACTGAGGATAGGAAAGGTAGCTTTGCGGTCAGCACAAAAACCTACAAATGACCACGCAGAGGGCGCAAAAAGACCCTCCGCACCGACTCACGGTGCGGAGGCGCTCCCTCTGCGTCCCAGAGCTTCCAGCAAGCAAGACAAAAATCAAAATAGCAAGCTGGACAGAAAAATAGCAAACCAGAGAAAAACAAGCAGTCACTTAGCTTCTGCTGGGAAGACAGGTCACAAGAACGATCCAGGAGTGAACTAGACCAATACTGGAACATTGACAGGTGGCATGGAGCAAAGATCTAAGTGGAGTTAAATAGAGCAGCAGCTAACGAATTAACCTCGTCACCTGTGGAAGGAAACTCAGAAACACCCACAGCCACCAGAGAAAGTCCATGGACAGAACCAGCCGAAGTACCATTCATGACCACAGGAGGGAGCCCGACAACAGAATTCACAACAGACTACGCAGAGTGTATTATACAGGTCCGTCTCAAAAAATTAGCATATAGTGTTAAATTTCATTATTTACCATAATGTAATGATTACAATTAAACTTTCATATATTATAGATTCATTATCCACCAACTGAAATTTGTCACGTCTTTTATTGTTTTAATACTGATGATTTTGGCATACAACTCCTGATAACCCAAAAAACCTGTCTCAATAAATTAGCATATTTCACCCATCCAATCAAATAAAAGTGTTTTTTAATAACAAACAAAAAAACCATCAAATAATAATGTTCAGTTATGCACTCAATACTTGGTCGGGAATCCTTTGGCAGAAATGACTGCTTCAATGCGGCGTGGCATGGAGGCAATCAGCCTGTGACACTGCTGAGATGTTAGGGAGGCCCAGGATGCTTCAATAGCGGCCTTAAGCTCATCCAGAGTGTTGGGTCTTGCGTCTCTCAACTTTCTCTTCACAATATCCCACAGATTCTCTATGGGGTTCAGGTCAGGAGAGTTGGCAGGCCAATTGAGCACAGTAATACCATGGTCAGTAAACCATTTACCAGTGGTTTTGGCACTGTGAGCAGGTGCCAGGTCGTGCTGAAAAATGAAATCTTCATCTCCATAAAGCATTTCAGCCGATGGAAGCATGAAGTGCTCCAAAATCTCCTGATAGCTAGCTGCATTGACCCTGCCCTTGATGAAACACAGTGGACCAACACCAGCAGCTGACATGGCACCCCACACCACCACTGACTGTGGGTACTTGACACTGGACTTCAGGCATTTTGGCATTTCCTTCTCCCCAGTCTTCCTCCAGACTCTGGCACCTTGATTTCCGAATGACATGCAAAATTTGCTTTCATCAGAAAAAAGTACTTGGGACCACTTAGCAACAGTCCAGTGCTGCTTCTCTGTAGCCCATTTCGGCACCTGTAGCCCATTTCCTGCACACGCCTGTGCACGGTGGCTCTGGATGTTTCCACACCAGACTCAGTCCACTGCTTCCTCAGGTTCCCCAAGGTCTGGAATCGGTCCTTCTCCACAATCTTCCTCAGGGTCCGGTCTCCTCTTCTCGTTGTACAGCGTTTTCTGCCACATTGTTTCCTTCCAACAGACTTACCATTGAGGTGCCTTGATACAGCACTCTGGGAACAGCCTATTTGTTGAGAAATTTCTTTCTGGGTCTTAAGGCCCCTTCACACTAAGCGACGCTGCAGCGATACCGACAACGATCCGGATCGCTGCAGCGTCGCTGTTTGGTCGCTGGAGAGCTGTCACACAGATGGCTCTCCAGCGACCAACGATGCCGGTAACCAGGGTAAACATCGGGTAACTAAGCGCAGGGCCGCGCTTAGTAACCCGATGTTTACCCTGGTTACCATGCTAAAAGTAAAAAAAAACAAACACTAGATACTTACCTACAGCCGTCTGTCCTCCAGCGCTGCGCTCTGCTTCTCTGCACTCCTCTTGTACTGTCTGGGAGCCGGAAAGCAGAGCGGTGACGTCACCGCTCTGCTTTCCGGCTCACAGCCAGTACAGGAGGAGTGCAGAGCACAGCGCTGGAGGACAGACAGCGGTAGGTAAGTATGTAGTGTTTGTTTTTTTTTACTTTTAGCATGGTAACCAGGGTAAACATCGGGTTACTAAGCGCGGCCCTGCGCTTAGTTACCCGATGTTTACCCTGGTTACCAGTGAAGACATCGCTGGATCGGTGTCACACACGCCGATCCAGCGATGTCTCCAGGGAGTCCAGCGACGAAATAAAGTTCTGGACTTTCCTCAGCGACCAACGATCTCCCAGCAGGGGCCTGATCGTTGGTCGCTGTCACACAGAACGATTTCATTAACGATATCGTTGCTACGTCACAAATAGCAACGATATCGTTAACAATATCGTTATGTGTGAAGGTACCTTTACCCTCTTGCTTGAGGGTGTCAATGATGGCCTTCTTGACATCTGTCAGGTCGCTAGTCTTACCCATGATGGGGGTTTTGAGTAATGAACCAGGCAGGGAGTTTATAAAAGCCTCAGGTATCTTTTGCATGTGTTTAGAGTTAATTAGTTGATTCAGAAGATTAGGGTAATAGGTCGTTTAGAGAACCTTTTCTTGATATGCTAATTTATTGAGACAGGTTTTTTGGGTTATCAGGAGTTGTATGCCAAAATCATCAGTATTTAAACAATAAAAGACCTGACAAATTTCAGTTGGTGGATAATGAATCTATAATATATGAAAGTTTAATTGTAATCATTACATTATGGTAAATAATGAAATTTAACACTATATGCTAATTTTTTGAGAAGGACCTGTACCATAAGAAGGACTATGGGGAGTTTATTATATTATATTGAGGACTATGCTGAGTGTATTCTACCATTTGGAAGACTATGGGGAGTTTATTATACCATATGAAGGACTATAAGGAGTGTATTATACCATATGGAGGACTATGGGGGTGTTTATACTATATGGAGGACTATGGGGAGTGTATTATACCATATGGAAGACTATGGGGAGTATATTATACTATATGGAGGACTATGGGAGGTGTATTATACCATATGGAGGACTATGGGGAGTGAATTATAGCATATGGAGAACTATGGGAAGTGTATTATATTATATTATGTGGAGGACTATGGGGTGTATTATACTAAACAAGCAAAATGCTGCCTATTCATCGATTGATTGGATTGGTAATGCCTCACCAAATCCTTGGTTTCAGAAGCACTTTGGTGAAAACTGAAGATATGCTGATAACCTGATACTATATGGGGACAGATTGATCTACTAGTGATCATTCTGTCCCCATCATTCTTCCTCAGCTGGTGTAAAGAGGCCAGTAAACAAGTGTCGAACGACTTCAATATTGTCGATCACACTCGTTTACTGGCCTGAAATCAGCACATATAGATACAACCTAAATGTTTCTGTGTGATGATGCAATAGGTGAGCATTTGGGGCTCCATTTTGAACTTTTGCTCAAGGCCCTACTTTGCCTAAAACCGGCCCTGACCACAGGTAAGTCCAATTACTCATTAATCAAGTGTCCAGCAGATAGTGGACTATAAAATGGCGTTACTCAATTAAGAAATCCCCTTATTTTATGTTAGCAATGGCACCAATGACCAGTTCTAGCTGTGCGATGGTGATAAACTTCTACCCAAAAAAGACTTAATGCTGTCATTTATTCAAAGAGCACTTCAACAAAGTATATGTGTAAGGGTGTGCATATTCATTCAACCACATTATATTAGTTCTTTCTTTTTTTTTCCACCTGAATAAAAAAATCAGATTGCTTTTCAATTGAATTGTACAGGTTATGGGTGACAATAAGTACAGAAAAAGATGTGAAATGATTCTTCTTGTTATGATGTTTGACAAAAACCTGTCATTTTAACAGAGGTCTGTAGACTTTGTGTATTCATTATACTGTATACAGTGAATACAGAACGTCTACATACATCATATATAGTGTGTGAAAAGACATATGGAGCTCCTCTGCTGGGTCAAACACGTTTCTGCTGAATCTTTAATTCATTAAAATGTTGCTTTAAGACTGTAAGTTATTAGCAGATAAGACATAATAGGCCACTTACCAGATTTTTCTTTGATAATTTTGCAGCCACTCCAGATGCTCCAGCCAATATGTGGCAACCATCTGGTTTCTTTTGCTGCTCATATGTCAGTCAACAATAATCCCCCCTGGATATAATTTAAAAGGTACTAAGTATATTACATTTCCTATTTTTTACATAGTAAACCAGCAGTTAAGTGGCCAATTCATGTAGTTTGCCTTCCTGCCCAGAAGACAGCCCATTAGTATTAATTATACAGTAGATCAAAAATGCTGATGATATATGTATGACATGTGTATGAAATTTCATCTGTAAAACATCTGTATGGCTAATCCCCATTATTGATCTGTGAGAAAATGACCAAAATTCCATGGCCAAGCTGCAGAAACAACCTCATTCAGATGTATGAAACAGATTTTCAGTCACAGACAATTTTGAAGCAAATTGTTGCTTATGAATATGCCCATATACTTTCACCAAGGAAGTCTCAAACTGGGGCCACATCAAGCAAACCAAGATGATGTCTGGATCTCACATCTGTAGTGGGATTACCTGTTAAAATTAATATCTCAGCTTTAATTTTTAATTTAAAAAGGGACATTTTCAAGTTTGAAAGTTATCTCCTATTGGAATGGGCGATGATATTCTAATTGTTGGGGGTCTGACCGCTGGGGTTGGCAGTGATCGCGAGAACAAAGGCTCCGAAGAGCTCAATGTGAATAGAGTGGTGGTCAATCACGTGCACTGCCGCTTCGTTCTCATAGGAGTGCTGAAGACCAATCGATTTAGAGCTCATTCACATGTCAGTTTTTCTCGTAAGAGGGCTTACCGTTCTTTCACGGATAGCACTCGTAAATACAGTACGGCAATCTATTTGGATCACATGTCCATGATTTTTTTTTTAGACTGAGCGGTCGGTGCAAAATTGCAGAGACATGTCTGATATTGATCGTGTCGTTGCAAACAACAATGAAAGTATGTGGGTCCATGAAAAATATCAAACATCACTTGGATGCCATCCATGTGCTGTTTTTCGCTGATTGATAGCTAGGGAGAAGGTGGAGGATTTTTTTTTCCTCTTCAGTATAAGGAATTGATGAAAATCACTGATAAAGTCAATTTTTATCGTTTGTGAAAAAAACTGATGTCTGAATGAGACCTAGAAGTGAATGGAGATGAAGTGCGCATGATTGACCACTGCTCCAGTCACACAAAGCTGTTCAGAGTCCCGATTCCTCAGTATCGCTAGGGACACCAGCGGCCAGACCTCTAGTGATAGGAAAGATATCCCTACCCCAATGATAGAGGATAACATTTCAAACTTGAAAATGTCGCTTAAGCTGCAGTATCAGATTTAGTTTCATTGTAAAATATTCTATTATTCAGAGGCAATGGTAGAAAACCACAAGACTACTAACTGAAAATGTACTGAAAATGTATGAAGTTAGAAAAAAAACCCAAAGCTGCAGTATCTCTTGGGATATTGGTCTGTCAATCACTGCATATTTCACCTCATGACAGACTGCACTGATTAGGAAACCATTATCCCCAGAGTGCCTAGAGTAAGTAGCCATTATGTGCTGACCTTTGTGATAGACACACAACTCTACCATCTAAAGAGGACAACATTAAGACCATGTCAGTCTGGAGCAGCTAAAATTCAGTATGTACAACTACATTACAGATAAACACATTAAACATCAGCTAAACCTGGATCTAGCATCTTCTATATCTGAAATTAATTTAATTATATATATATTACATACATATTGCACGACTCGTTAAAGAGTTGATTGTGACTTGTAGGATCGCTACTTCCAACAGGTGGCGCTATAGAGTTAAGTCCTCTTTCTCAGAAGAGGCAATTTGCATATTTAATTATATATTCATTTACATCTTATTGCATGAAATAAGTATTTGATACAACAGAAAAAAAATATTTGATACAGAAACCTTTGTTTGCAATTACTGAGATCAGACATTTCCTGTAATTCTTGACCAACTCTGCACACACTGCAGCAGGGATTTTGGCCCACTCCTCCATGCAGATCTTCTCTATATCTTTCAGGCTTCAAGGCAATTTCTGCGAAAAACTGAGTTTCAGCTCCCTCCAAAGCTTTTCTATTGGGTTCTGGTCTGGAGATTGGCTAGGTCACTCCAGGACCTTGAAATGCTTGTTACAAAGCCACTCCTTAGTTTACCTAGCTGTGTGTTTCAGGTCATTGTCATGCTGGAAGACCCAGCCACGACCTATCTTCATTGATCTTACTGAGGAAAGGAGGTTGTTAGATAAAATCTCAACATACATGACCCCATTTATCCTCCCTTCAATATTGTGTGTTCGTCCTGTCGCTTTTGCAGAAAAGCACCCTCAATGTATGATGTTTCCCACACTATGCTTCACTGTAAGGACGGTGGTCTTCCGTTTCCTCCAAACATGGTGAGTGGAGTTGATATAAAAAAAAGTTCTATTTTGGTCTCATTTGACCAGATGACCTTCTCCCATGCCTCCTCTGGATCATCCAGATGGCGATCTTCAAATGGGTCTGAACATGTGCTGGCATGAACAAGGGGAGTTTGTGTGTTCGGCAGGGTTTTAATCCATGACGGCATAGTGTGTTATTAAGGGTAATGTTTGAGGTTCTCCCGTGTAGTTCTGGGCTGATTCCTGACCATTAATTTAATTTCATTTTCTTGCTTACCCCACAAGTGTAAGATCTTGCATGGAGCCCTAGACTGAGGAAGAATGACAGTTGTGTTGTGTTTCTTCCATTTTCTAGTAATTGTGCCAACAGTTGTTGCCTTCTCACCAAGCTGCTTGCGTATTGTCCCGTAGCTCATCCCATCCTTGTGCAGGTCTATAATTTTGTCCCTGGTGTCCTTATACAGCTCTTTGGTTTTGGCCATGGTGGAGAGGTTGTAGTGTGATTGTGTGGACAAATGTCTTTTATAGGTAACAGGTAACAAGTTCAAACAGGAGCAATTAATACAGATAATGAGTGCAGAGTAAGAGGGCTTCTTAAAGAAAAACTAACAGATCTGAGAGGCAGTATTCTTGTTGATTGGTAGGCGATCAAATACCTATTTCATGCAATAAAATGAAATGTAATCATTTAAAAAGCATACAGATTCTGTCTCTCACAGTGGAAGTGTACCTAAGATAAAAATTACAGAACTCTGCATTCTTTGTAGGTGGGAAAACTTGCAAAATTGGCAGTGTGTTAACTACCCGGATATTAACTGGGAAACAGAAACCTGTGAAACCCATAAAGGCAACAGGTTTCTGCTAATAACCAAGAAAAATTATCTTTCACAATTGGTGCAGAATCCAACCAGAGGAGCAGCACTTTTAGACCTAATACTATCTAATAGACCTGACAGAATAACAAATCTGCAGGTGGTCGGGCATTTAGGAAATAGCGACCACAATATTGTGCAGTTTCACCTGTCTTTCACTAGGGGGACTTGTCAGGGAGTCACAAAAACATTGAACTTTAGGAAGGCAAAGTTTGAACAGCTTAGAGATGCCCTTAATCTGGTAGACTGGGACAATATCCTCAGAAATAAGAATACAGATAATAAATGGGAAATGTTTAAGAACATCCTAAATAGGCAGTGTAAGCGGTTTATACCTTGTGGGAATAAAAGGACTAGAAATAGGAAAAACCCAATGTGGCTAAACAAAGAAGTAAGACAGGCAATTAACAGTAAAAAGAAAGCATTTGCACTACTAAAGCAGGATGGCACCATTGAAGCTCTAAAAAACTATAGGGAGAAAAATACTTTATCTAAAAAACTAATTAAAGCTGCCAAAAAGGAAACAGAGAAGCACATTGCTAAGGAGAGTAAAACTAATCCCAAACTGTTCTTCAGCTATATCAATAGTAAAAGAATAAAAACTGAAAATGTAGGCCCCTTAAAAAATAGTGAGGAAAGAATGGTTGTAGATGACGAGGAAAAAGCTAACATATTAAACACCTTCTTCTCCACGGTATTCACGGTGGAAAATGAAATGCTAGGTGAAATCCCAAGAAACAATGAAAACCCTATATTAAGGGTCACCAATCTAACCCAAGAAGAGGTGCGAAACCGGCTAAATAAGATTAAAATAGATAAATCTCCGGGTCCGGATGGCATACACCCACGAGTACTAAGAGAACTAAGTAATGTAATAGATAAACCATTATTTCTTATTTTTAGTGACTCTATAGCGACAGGGTCTGTTCCGCAGGACTGGCGCATAGCAAATGTGGTGCCAATATTCAAAAAGGGCTCTAAAAGTGAACCTGGAAATTATAGGCCAGTAAGTCTAACCTCTATTGTTGGTAAAATATTTGAAGGGTTTCTGAGGGATGTTATTCTGGATTATCTCAATGAGAATAACTGTTTAACTCCATATCAGCATGGGTTTATGAGAAATCGCTCCTGTCAAACCAATCTAATCAGTTTTTATGAAGAGGTAAGCTATAGGCTGGACCACGGTGAGTCATTGGACGTGGTATATCTCGATTTTTCCAAAGCGTTTGATACCGTGCCGCACAAGAGGTTGGTACACAAAATGAGAATGCTTGGTCTGGGGGAAAATGTGTGTAAATGGGTTAGTAACTGGCTTAGTGATAGAAAGCAGAGGGTGGTTATAAATGGTATAGTCTCTAACTGGGTCGCTGTGACCAGTGGGGTACCGCAGGGGTCAGTATTGGGACCTGTTCTCTTCAACATATTCATTAATGATCTGGTAGAAGGTTTACACAGTAAAATATCGATATTTGCAGATGATACAAAACTATGTAAAGCAGTTAATACAAGAGAAGATAGTATTCTGCTACAGATGGATCTGGATAAGTTGGAAACTTGGGCTGAAAGGTGGCAGATGAGGTTTAACAATGATAAATGTAAGGTTATACACATGGGAAGAGGGAATCAATATCACCATTACACACTGAACGGGAAACCACTGGGTAAATCTGACAGGGAGAAGGACTTGGGGATCCTAGTTAATGATAAACTTACCTGGAGCAGCCAGTGCCAGGCAGCAGCTGCCAAGGCAAACAGGATCATGGGGTGCATTAAAAGAGGTCTGGATACACATGATGAGAGCATTATACTGCCTCTGTACAAATCCCTAGTTAGACCGCACATGGAGTACTGTGTCCAGTTTTGGGCACCGGTGCTCAGGAAGGATATAATGGAACTAGAGAGAGTACAAAGGAGGGCAACAAAATTAATAAAGGGGATGGGAGAACTACAATACCCAGATAGATTAGCGAAATTAGGATTATTTAGTCTAGAAAAAAGATGACTGAGGGGCGATCTAATAACCATGTATAAGTATATAAGGGGACAATACAAATATCTCGCTGAGGATCTGTTTATACCAAGGAAGGTGACGGGCACAAGGGGGCATTCTTTGCGTCTGGAGGAGAGAAGGTTTTTCCACCAACATAGAAGAGGATTCTTTACTGTTAGGGCAGTGAGAATCTGGAATTGCTTGCCTGAGGAGGTGGTGATGGCGAACTCAGTCGAGGGGTTCAAGAGAGGCCTGGATGTCTTCCTGGAGCAGAACAATATTGTATCATACAATTATTAGGTTCTGTAGAAGGACGTAGATCTGGGTATTTATTATGATGGAATATAGGCTGAACTGGATGGACAAATGTCTTTTTTCGGCCTTACTAACTATGTTACTATGTTACTATGTTACCCACTGTATGTACTGGCTGTCATGTAAATGGAAAACAAGACCATAAACTGAATTGTCTCCTTACAACTATTTTTTAATAGAAGCTGGGACTATGATCAAAGGGGTTTTCTCATTTTAGAAAATCAGACTCCAAATGTTTCCTGTAATGTAAAATAACAAAGCCAGCTAGTACTCACTCTCCCAGAGTCCAATGCCAGCTCTTCTCCGCTACTCCTGTCATGGCTGGTGTAGACAATCGAGCCACTGACCTCAGTGATTGGCTTCAGCAGCGATGTGAGATAGCAATGTGATGTCATCGATTCAGCAAAAAAACTAGACTGAATAGATGGCAAAGAATCGGCACTTGACCAGGAAGACAGTGAGTACAATCTGATTTTGTCATTTTAAATTACATAAAATGCTTAGGGTCCACTTTTCTAATAGCAGGAAAACCCTTTGAAGCTTTGGCAATTTGCTGTTAGTACCAAGGGAAGTAGTGTCTTGCTACAGTATGTGTTTTTAAATACCGTAAGTGGCTAATCAAGTAATTTATAGACAGGCCAAGTCCTCTCAGATAGTCACTTATGTTGATTACCAACAAGCCCAATCAGAAGGGACATGTGAGATAGCTTCAATCTCACACAGATATTTCCATGGAAGGAGGTGGCCCGACAAGCCCAATATAATAAGCCTAATGCCTATGTGTGGCAATAGGAAAGCTGATCCAATACTTATTAGATTGTTACATAAATGTTAGCTGATCTTGACATTTTTTTTATTAATGTGAATGTATTGGTATCTCACAACAATTTACTAGTTTCTATGTGATAGGAGCAAACTCTGTGCCATATCACAAATCTTATAAATATGTTCAAGACAAGTCATGTGCTTTCTATGTTACACCTACTGAAACAATAATACTGCATTTCGATTTGGAGTTACATTAAACTGCAGCTAAGGCCAAGTGCACACTGCATTGTGGAACCAGTTCAGCATATATGTGTACAAGAAGTATAGATTGCATAATGGCCATAGTTTGAGTGGCAACCACCCACCATAGGGACACATTCCATACAGTTGTACTCAAAAGTTAACAACCCCAGCAGAATGTTTGCTTTCTTGGCCTTTTTTCAGAGAATATGAATAATAACACCAAAACTTTTTCTTCATTCATGGTTTGATGTTTGGTAAAGACTTTTATTGTCAATCTACTGAGGTTTCTCATTTAAAATCATAGCGACAACCCAAAACATCCAAATGACCCTGATGAAAAGTTCACATACCCTGGTGATTTTGGCCTGATCACATGCACAGACGTTGACACAAATGGGTTTGAATTGCTAATAAAGGTAACATCCTCATCTGTGACCTGTTTGCTTATAATCAGTGTGTGTGCATAAAAGCTGAGTGAGTTCCTGGGATTCAGACAGACTCTTGCATCTTTCATCCAGCCACTGACGTTTTTGGATTGTGAGTCATGGGAAAAGCAATAGAATTGTCAACGGATCTATGGGAAAGGGTAGTTGAACTATATAAACTATAGGGTCATTCCATGTCAAGTGAACCAATGATTTTTACCACTATATTTTTAATTCGTTTGAGATTTTGTTATTTGGTAATAGTGTGTCAGAGAATGCAAAATGTGAAGAAGAAAAAATTCTAGATATTTGTTTTTTATTTTTTATTGATTTTCAAAGTTTGGAAAAAGTGCGAATTTCGGTGTTGCCTGCCTTTACATTTCTCCCCATTACCTAGTCTAGAAAAAAGATAGAGATACAAAATAAACACCATTCTACTCAGAACCGTACAGGCTTTCACCAGATATGTCACAAGAGTTCATTTTTAGACATATCTTTGATAATATTTTACCTATGTGAACGCAAGCGCAAAACTTTAAAATGCATTTCCGAAAAAAAACGTTTAATTTAAAAATTTCAAGAACTGCACATGCGCCTGCTATGCTCCTAGCCACATCTGTGCCAAAATACAAGTTGGGATCGTGATGGGATCATATTTTTAAAAATAAAACTATTACAGTGTCAATTCAAAAATCTCGCATTCAGATCTGCTCAGCCTGTGGACTAACAGTGTGGTGTCTATATTTACCAAATAATCCATGATTTTTAGATATTACTGTATTATTTTATTATGTTACAGCTTAGGCTGGGTTCACATTGCGTTCTACAGGTCCGTTAGACGGACTACGTTACACCGCGGCAGGAGTAGGTGAGTATTAGACAGCCCCCGCTCCTCATCCCCTGCCGACCCCTGGGTATGACTCGAGTATTAGCTGAGAGGAGGACTTTCAGCCCAAAAAAATGGGCTGAAAATCTTGGCTTATACTCGAGTGTATACGGTAAAAATTCCACATGTGTTAATTCATAGTTTTGATGCCTTGAGTGTGAATGTACAATTTTCATAGTCATGAAAATAGAGAAATCTTTAAATGAGGTGTGTCCAAACTTCTGGTCTATACTGTGTATATATATATATATATATATATATATATATATATACACACTCACTGCTCAAAAAAATAAAGGGAACACAAACAGCAGAATATAGCTCCAAGTAAATCAAACTCCTGTGAAATCAAACTGTCTACTTAGGAAGCAACACTGTTTGACAATCAATTTAACATGCTGTGGTGCAAATTGAATAGACAACAGATGGAAGTTATAGGCAATTATCAAGACACACTCAATAAAGTAGTGGTTCAGCAGGTGGGGACCACAGACCACATCTCAGTACCAATGATTTCTGGCTGATGTTTTGGTAACTTTTTAATGTTGGTTGTGCTTTCATACTTGTAGTAGCATGAGAAGGACTCTACAACCCACAGGTAGTGCAGCTCATCCAGGATGGCACATCAATGCGAGCTGTGACAAGAAGGTTTGCGGTATCCCATAAGGGATGGGGGCAGTGTTCTGGAATCACTGCGTTGAGAAACACGTGATGGTGTCTCCGCAGTGTTGGATGTTCTGGTCTCCCCGAGGCCAATCATCTGTGCCTTTATAGCCTTTTTACTAGGCACTGCTCCTAATAGCCAGATTCCTAATCCACACTGATGAGGGGCAAAAACCCTGAAACAGCTGTCTGTGGATGGATACCATGCTTGGCATAGGTGGCTTTCCTTCATAGGATGCTGCCCTTCCCGTAGTTGTTCCTTCCCGGGGAAAGGCCTGGCTATTCACTGCTTGCGTCGAGAAACACGTGATGGTGTCTCCGCAGCTTCTTTACATGCATCTGCATATTTCCCATAAGGGATGGGGGCAGTGTTCTGGAATCACTGCGTTGAGAAACACGTGATGGTGTCTCCGCAGTGTTGGATGTTTTGGTCTCCCCGAGGCCAATCATCTGTGCCTTTATAGCCTTTTTACTAGGCACTGCTCCTAATAGCCAGATTCCTACTCCACACTGATGAGGGGCAAAAACCCCGAAACAGCTGTCTGTGGATGGATACCATGCTTGGCATAGGGGGCTTTCCTTCATACGATGCTGCCCTTCCCGTGGTTGTTCCTTCCCGGGGAAAGGCCTGTCTATTCACTGCTTGCGTCGAGAAACACGTGATGGTGTCTCTGCAGCTTCTTTACATGCATCTGCATATTTCCCATAAGGGATGGGGGCAGTGTTCAGGAATCACTGCGTTGAGAAACACGTGATGGTGTCTCCGCAGTGTTGGATGTTTTGGTCTCCCCGAGGCCAATCATCTGTGCCTTTATTGCGGTGTCTGTCAGCATAGTGTCCAGAGGTTGGAGGCACTACCACGAGACAGGCCAGTACACCAGGAGACGTGGAAGGGGGCCATAGGAGGGCAACAACCCAGCAGCATAACTGCTACCTCAGCCTTTGTGCAAGGAGGAACAGGAGGAGCACTGCCAGAGCCCTGCAAAATAACCTCCAGCAAGCCACAAATGTGCATGTGTCTGCACAAACAGTTAGAAACCGATTCCATGAGGATGGTCTGAGTGCCCAACGTCCACAGATGGGGGTCGTGCTCACAGCCCAACACCGTGCAGGACAATTGGCATTTGACACAGAACACCAGGATTGGCAAATTCGCCACTGGCACCCTGTGCTCTTCACAGATGAAAGAAGATTCACACTGAGCACATGTGACAGTCTGGAGATGCCGTGGAAAATGATCTGCTGCCTGCAACATCCTTTGCCATGACCGGTTTTTCAGTGGGTCAGTAATGGAGTGGGTGGCATTTCTTTGGAGGGCCACACAGCCCTCCATGTGCCTGCCATAGGTAGCCTGACTGCCATTAGGTACCGAGATGAGATCCTCAGACCCCTTGTAAGACCATATGCTGGTGCAGTTGGCCCTGGGTTCCTCCTAATGCAGGACAATGCAAGACCTCATGTGGCTGAAGTGTGTCAGCAGTTCCTGCAAGATGAAGGCATTGACGCTATGGATTGGCCCGCCCGTTCCCCAGACCTGAATCCGATTGAACACATCTGGGATATCATGTCTCACACCATGTACCAATGTCACATTGCACCACAAACTGTCCAGAAGTTGGCAGATGCTTTAATCCAGGTCTGGGAGGAGATCCCTCAGGAGACCATCTGCCTCATCATGAGCATGCCCAGGCATTGTAGGGAGGTCATCGAGGCACATGGAGGCAACACACACAGAACTGAACATCATTTCCTTTTCTTGAAGCATTTCCACTGAATTTGGATCAGCCTGTAATTTGATTTTCTACTTTGATTTTGAGTATCATTCCAAATCCAGACCTCCATGTGATATTCATTTTGATCTACATTTTTATGTTTTATTGTTCTCAACACATTCCACTATGTAATGAATAAAGATTTGCAACTTAAATATTTCATTGAGCGATACCTAGGATGTGGTATTTTAGCGTTCCCTTTATTTTTTTGAGCAGTTGGAAAAGCTTGGTTGCAATGTAGCCCTGGCACCTCAACGCACCTTTCACCCTAGCTTTGTGAGAGGGTGTGTTCTGGTATTTTGTTCATACAAATTTGTGGATTTAGTCCACGCTGCCACAATAATACAGATTCACATGTAATGAAAAACTCTGGTGGTTTATTCAACGCGTTTCAAGGTCTATCTGACCCCTTCATCAGGAATATACCACAAAGACACAAATATGTCTTTGTGGTATTTTCCTGATATACTTGCTATGAGCATTGCTTTTATAAACCTATTGCCAAAAATTTTGGGACTTTGTGTTTAATGTAAAAAAAACAAGAATGCAATGATTTGTAAATCTGTTATAGTCGTATTTTATTCACAAAAGTACATAGATCACGTAAGATGAATGTTAGACATTTTTCGATTTAAATATATATATATATATATATATATATACAAATAATTATTTGATGCACTGCTTTCCATAAATAATTTGCATTTTGTTGCACAAAATAAGTATCTGATACAATAAAAAAAGCAACTTAATATTTGGCACAGAAGCGTTTGTGTTCAATTACAGAAGTCAGACGTTTCCGGTAATTCCTGACCAAGTTTGCACACACAGCAAGAGGGGTTTTGGCCCACTCCTCCATACAGATATCAATCTGCAGATGCGAGATAAAGCTCTATCATACAAAGCCACATAACACCATTCAGAAATATTGCCATCTTCTCTGGGCCAAAGCTCATTTAAAATCGACTAAGGAAATATGGATAACTGTTCTGTTTTTTGATGAATCAAAATTTGAAAATCTTTATGGAAACAACAGGTGTTTTCTACTGCAGAGTCAAGAGGAGAGGACCATCCAGCTTATTATCAGCGCACAATTCAAAAGCCCTGCATTTCTGATGGTAGGGCATTGCATTAGTGCCTATAGCATGGGCAGCTTTCACATCATGAATTGGACCATCAACGCTATGCATTATATAGAGGTACTAGAAAAACTTATAGTGGATAAAATAAATATTTAATACACTGAATTTTGCAAGTTTTCCCACCTAAAAAAAATGGAGAGGTCTGTAATTTTTATCGTAGGTACACTTTAACTGTAAGAGACAAAATGTAAAAATAAAAATCAGAAAATTACATTGTATGATTTTTATATAATTAAATTGCATTTTATTGCATGAAATAAGTACCTACCAACCAGCAAGAGTTCTGGCTCTCACAGACCTGTTTGTTTTTCTTTAAGAAGCCCTCCTATTCTGTACCAATTACCTGTATTAATTGCATGGCTTAATTAATTGCAAGAGCTGTCTAAGGGACACCAGGAACAAATTTGAAGACCTGCACAAGGCCAGGATGGGCTACAGGACAATAGGAAATCAACTTGGTGAGAAGCCAACAACTGTTTGTACAATTATTAGAAAATGGAAGAAATACAACATGATTATCACTCTTCCTCGGTCTGGAGATTCATGCAAGGTATCGCCTCATGGGATAAAGATGATTTTGAAAGTTCAGGAATCAGCTCACATTTACTCTGCATGGACCTGGTAAATGACCTAAATACAGCTGGGACTACAGTCTCTAACCTTACCACTAGTAAACTACACGGTCATGGGTTTAAACCCTGCAGGGCACCCAAGGTTCCCCTTGCTCAAGCCAGAAAACGTCCAGGACCATTTGAAGTTCATCACTGACCATCTGGATAATCCAGAGGAGGCATGGGAGAAGATCATATGGTCAGATGAGACCAAAACAGACCTTTTTGGTATCAACTCCACTGCCGTGTCTGGATGAAGAAGAATGAAACGTACAACCCCAAGAACACCGTCCCAACCATGAAGCATGGTGGGGGAAACAACAAACTTTGGGGATGCTTTTCTGCAAAGGGGACAGGACCACTGTGCCATATTGAAGGGAGGATGGACAGAGTCACGTATGGCGAGATTTTGACCAATAGCCTCCTTTCCTCAGTAACAGCATTGAAGTTGGGTCATGGCTTGGTCTTCCAGCATAACAATCACCCGAAACACGAGTGGCTAGGTAAGAAGCATTTCAAGGTCCTGGAGTGGCCTAGCCGGTCTCCAGACCTGAACTCAATAGAAAATCTTTGGAGGGAGTTGAAATTCAATGTTGCCCAGTGACAGCCCCGAAACCTGAAAGATCTGGAGAAGATCTGTTTGGAGGAGTGGGCCAAAATCCCTACTGCAGGGTGTGCAAACTTGGTCAGGACCAACAGGAAACATCTAACCTCTGTAATTGCAAACAAAGGTTTCTGTACCAAATATTAAGTTCTGTTTTCTATTGTATCAAATACTTATTTCATTCAATAAATTGCAAATTAATTATGTAATATTCATACAATGCAATTTTCTGATTTTTATTTTTAGATTCTGTCTCCCACAATTGAATTGTACCCACAATAAAAATTACAGACCTCTCCATTCTTTGTAGGTGGGAAAAATTGCAAAATCGGCAGTGTATCAAATACTTATCTTCCCCACTGTATGCTTTATCCAGGAAATGTCTATTTCAGAGAAATAATTGGAAATCTCAGCAAGAAAATGCTCAACCAATTACTGCAATGATCACAACACCATGGCATTGCAGAAGAAGATAAGTAAATAAGGCAGCACACTGCAGCGCTGAAACATGCAAACTTGAAACACGAAATTTGAACTGCATTACTGCACTAGAAATATGAAAAATGAGAGCGTTTAGCGCATAAAAATGGCCAATTTTATGTGTACCTGGTAGCCCCTTAACGGCATCTCTCTTATACCAGGTCCTACACTTGCCTTACCTCGCTGAGAATAAACGTCTCCATCTGAATGGGTACATGTGAAAACCTCTTCCTAGACTAAAATTCTCTCTCTCTGTGGAGGGGTATTGGACCTGCTGTAATTAAAACACCTGTGGCTAGGAGGCGGAGTGCACGATCAGAAGACTAAAGAATACATTTCAAAAACCTGACCTGACACTTAGTCTATGTTTGGATGTGCCGGTCAAGTTTTTGAAATGTATTCTTTAGCCTTCTGATCGTGCACTCCGCCTCCTAGCCACAGGTGTTTTAATTACAGCAGGTCCAATACCCCTCCACAGAGAGAGAGAGAATTTTTGTCTAGGAAGAGGTTTCACATGTACCCATTCAGATGGAGATGTTTATTCTCAGCGAGGTAAGGCAAGTGTAGGACCTGGTATAAGAGATGCCATAAAGGGGCTACCAGGTACACATAAAATTGGCCATTTTTATGCGCTAAACGCTCTCATTTTTCATATTTCTAGTGCAGTAATGCAGTTCAAATTTCGTGTTTCAAGTTTGCATGTTTCAGCGCTGCAGTGTGCTGCCTTATTTACTTAACTATATACGAGTTGGCGACTCTAGGTTCAGCACCTGTTCACACTTAGTCTATGTTTGGATGTGACGGTCAGGTTTTTTAAATTAATTGCAGAAGAAGAGTTAGGGTGATGAACTGGCCACTTTTCAGTCTAGACCTTTCACCAGTAGCAAATATTTGGTGCATTATGAAATGAACAATTTGACAAACAGGACTGTAAAGCAGCAAGAATCCTACATCAGAAAAGAATGGGACATTCCTGTCCCAACACTCCAGCAATTGGTTTCCTAACCTTTTTCAAATGGTTGTAAAAAAAAAGGGTGATCCCACACCGTGACCTTGGCCCAGCTTTGAGCAGCCATCAATTTTTAACTGAGTTAGATTTTTCAAATGGAAAATTATCTAACTTTTCAACTTCTGATCTATGGTTAATAACACATAGCTGTAACAGAAAATCCAAATCATTGCATTCTTATTTTCTTTACATGTTGGACAGCGTTCTAACTTTTTTGGAATGGGATTGTATATCAGATCCAGCTCAAATTACAGAACAAGCCACATTTTTAATACAGATTTTAGGAGACTGTAGAATAATTTTTGCTTACAGTCAACAAACAGACTCCATTTCTCATGACCTTATGTGATCACATTACATAAACACAACAGCATAAAATGGGATCATAATACGTATTATAATAATTTACCGTCAGCTATGGTCCCAAGAGGTCTTAAAGTAACTGTATTCGCTTCTGAAATTTCTGACCTCAGATATTATTAGGTGGAGGAGGGCGGGGGTGAATAATGATGGAATAACAATAAATCCTTTATTGGCCAAGAAAAATCAAAGCGTTGACCCATTTCAGCCAACGTTCATTCCCTTCTGCTAAAACAAAGCTGAACCTACAGTACCTTCCTCAGGTCTACTGGAGAATTTCCGCAGCTGTTCCCAGTGTTTGGTTGTGACTCTTAAGTCACGTCATCAGCCAATCAGTGAGCTTTGCAGAGTTGTGGAGCTCACCGATTAACCACTTTTCCACGTGACGTCAGCGACACAGCCAATGCCAGCAGTGGTAGAGACTCAATGGTGGATCCATAGGTGTGTAGAGCATAGATTATGCGTTAAACTGCAACTGGGGCAGAATATTCACTGAAAGGGAACAACCCTTTTAACTCATTAATGCTTCATGTATTATGGGCCTTAAAAGAACAAACTTATGTTTTCTTTTATTGTTGCACTACAAGAACTTTTGTATTTTCCATTGATGTCACTGTATAAGGGCCTGTTTTACGTAGGACAAGTTATATATTTTAATACATATAATGTATTACTTTTCAATTACTTTCTGGGAAGAGTGCGAATGGAAAAAGCAGCAATTCTGCATTGGCCGTTTGAAGTTTGCTGTTTAGCAAAAATAAGAAAAGTAAATTTTCTGGGTTGGCATGAATACAGCAATATAAAAAAGAGTGATTTTGTTTTTTAATTTTAATAGTTTTACACAATGAAAATATGTTTTATGGATAAAAATGATTTTTGTGCAGCCACATATTGGAACCCATAATTTATGCTTCCATCAACATAGCCTTATGAGAGCTTGATTTTATTCTGCTATGTATCTTGTGTAAAATTGATATTTATGGGTTGTTCTAATTATGACTGTAGCAAATTACCTGTAACTGCTTTCTTCACCTTGAATTAAGAAAAAATGTAATAAAATAAATTGCACTTTTCTTTTCTTCCCTTAAGGGAAAAGGAAGGAGGTTGGGGGGGGGGGGGGAATTGTTTGCTTCTATACTGCTTTGAAATGCATTTCTAAGTATCAGTGCACCTCAGTGTTACATTCCCATAGCCCCATAGATGCCTATTAGAGACAAGTGGATGTTTTAACCTCTTATCGCCCAGAGGTATTTTTGTTTTTGCCTTTTGCTTCCCTTCTTCCCAGAGACATAACTTTTTTATGTTTTGGTCAAAATGGCCATATGAGGGCTTGCTTCTTGCGGGACCAGTTGTACTTTTGAACGACACCATTGGTTTGAACATATCTTGTACTGGAAATGAGGAAAAAATTCCAAGTGAAATTGCAAAAAATGTACAATATCACAGGTGTTTTTCTTTCTTTTTTTTAACCATGTTCACTAAATGTGAAAACTGACCTGCCATTATTAATCTCCAGGTCATTATGAGTTCATAAACAAGAAACAAGTATTGGTTCTTTTTTATTTAAGTGGTGAAAAATTCCAAAATTTGTTAAAAAAATGGTGCCATTTTCAATACTCGTAGCATCTCCATTTTTCGTAATCTAGGGTTGGGTAAGGGCTCATTTTTTGTGTGCTGAGCTGACGTTTTTAATGATACCATTTTGGTGCAGATACAATCTTTAGCTCGCCCGTTTTTGCATTTTAATGCAATGTTGCGGCATCCAAAAAAATGTAATTCTGGGGCTTTGACTTTTTTGTTTTCATTACGCAGTTTAATAATTGGGTTAATTTTCTTTTATATTGATAGATCGGGCGATTCTGAATGCAGCGATACCAAATATGTGTATATTTTATTTTTTATTGTTTTATTTTGAAAGGAGGGTGATTTGAAATTCTTAAAAATCTAAAATATATATATATATATATATATATATATATATAAAACATTTTTTTTTTTACTTTTTGCATGCTTCAATAGTCTCCATGGGAAACTAGAAACTGCAGTTGTCTGATCGGCTCTGCTACATACAGGCAATGATCAGATTGCTAGTATGTAGAAGAAATGCTTACTTGCTATGAGGGCCGACCACCGGGTGGCGCTCATAGCAATCTGGCTATGACAACCACAGAGGTCTGCTGGACACCTCTGTTTGTCATGCTGACCCATCAGTGACCCAAGATCATGTGACAGGGTCACCGGTGGGTGGATTTAGTGACGCGCTTTTGGTAAGCGCGAGTTAAATGCTGCTGTCAGAGATTGGCAGCGGCATTTAACTAATTAACAGTCGCGGATGGATTGTGATTTCACCCACGGCTGTTGAGGGCACAATGTCAGCTGTATATACCAGCTGACATGTGCCCATAAAGGTGCGGGCTCAGCGCCGGATCCCGCACCAAACAGGGGGAGTCCGACATCGGCGTACTATTAGACCCAATGTCGGAAAGGGACTAAAATTCAAATTTGCTGAAGTTTCCCCCAAAATTTGATTTGAACAAATCTGCAGGAATCTCATGAGTGGTAAGTTTGTAATTGCTTTGAAAATACAGGGGGAGAAAAGAGACAGAGGATCCCACTGACCATAAGAGCTTGCACTCTAGAAGAAAGAGGGAAAGAGGTACAGAGAGAGAGGGAAAGGACCCCACTAATCATAAGAGCTTACAATCTACACGAAAAAGAGACTTACCCAGTAAGTCTGGAGATGGAAAACGACTGCTGGGAACCAGTGATCTCAGATAGCCCAGGTACTGACCACTATTGTACAAGGTATGATAATCAGCTTAATGTCATAGCTGCAGGGCATTATGAGAGGCTCATTCGGCAATGCAAAATTTTATATGTTTGTGGATCGATCCAAGCATCTCTAGTGCCTATGACAGACTTGCTATACGAAAGCATTGAGCCTCTGGGATTGCATTACAAACTGGTCAATAAAGACAGAGTGTCCTTCCTGCTGGCTCTCTGAACGGCAATGCACACCACCACCAATCAGAGACTGGAAGCAGACATTGGTGGCCCGTCACAGGTAGCACAAGGCAATGACATTATGCACCGCATGAAGCAGGCATGCTGGAATCAACTGCTGGCCTCTGCGCTGGTTAATAATAATAATAATAATAATCTTTATTTTTATATAGCGCTAACATATTCCGCAGCGCTTTACATTTTTGCACACATTATCATCACTGTCCCCGATGGGGCTCACAATCTAAATTCCCTATCAGTATGTCTTTGGAATGTGGGAGGAAACCGGAGTACCTGGAGGAAACCCACGCAAACACGGAGAGAACATACAAACTCTTTGCAGATGTTGTCCTTGGTGGGGTTTGAACCCAGGACTCCAGCGCTGCAAGGCTGTAGTGCTGACCACTGCGCCACCGTGCTGGTTATTGAAGAGGCTGCCATGTGGGCGTGGGGGAAGGTAATTTTTTTTTTTTTTTCCATAAATGTGTTGGAAAAGATTGGCAGAACAGGGAACTGGAAGGGGCTAAAATGGGGATCAATATTACAGGAAGGATCCCAGGATGGGGAACATTCTTATTGACAGCATCCCAGGATGTGGGACATTACAGAAAGGAATAGATCAAACTGTAGAAAAAAATCACAGCACTTCATGGAACTGTTAGGACTGGCGGAACGCACCAAGACAGATGATAAAGGTGCGTTCGCAGTCCGGGGTCCACCGTGCAGGTGAGAACCTGCTGCTAGCAATTAGCAGACAATATGGCGGTATACACGCGTGGGTTAAACCTCACCCAGCGTGAAGAAAGCGATCCTGTTAATTCACAGGACCGCAGTACCGCACTAGTGCGCGAGCAAGTGGTCAGCGGACTTAACCCCAGAAGGGATTGGAGCCCGATTAGACCCTTGCTGGCGTAACACCGCAACTGGGTGTGTAGAGAACCTTAAGCAATCTATGTGCACAAGAGTGCGAGCGATGCTGCACTAACGGACGCCACTAACCACCCAGACTCGGGTATGGAAAGCGCAAGGCAGGCGCACGGCGCCGTACTGGCAGGCACAGCTACAGGACGCTGTGATGTGTGTTAGTGCTGTAGGCTAAGTCGGGCGCTAGGTAGCAGCCATACACCTTCCGCGAACAGACATTCAATAGGGTAGGGGTTTCCAAGGACGACTTGCACTCACAACATACACACATAAGCAATTGTAAGAAAATACTAGCGCATGGCCGTGCGGTCATGCGCAGTTAATATAGCAGCAGCACAGGAAGTGGCCACAGCACTTTTGCCCTTCTAGGACCTGCCAAGAGGACCAATGGAATGTGCTGCAGAGACTGAGCACATGACCCTCGATCTCCAACGGGAGACCTTACGCTGGGCATGCTCAGTACATGCAGACAAGGACTTAGTCCCAGAGAAGTCCGCTCGCTGCTGACCAGCACTGACTTTAAAGGCAGAGACTGGAGAAGCAGCACTAACTCTCAGAACAGAGTGAGAATGAGCAAGACGCTGGGACCGACGTCCTTGCTGAGCAGGCTCCACTGCGGCTGGACAAGAATGGGAGACCGCAGCGGAAGTGGCTCGAGATTCCCCCTGTGCAGAAGCGGGAACTCGACCCCTAACATTACCCCCCCTCCTAGGGCCCCCCCCTCCTTGGGCCTCGCTACGTTCGAAGGCAGCAATGAGCTGCGGAGCCCGAATGTGCTCAACAGGCTCCCAGGACCTGTCCTCGGGACCATAACCCTTCCAGTCCACCAAATAAAATTTTTTACCACGCATCACCTTGCACCCCAAAATAGCGTTCACCTCATAATCGTCCGTAGACGAACCCGATGTCCCAGCAGATGACTCGGAAAAGCGGGACATATACACGGGTTTCAAGAGGGACACATGAAAGGTGTCGGTGATACCCAGGCGTGGCGGAAGGGCCAAACGATAGACCACAGGATTAACCTGTTCGAGGACCTTGAATGGACCCAAGTAGCGAGGAGCAAATTTAGTGGACTCAACTCGCAGCCTGATGTTACGGGCGGAGAGCCACACCAAGTCGCCAGGAGCAAAGGTCGGGGCGGGACGCCGATGAGCATCAGCGGAGGACCTCATTCTCTCCTTAGAGGCCCGAATGGCATCCTGAGTGCGGTCCCAAATATCCCGTGCCTCCACAGCCCAGTCTGCCACCCTGGAGTCGGCGGAAGACACGGGCATAGGCACAGGTACCCGTGGATGCTGACCATAGTTGAGGAGGAATGGGGTTTGTCCAGTGGAGTCGGCAACGGCGTTGTTCAGTGCAAACTCTGCCCATGATAGCAAGGATGCCCAGTCATCCTGCCTGGCTGAAACAAAATGCCGCAGGTATGTGACCAAGGTCTGGTTGGCCCTCTCTACCAACCCATTCGTCTCGGGATGATAAGCGGAAGAGAGATTCAACTCAATACTGAGAAGACGACAGAGCTCTCTCCAGAACCGAGACGCAAACTGGGGACCCCGGTCACTGACAATTTTGTCTGGCATACCATGTAGGCGGAAGATATGTTTGATGAACAACGCTGCCAAGGCCCGTGCAGAAGGTAACCGCGGCAGCGGCACCAAATGCACCATTTTTGAGAAATGATCGGTGATGACCCAAATGATGGTACAGCCGCGAGACTTGGGCAAACCCACAACAAAGTCCATCCCGACCATCTCCCAGGGCCTATCTGCCACCGGCAAGGGATAGAGCAAACCAGCTGGCCTTTGACGCGGAGATTTATTTTTGGCGCAGGAGACACACGCCAGAACATAATCCCTGACATCCCGGACCATATGCGGCCACCAGTATGTCCTCGCCAGTAGCTCAGATGTCCTCTTTGTCCCAAAGTGTCCACCCACCCTGGACGAATGAGCCCAAGAGAGAACCTCCGGTCGCAAATTAATGGGCACAAAAGTCTTGCCCGGAGGCACAGACTCTAGCGAAACCGGCGCCACGGTTCTCAGGCTCTCGGAAGGGACAATAAGCCGAGGCTCCTCTTCCTCCTCCTCAGTTGACATAAGGGAGCGAGAGAGAGCGTCAGCACGGATATTCTTCTCCCCGGCGAGATAATGAAGGGAAAAGTGGAACCGGGAGAAGAACAGGGACCATCTGGCCTGGCGAGAATTTAGCCGCTGGGCTGTCTGCAAATAGACCAAATTTTTGTGGTCCGTGTAAACTTGGAAGGGAAACCGCGCACCTTCCAGAAGATGTCTCCACTCCGAAAAGGCCAACTTCATTGCTAGCAACTCCCTGTCCCCGATGGAGTAGTTCCTCTCCGCTGGCGTGAAGGTCTTGGAGAAGAAGAAGCATGGATGCTTCCGACCTTGAGCATCCTTTTGGTAGAGGACTGCTCCAGCACCAACGGACGAGGCATCCACCTCCAGTAGGAATGGCTTATCCACATCGGGACGATGTAAGATGGGAGCGCTAGCAAAGTGGGACTTAATAGAAGTGAAGGCCTTGGAGACCTCTTCCGACCACAATTTGGGATTCGCTCCCTTCTTGGTGAGGGCTACCAAGGGAGCCACCAGAGTTGAGAAGTGGGGAATGAACTGGCGGTAATAGTTTATGAACCCCATAAAGCGCTGCACCGCTTTAAGAGAATGGGGCTCTTGCCAGTCCATCACAGCCTGTAGTTTGGCAGGATCCATAGCCAATCCCTGGGCGGAGATGATATAGCCCAGGAAAGGTAAGGACTCCTGCTCAAACACACACTTCTCCAACTTTGCGTAAAGAGAGTTTGCCCGTAGGAGGTCGAAGACTCTGCCAACATCTCTCCGGTGGGAGTCAATATCTGGAGAAAAGATGAGAATATCATCCAGATAGACTACAACCGAGGTGGAAAGCATATCCCGGAAGATGTCATTGACAAAGTCTTGAAAAACGGCAGGTGCATTACAGAGCCCGAAGGGCATCACCAGATACTCATAGTGCCCATCTCTGGTGTTAAATGCCGTTTTCCACTCGTCCCCCTCACGGATGCGAATCAGATTGTAAGCACCCCGCAGATCTAGTTTCGTAAACACTCTAGCTCCCCGAAGCCTATCGAAAAGCTCAGAAATCAACGGCAAAGGGTACTTGTTCTTCACTGTGATAGCATTAAGACCCCTGTAGTCTATGCATGGACGTAGTTCTCCATTCTTCTTCTGCACGAAGAAGAACCCTGCCCCAGCAGGTGACACTGACTTCCTAATGAACCCTCTTGCCAGATTCTCTTGTATGTACTGAGACATTGCCTCCGTTTCCGGGAGAGATAATGGATAGACTCGACCCCGGGGAGGCTCAGCACCAGGCAAGAGATCGATAGGACAGTCATAGGGGCGATGGGGCGGAAGGGTCTCCGCCGCCTTCTTGGAGAATACATCTGCATAAGACCAATATTGCTTGGGGAGAGAGGATAGATCTGCGGGTATCTCAGTAGTAGCAACCTGAACGCACTCTCGGTGACACCTACCCCCACATGATTCACCCCATCCCAGAATTCTGCCTGAGGACCACTCGATGTGAGGAGAGTGGTACCGTAGCCAAGGTATCCCCAACAGGACCTCATCAATACCCTCAGGAATGACGAGCAGAGAAATAATCTCCTGATGGGATGGCGACAGGGACAGAGTAATAGGGATGGTCTGATGTGTTATCTGTGCGGGGAGCGTCGACCCATTCACCACTCATACCGTTACTGGTTGGGATAGCATAACCAGGGGTATTGCGTGACGTTGGGCGAAGGCAGAAGACATAAAATTGCCCTCCGCCCCAGAATCCACGCAGAGGTCTACCGAGTGGGAGGATGAGCCAAAGGTAATTGTCCCCTTAAAGGACAATTTGGAGGCAAACGTCGCAGTGTCTAGTGCACCTCCACCTACTACCACTAGACGCTGACGTTTCCTCGACCGCTGATGACATCTGGTGGCAAGATGTCCTGACTGTTGGCAAACCTGGCAACCCTGGGGTGCACGAGCAGTCTGGGACTTAGATCCCGCTCGTGACACCACCTTAGGTTCCTGGAACTCAGGAGCCTGAACTGGAGATTCCAAAGGTTTGGCGAAGGTGGGAGCCAGCCGAAACCTCTGCCTACACTGGGCTCGCTCTAACCTCCGCTCGTGAAAACGGAGGTCAATGCGAGTAGATACTGCTATTAACTCCTCCAGTGTGGCGGGAATCTCCCTAGTGGCCAGAGCGTCCTTAACGTGGTCAGCCAGCCCCCTCCAAAATATAGGGATAAGGGTTTTATCCGTCCACTCCAGCTCAGATGCCAGAGTGCGGAAATGGACGGCAAAAAGGCTGACCAAGGACGAGCCCTGAGTCAGTGCCAACAGTTGGAGCGCCGTATCATGGGTGACACGAGGTCCTAGAAAGACCTGTTTCAGAGTGCTCAGGAATAACGGAGCACTCTGCACCACATGATCGCCACGCTCCCACAGCGGCGTAGCCCACTGCAACGCCCTGTCCGACAATAAGGAAATTATAAAGCCCACCTTAGCCCGCTCTGTAGGGAAACGAGAGGCCAGAAGCTCGAGATGTATTGAGCACTGACTCACGAAACCCCTACAGGACTTACTGTCACCAGAAAATTTCTCTGGTAGCGGGAGGCGAGATAGCGTCGGTACAGGAGCGGCAGTGGACAAGGTAGCTGCAGCCACACTTGCAGCCTGAACAGCGACAGCAGTAACATCCACAGCTGAGGTTGAACGCTCAAGAGCCGCCAACCTTCCCTCCAGCTGCTGGATGTACCGCTGTAAACGCTGATCGTCCGCCATTTTACTAGCCAGACCCTGGCGCTAGTATTATGTTAGGACTGGCGGAACGCACCAAGACAGATGATAAAGGTGCGTTCGCAGTCCGGGGTCCACCGTGCAGGTGAGAACCTGCTGCTAGCAATTAGCAGACAATATGGCGGTATACACGCGTGGGTTAAACCTCACCCAGCGTGAAGAAAGCGATCCTGTTAATTCACAGGACCGCAGTACCGCACTAGTGCGCGAGCAAGTGGTCAGCGGACTTAACCCCAGAAGGGATTGGAGCCCGATTAGACCCTTGCTGGCGTAACACCGCAACTGGGTGTGTAGAGAACCTTAAGCAATCTATGTGCACAAGAGTGCGAGCGATGCTGCACTAACGGACGCCACTAACCACCCAGACTCGGGTATGGAAAGCGCAAGGCAGGCGCACGGCGCCGTACTGGCAGGCACAGCTACAGGACGCTGTGATGTGTGTTAGTGCTGTAGGCTAAGTCGGGCGCTAGGTAGCAGCCATACACCTTCCGCGAACAGACATTCAATAGGGTAGGGGTTTCCAAGGACGACTTGCACTCACAACATACACACATAAGCAATTGTAAGAAAATACTAGCGCATGGCCGTGCGGTCATGCGCAGTTAATATAGCAGCAGCACAGGAAGTGGCCACAGCACTTTTGCCCTTCTAGGACCTGCCAAGAGGACCAATGGAATGTGCTGCAGAGACTGAGCACATGACCCTCGATCTCCAACGGGAGACCTTACGCTGGGCATGCTCAGTACATGCAGACAAGGACTTAGTCCCAGAGAAGTCCGCTCGCTGCTGACCAGCACTGACTTTAAAGGCAGAGACTGGAGAAGCAGCACTAACTCTCAGAACAGAGTGAGAATGAGCAAGACGCTGGGACCGACGTCCTTGCTGAGCAGGCTCCACTGCGGCTGGACAAGAATGGGAGACCGCAGCGGAAGTGGCTCGAGATTCCCCCTGTGCAGAAGCGGGAACTCGACCCCTAACAGGAACAGGTGATCAATTATGGTCCAATACCAGCAATATACTGTATAATAGAAAAACTTGGCACTCAAATTAGGGCTGGATGGTACAACATCTTAAATTGTATGGCAGTCAAAAAAGCAAGAGTAATAAAAGTAGACGTTTCAGTCTCATAACCGTCATCAATATACTCCATCCACATGTAAGAAGATGAAAAGAAGGTGAGAGAGGACCCAATAGGAAAATATTCCCCAGTCCAGAATGGAAGTAATGTGTGTTGGTGTCACTGAACGTAGTGTCCACTACACAAAGAACAAGCGATGGACACTGCATTCAGTCACACCATCACACATCCAGCCCTATTTTGTGTGCCAAGTTTTTCTGTTATATATTATTACAGAAAGGGGCCCAGGATGGAGGACATTATTATAGGAAGAAGCCCAGGATGGAGGACATTTCTATAGGAAGGGGCCAGGATTGGGAACAATACTAGAGGAAGAAGCCCAGGATAGGGGACTTTATTGCAGAAGGGGCCAAGATGGTGAACATTACTACAAGAAGGTGCCAGGATGTGGGCCATTTTTAAAGAAAAGAGCCAAGATGGGGGACATTTTTACAAGAAGGGCCATGGGTGAGAATATTATTAAAGGCTGGCGCCAGGATGGTGGGACATTATTACAGGAAGGAGCCCAGGATGGAGGACATTATTACAGGAAGGAGCCCAGGATGGAGGACATTATTATAGGAAGGAGCCTAGGATGGAGGACATTATTATAGGAAGGAGCCTGTTATGGACCTGGTGGTTAGGAGCACCCGGAAAGACCTGATAGTTAAACTCACACAGGACAAGCTCTGGGAAGTGGGAGCTCTGCTGACCGCAACCCCTAATCCTATCACAACAACTAGCAAAAATAGGGAAAAAGGAAAAAATGGGAAGAAAATAAGTCAGCTCACCAATCCCTCAACAGTGCAATGATGTCCATGCACGGAGCCACCTTGGTGGTTCCATTTTCATGCCATGACTAAGACCTGATGGTCGAAACGCGTCGGCGTTGACCACCTGGGACCCCCATCTCTTTTTTGCAAATGTTTGCATTTTAAAGTGTTTCCAATAAATTGACTTTTTAGAAGATCCATGCTGGAGATTATTTTTTCTCTATCACAACAACTAGAAATAGCCATGGAGCGTTCCTGACACTCCCTAGACGCCTCTTCACAGCCTAAGAGCTAACTAGCCCTAGAGATAGAAAATAAAGCCTACCTTGCCTCAGAGAAATTCCCCAAAGGAAAAGGCAGCCCCCCACATATATTGACTGTGAGTAAAGATGAAAGTCACAAACGCAGAAATGAAACAGATTTCAGCAAAGGGAGGCCAGACTTAGTAAACAGACAGAGGATAGGAAAGGTATCTTTGCGGTCAGCACAAAAAACTACAAAAAGACCACGCAGAGTGTGCAAAAAGACCTCCGCACCGACTAACGGTGCAGAGATGCCACTCTGCATCCCAGAGCTTCCAGCTAGCAAGGCAAAATCATGATATCCAGCTGGACAAGAAAACAATGAACAAATAATAAACTAGCAGGGACTTAGCTTCTGCTGGAGTAGACAGGTCACCAGAAAGATCCAAGAGCGAACTGAATCAATACAGGAACATTGACAGCTGGCATGGAGTAACAATCTGAGTGGAGTTAAATAGAGCAGCCAGCCAAAGGATAAACTATGTCACCTGTGGAAGGAACCTCAGAAGCAGCAGCTCCACTCACAGCCACCAGAGGGAGTCCATGGACAGAACTCGCAGAAGTACCATTCATGACCACAGGAGGGAGTTCGATAACAGAATTCACAACAGGAGCCACGATGGGAAACAATGTTAGAGGAAGAAGTCCAGTATAGGGGACATTATTACAGAAGGGGCCAGGATGTGGGCCATTTTTTCAGGAAAGGAGCCAAGATGGGGAACATTTTTACACAATGGCGCCAGGATGGAGGGATATTATTACATGGGAGTGAACAAGTATGTCTTTATAGAATCTAGAACGATATAAGGGCTCATACATCTGGCCAACATTCAGGTGGGGACCAAAGTCCAAATTTTGCATCAGGGGCCATGGGACACTAGTTACGCCGCTGAAGTTAGCTCATCAATATCAAATCAGTGGTAGTACAAAACCCAACACCCCAACAGATCAACTGCTTTTAGAGCTAGCAGCAGTATGTAATCAATGAATGCAGCCAGACAGCAGTGCTTACTTTACTATGCAGTGGATATTCCCAAGTACTGCAGCTCAGCTCTTATTGAAGTAAATAGGAGCGGAGCTTCAGTACAAAGGCACTGACACTAAACAGTTAAAGAAGCTGAGCTATTTGGCTCTATTCATTGAAAACAACTGAGCTGTGTAGATGTCGGGTGTCTGATCTTTCCTGATTTGATATGGATTACCTCCCTAAGGATAACTCAACCATATAGCATGGAAAACCAGTTTAAGTAGACAGGCTCAATGTTTTTTTTACATGGAGCCCTTTGGCTCATCAGTCCTGCTTGTCATTGCTCTAGACCTACCATACCTACCTCAGATTAAAATTAACCCCATGTCTACCTAGAATTATGTTGTTTAATTTGAGAAGTGTATGGCACTATTATATTGACATGATATAGCAGTGTTTTGTATGTAGGCACAAGGTAGTATTTTATGTACACTTTATGACCTAATTCACGAGTCATAATACAGGTTTCCTTTAGCATCTGTATTACAGATACAAGTCTGAGCCTGACTAAGAGTCTCCCCCAGTGCTGTGGTACGGGAGCACCATTAGGACGTGCCCATTGCCAATTTACCTACAGTCTATGAGACTGACTGAAGGCTGTACTCAGCTCTATCTTCAACATCCTAACTCCAATAGACAATAGTACATTACTCGAGCATACACAGTAATTATATTTAACTAGATGGTGGCCCGATTCTAACTCATCGGGTATTCTAGAATATGTATGTAGTTTATTTATGAAGTTTTCAGAATAATGCAATTAATACACGGGATTCGGCCAGCCGCAACCAATTAGCGAAGCGTGGTTCAAATTCCGCACCACGGCCGGACTGCACCTGTCACTGATTCGTCACTCCCGGCCGGCCGCGAACAATCAGTGAAGTTAGGGCCAGCTCCAGGTTTTTGAGGGCCCTGGGTGAAGGAGTCTCAGTGGGCCCCCCTCTTTAACCCATACCACGATTCATGATGCACAGTTACAGCTGAGAAATATACCACAGCCAAGTAGCATATAACACAGCCCACGTAGCATATAACACAGCCACGTAGCATATAACACAGCCACGTAGCATATAACAGCCCACGTAGCATATAGCACAGCCCACATAGCATATATCACAGCCCACATAGCATATATCACAGCCCACGTAGCATATAACACCGCCACGTAGCATATAACACAGCCACGTAGCATATAACACAGCCACGTAGCATATAACACAGCCCACACAGCATATAACAGCTCACGTAGCATATAACACAGCCACGTAGCATATAACAGCCCACGTAGCATATAGCACAGCCCACGTAGAATATAGCATAGCCCACATAGCATATAGCACAGCCCACGTAGCATATAACACAGCCCACGTAGCATATAACACAGCCCACGTAGCATATAACACAGCCCACGTAGCATATAACACAGCCCACATAGCATATAGCACAGCTAACGTAGCATATAACACAGCCCATGTTGCATAACACAGCCCACATAGCATATAGCACAGCCCACGTAGCATATAACAGCCCACGTAGTATATAATACAGGCCACATAATATATAGCACAGAGATGCTGTATATAACACAGCTCACGCAGCCCACATAGTATATAGCACAGCGATGTAGTATATAGCACAGCCCACGTAGTATATAGCACAGAGACGTAGTATATAACACAGCCCACGCAGTATATAACACAGCTCACGTAGTATATAGCAATGTGGGCACCATATCCCTGTCAAAAAGAAACAAAATAAAAACTAGTTATATACTCACCTTCCGGCGGCCCCCGGATCCAGGCGAGGCATTTAGCGATGCTCCTCGTGACGCTACAGTCCCAAGAATGCAATGCGGTCTCACGAGATGATTACGTAGCGGTCTCGTGAGACCACTACATCATCATCTTGTGAGACCGCAATGCATGGCCCGGAGCATCGCGATGAGCGGGAAAGGCGTTGTAAGGTGAGTATATAATGATTTTATTTTTTTATTATTTGTAACATTAGATCTTTTTACTATTGATGCTGCATAGGCAGCATCAATAGTAAAAAGTTGGTCACACAGGGTTAATAGCAGCGTTAACGGACTGCGCTACACCGCGGCATAACGCGGTGTAACGCAGCCATTAACCCTGTGTGAGCGCTGATTGGAGGGAAGTATGGAGGGGGCCGTAACAGACAGACAAACAGACGGAAGTGACCCTTAGATTATATATATATATATTATATATATATATATATATATATATATATATATAGTTTTGAATGTACCGGATTCTGTATCATTACACCTCTACATACAGTCATGGGTCGGTCCTAAAACAGGCGACATCTAATGTGCTCTTACTTTTTTATTTTTAGTCCTGGTATACTAGATTTGGTTAACAAGGAACATAAACATTCACAAATCCATAAACAATTGCTGAGAGACGAGCAACCAGAAAGGGGCACACGTAGCCTCGGGGTTGTTCTTTTATCTAGCGGAATACCGTCTCCAGCGATCACCGATATGCTTAGCAATGGCTTTACCTTTTTATTAACCGGTGAGTAGCAATGACAATTAAGGATCTTCAGCTCTTAACAAAATGAATTGCGTATGCCATTCAGTTATGGACTCCTGCACAAAACCTAATTTAGCACAATCTACATTTAATTAAACTAAATGAGAGTTAAGCATTTTCTTTCCATGCTCACTGTCTGTGTGCTGGGTGACAGTTCTCGAAGGGATGAAAGTACAGCTAGATCGCATCATAGTTATTTTCTCATTAAAGCTGGGGAAGCTAATTGAAGTGGATTTAATTATTATTCCAACCGTTAAATATTAGTGCCATCAATTTTCTGACAAAAACAGGGGTCCTGCTGTTTACAACAATGGCTCTGCTGGTGTGGTACGCTTGATCCATGTATGTGCATTTCAGAAATTGAGGTATTATTTGCATACGCCTCCTTGCTAGTGGCACAGTTATATGTCAGTCGATGAAAGGAATTTCCCAGGGTCAAAATGCAAAATGGTAACAGGAGGCACAATGTCATGAGCAAAACAATGTACACCCTCTTTAAATTTTATGATGTGATGCATCAGGTCCGGGCTCTCCTACAAGCAGTAAGAAAGGCAGCACTCAGACGATATATGGATGGCATCCAAGTGCTACTTTTTATTTGATTTGAATAGGTCAGTTTGATCACTGCCTAGGATAAAGAGTATTGGACAGATATGGTCTACTTTTTTTCGATGCTTACAGTAGTTAAAAAAAAAAAAAAAACATGGATAGTGACCACCCCATAGATTATAATGAGTACATATTTTATTTGTGGGAAACATGGATGGATCATTAAAAATAGACTTAGAGAGTTGGCACCGTTTTAGTTTTTATTTCATAAATCAGTAATAAACATGAAAATAAGTCACTTTGTAATATATCTTATCTGAGAAATCTGCTTCTTTCTCTGCCAGAATTGATCAGTCATCATGATCAAAATTCTCAACTATAAGGTGCAAATTGCCTCTTCAGAGAAAAAGAAGACTTGAACTCTATAGCGCCGCCTATTGGAAGTAGCGATCCTAAAAGTCACAATCAACCCTTAAACGAGTCGTGCAATATGACTTAGGATAAGAGCCAAATCAGTATCTCAATTCGCAGACACGGTGTTTCGGGCTGTTGGCGCTCGTCAGTGCGAAGCATGAGAACCGATTAGGCTAAGTGAGAGGCTCTGGACCGGGGTCTAAGGGGTAAGGTTTCTCCTTGTGGAGAGTGACATACCAGCTCTGGCTTGTCAAGGTAAGGAGGCTATAGAGTTCAAGTCCTCTTTTTCTCTGGAAAGGCAATTTGCATACTAAATTTCCCAGAGGAACATTGCACAAGCCAACACAAGCACAAGCCAGAGCTGGTAGGTCACTCTCCACAAGGAGAAACCTGACAACTGGTCATAATGTACTGGTCACTACAACGTACTGGGCATTATAACGCACTGGTCACTACAATGGCAGTTTACATGTTTCACTCAGCAACATTCACTACGGAAATATACTCACAGAAGTGGCAACAAAGGTTGGGAATGTTTTTGAACAATGCAACAATGCTTCCCCATATGGTTTTGTAAGTGACGGATAATAATTTGTATACTCTACTAGCATATACATCCAAAATAATAGGAGTGCTCTACAAAAGGCATAAGAGATATCAAAAGTTTATTCACACTTATTCACACATACACGCTTTTTTAAAAGTTACAAATAGGACAGACCGCCTAGAAAATACCAGCAGCCTGGCAGAGACAAACAACCATTATCTAATCACAGTGGATAAAAATGGGTAGAATTGTAGAAAAATCGATTTAAAGAACCACCCTCAGAAAACTGATAAATATTTCCCTCTGTATGATAGGTGGATGGTGCATGTATATCGTCGATACAAAAAATACCACTTTTTATTTGTGCAATGCACAATACATGCAACAGGTATTTATATTCATTAGCGGTGCTTACCCATATTGTGGTTGGTGTCCCCCAGGGCAAATACAAAGGGTTTACAGAATTAAGGGGAAACAACACATTTTTTGTAGGGAAGGGAAGGGCCATGAATATGTGATTAAAGAACAGAGGCGCACTCAGCCGCACAAAAATATCATGGCCAACATACCAAATCCCTAGCATTCCAGAATCACAATTTCTAATTATTTTGGTGCATATCAGGCACTTTGCGGGTACACATATATACACACCATAAAGAACAAGGAAATAACCTCTTACTCACATATAAACATAGTGGATTTGTTCGGCATACTCAGAGCTCCTTTGCAGCAGCCAATATTTTCAGACCTTGTGGACGTAATAAAATGATGTGCAAGAGCCGGTGTCATTTTCAGCTCTCAAATCTTTTGCATGCGCACAGCTTTCTTCACCCACAGTACAGACCAAAAGTTTGGACACATCTCATTTAAAGATTTTTCTATTTTTTCATGACTATGAAAATTGTACATTCACACTGAAGGCATCAAAACTATGAATTAACTCATGCGGAATTATATACTTCAAAAAAAATTGTGAAACACTGAAACTTATGTCTTATATTGTAGGTTCTTCAAAGTAGCCACCTTTTGCTTTGATGACTGCTTTGCACACTATTGGCATTCTCTTGATGAGCTGTCAGGTTTAATAAGTGGGATTACTTGCCTTCTAAATGGTGTTGGGACCATCAGTTGTATTGTGCAGAAGTCTGGTGGATACACAGCTGATAGTACTACTGAATAGACTGTTAGAATTTTTATTATGGCAAGAAATAAGCAGCTAAGTAAAGAAAAACGAGTGGCCATCATTACTTTAAGAAATGAAAGTCAGTCCGTCCGAAAAATTGGGAAAACTTTGAAAGTGTCCTTAAGTGCAGTGGCATAAACCATCAAGCGCTACAAAGAAACTGGCTCACATGAGGACTGCCCCAGGAAAGGAAGACCAAGAGTCACCTCTGCTTCTGAGGATAAGTTTATCCGAGTCCCCAACCTCAGATATCGCAGGTTAACAGCTGCTCAGATTAGAGACCAGGTCAATGCCACACAGAGTTCTAGCAGCAGACACATCACTACAATAACTGTTAAGAGGAGACTTTGTGCAGCAGGCTTTCATGGTAAAATAGCTGCTAGGAAACCACTGCTAAGGACAGGCAACAAGCAGAAGAGACTTGTTTGGGCTAAAGAACACAAGGAATGGACATTAGACCAGTGGAAATCTGTGCTTTGTTCTGATGAGTCCAAATTTGAGATCTTTGGTTCCAACTACCGTGTCTTTGTGCGACGCAGAAAAGGTGAACGGATGGACTCTACATGCCTGGTTCCCACCGTGAAGCATGGAGGAGGAGGTGTGATGGTGTGGGGGTGCTTTTCTGGTGATACTTTTGAGGATTTATTCAAAACTGAAGGCATACTGAACCAGCATGTCTACCACAGCATCTTGCAGGGGCATGCTATTCCATCCGGTTTGCGACTCGTTGGACCATCATTTATTTTTCAACAGGACAATGACCCCAAACACACATCCAGGCTGTGTAAGGGCTATTTGACCAAGAAGGAGAGTGATGGGGTGCTACGCCAGATGACCTGACCTCCACAGTCACAAGACCTGAACCCAATCGAGATGGTTTAGGGTGAGCTGGACTGCAGAGTGAAGGCAAAAGGGCCAACAAGTGCTAAGCATCTCTGGGAACTCCTTCAAGATTGTTGGAAGCCAATTTCCGGTGACAACCTCTTGAAGCTCATCAAGAGAATATCAAGAGTGTGCTAAGCAGTCAAAGCAAAAGGTGGCTACTTTGAAGAACTTAGAATATAAGACATAATTTCACGAGATACCAATTCACCGTGCTATGCTGACATAATAGAGAAAAAAAAAATTATATATATACATATATATATATATATATATATATATATATATATATATTATATACACACTCACTCTCTGATTGTGTTAGTATGGAGCATATATCAGGAAACTCCTAAGAATTAAATCCTTTTGGTGGTCACTGCCAATAAAAAAAATAGTATAGATCATGTACGGAAATGGATAGAATTACCACTAGTACTGCTGACCACAACATTTTCAGCACTTACTGCTTGGTGCGAATGTACATGAGAGACTACTTGGACCGAGTACTGGGTTCTAGCGTCAAGGGGTTCTGCTAGTAGTATGCTTTAATTTTGTGTATTTAGCACTTAAGGGGATAACAATATGTTATATGATTAATGGATGTGTTCCCTATAGCTAAATACTAGCCTCTGAGTATTTGAGACTTACTGTGGTATAGGCAGAGGCAGCAATTGACACTTGAAGGTGAAGGCAGTCCAACCAGTGAGATACTGATAGAAAGCACTAAGTAAATGAGAGTGGTAATTAGTAGTGTTGAGCATTCCGATACCGCAAGTATCGGGTATCGGCCGATATTTGCGGTATCAGAATTCCGATACCGAGTTCCGATACCGTATATCGGATACCGGAAGTTCCCATAATTCAAAGAGCCAGAATTCAGCCAATGAGGAATCCTTAGAAGTGTGGGCACATCCTGTTCTGCATGGTAGTCATGTAACTACTGGCATGGCTGTGATTGGCTGCTGAAATGATGTCATGATGCACTATAAAAGTCGCTGCCGCCATTTTGGGTTCACTCTGCTGTGAATTCAGTTAGGGACAGGACGCTGTGTTCTGACTGAGGGCCAGTTTTGAGATAACGATTTGCTTCATTGTGCTTTACCCAGGCTAATTTAGCAACCGCTTGGGGAAGGAAAAGGGGTCGGTGACCCCTTGGGAAGGCACTTAATCATGGTAGTCGACAAAACCAATGTCAAGAAGTGGTGACGTGTTTCTATTATACTTTTCCTCTGACTGTTCCTCTCCTGGTTTTGGCTTAGAAATACTGAAGTAAAAAACTCAAATACTGAAGGTGTGAACGTGGCCTTAGATACAATCTGTAGATGTATGCATCTATAGCTGTTGATGTTCCATGAAGCTGGGTCGTATACCTACCGTATATACTCGAGTATAAGCCGACCCGAGTATAAGCCGACCCCCCTAATTTTGCCACAAAAAAACTGGGAAAACTTATTGACTCGAGTATAAGCCTAGGGTGGAAAATGCAGCAGCTACCGGTGAATTTCAAAAATAAAAATAGATGCTCCATACTGTTCATTATGGCCCCATAGCTGTGCCATATAGTGCTCTGCACCGTTCATTATTTCTCCATAGATGTACCATAGAAAGCTGTGCCATATAGTGCTCTGCACCGTTCATTATTGCCCCATAGCTGTGCCATATAGTGCTCTGCACCGTTCATTATTGCCCCATAGCTGTGCCATACAGTCTGTCAGGGGTTCATGACGCCACCTGTGGTGTTCGGTCAGGGTGACCGATGCTGCTATGGGGTCCGCTGGGGTGATGGAATGGCAGCTGGATGGTATACCTTCCCACAGGTGAAGTATGTCCCCAGGGCTTCCCAGTGGTGTAGGTAGCGATGGTGTGAGGTGCAGGCAATAACGAGGACACAAGGTTGCAGTCTCTTTACCTCTTTCAGGATCCTCAATCCAGAGCACGTTTAACAGGGCTATCAGAGACCGGCCGGTCTGATGGGCACTTCCAGAGTTTCCCTCGCAGATGGAAATCGTTGCCCTCCACTAGCGCCTGTGTGTTGTAGTCCTACCCTGCTGAGCATTCGGAATAGTCCTCACAACTGCTGTTCTCGTTCGTCGTTCTCTACAGCTCTCTCTCTTTTGTTCCAGATGTTACTAGTTTCTCGTCCCCCAGTATGTTTTGGCTAGGATGCACCCGTGTGACGGAAAGGCTTGGTGGTCTTCCGGGACCCTATAGACGCCCCTCTCCCAATGTTGCCCCCTATGTCTGCTTAGGAAATTTAAGGTAGACAGCCAACCTATAATTAACTGTCCTGCGGAGTTCGAAGTAAGGCCTGAAGTCAGTTACTCCCGCGGTGTTCCGTCCACCGGCTACATGCCTCAGCAGGATGTTGCCTCGGTCTCACGGCACGACTCCTACTGGTACTCCTTGTTGCTTGATCTCGTTTACACTGTTCCACAATATCCTTCCCTTCTTATCTCTTTCTTAGGATGCTGCCGCAGGAGGTGCAGGCGCGGCTCCGTAGTGTTCTGTTCTGTTTGCTAGGCTACTGCCAGGTTCCCACGCCTGACAGGGGCCCCCCTGTGTCTTCTCCCCACAACACCCCCTGCCACTGGATGTTGCCTGAATCCAACCCTGTCAGCTTCTGACTAACTTTCTCCCCAGCCCCTAGTTTTACCAGTGTGAGGAGTGGCCCAATAAATAAAGCCTTTTTCTCCCCCTAGTGTCCGGAGTGTGAAGTGTAATGTGTTCTGGTGATACCTGGTCAGGAGAATTCCTTCAGTGCCATCAGACGTACCATCACTCCCCTTAGTGGCAGAGTGTCATACTGCAACGACCAGATCTTTGGGCGCTGCAATTTCTTTGGGGAATCGAAGCCACATAGCGCAGGAGCTCTGGAATGCCATCAAGCAGGAGAGCGACATTTGGTTTGTGCCAGCGAATCTCCAGCCAGGCATGGTAGTGTGTGACAATGGCCGAAATCTGGTGGCCAAGGTTACAAAATTTCAGAAGTACTCAAGGTTCCTAAGACTATGTTTCCACGGTCAGGAAGCGCTGCGTGTTTGAGGCTGCTTACAGCTGCAGTGTCCAGATGTTACAGCACAGTGGAGGGGATTTTATAAAATCCCGTCTCCACCATGCGTTAAAAGAAGGAAGACCCGCGTAAATGGACATGCGGCACGTCTTTCCAGAATGCAGTATGTCTGTTTACAATGCAGCGACGCTATGTCGCCGCACTGTAAATTTCCCATAGACTAAATGCGGTAAAACTGCATCTAATGATTAGTCATATGCGTTGTAACTGCGTAAATGCAGCTTACTACATGTCTACTAATTTAAATAAGGTCTTACCTGTCACACCACCGGAGGTCTGCATCCTCTGCAGTTCTCGCAATAACTTAGCTTACATCGAGAACTGCAGTGCATGTGACCGGGGATTATCTCAGGTCACCCTAGGCTAGATCTCATGGTCAGCTGACTGTGAGAGCTAGAGTGTAGGTGATCGCCGGAGATCTCCGGTGGTCATCTACAAGCTCTGTGTCAGGCATCCAGATGTAGCAGAGCTGGACTTGTCGTGGGACACTCGTTATTAAAGGACCAGGGAGTATACGGTTGGTTTATTACTTTTTTTTTTTTTCAGTAGGTCGATGGCTTCGCTTGGATTACCAGTGTAATAAAGATGTCAAAACTGTGTGGTGTTTTATTGCATTAAAATAATTTATTCTGCATGTGTGTGTGTTTTATTACCCCTTTACCAACTATAGGATTAGTAATGGATAGGTGTCTTACAAAGGTGACAATAACCCCTTATTACCCAATATGCCACCTCTACAGGGCAGAGCGAAGAGAGAGGCTAAGCACCGGAATTGGCACATCTTACAGATGTGCCAGTTAGGGGCAGCTAGAGGCTGATATTTGTACCCAGGAGGAGGCCAATATCCATGATCACTTCCTAGGCCATGAATTTCAACCAGCAGCTGTCTGCATAGCCTTTCTGGCTATAATTTATAGGGGGACCCGTGTCATTTTTTTTAGGGTCTCACAAATTTAATAGCCAGTTAAGGCTACACAGACAGCTACAGGCTGATATTCACAGCCTGGGAAAATCCATGGGTATTACCCGCTTCCCAGGCTATGAACACCAGCCCACAGTTGCTGGCTTTCCCACTCTGGAATTGAAAATTGCAAGGGAGCCCATGCATTTTTTTTCCTTTTTATAAAAAATTAAACAGATATTGCGTTAAGGCCAGGGTCACACTTGTGAGAAACTCGCACGAGTCTCGCACCTCAATACCTGACACTACCGCCAGCACTTGGGACTGGAGTGTGCACTGCATGTATTTCTATGCAGCTGAACACTCCGGTCCGAGTGCTGACGGCAGCATCGGGTATTGAGGAGCGAGACTCATGCAAGTTTCTCGTAAAGTGTGACCCCGGCCTAACACAGACTTTTTTCTATCTATAAATATATCTATTGATAGACAGATAGATCTATAGATAGATCTATAGATAGATCTACAGTATGTGCGGCACACAGGAAAATCACACTGACAGGTTAGGATATAATAGATAGAAGACACATACACTGCTCAAAAAAAGGGAACACTTAAACAACAGAATATAACTACAAGTAAATCAAACTTCTGTGAAATCAAACTGTCCACTTAGGAAGCAACACTGTTTGACAATCAATTTCACATGCTGTTGTGCAAATGGAATAGACAACAGATGGAAATTATTGGCAATTATCAAGACACATTCAATAAAGAAGTGGTTCTGCAGGTGGGAATACAGACCACATCTCAGTGCCAAAGCTTTCTGGCTGATGTTTTGGTCACTTTTGAATGTTGGTTGTGCTTTCACACTCGTGGTAGCACGAGACGGACTCTACAACCCACACAAGTGGCTCAGAGAGTGCAACTCATCCAGGATGGCACATGAATGCAAGCTGTGGCAAGAAGGTTTGCTGTGTCTGTCAGTGTAGTGTCCAGAGGCTGGAGGCGATACCAGGAGACACGCCAGTACACCAGGAGATGTGGAGGGGGTCATAGGAGGGCAACAATCCAGCAGTAGGATCGCTACCTCAGCATTTGTGCAAGGAGGAACAGGAGAAGCACTGCCAGAGCCCTGCAAATTGACCTCCAGCAGGCCATAAATGTGCATGTGTCTTCACAAATAGTTAGAAACAGACTCCGTGAGGCTGTTCTGAGTGTACGACGTCCACACATGGGGGTTGTGCTCACAGCCCAACTCTGTGCAGGATGCTTGGCATTTGCCACAGAACAGCAGGATTAGCAAATTCACCACTGGCGCCCTGTGCTCTTCACAGATGAAAGCAGGTTCACACTAAGCACATGTGACAGACGTGACAGAGTCTGGAGATGCTGTGGAGAGCAATCTGCTGCCTGTAATTTTCTTCAGCATGACCGGTTTGGCAGTGGGTCAGTAATGGTGTGGGGTGGCATTTCTTTGGAGGGCCGCACAGCCCTCCATGTGCTCGCCAGAGGTAGTCTGACTGCCATTAGGTACCGAGATGAGATCCTCAGACCCCTTGAGAGACCATATGCTGGTGCAGTTGGCCCTGGGTTCCTCCTAATGCAGGACAATGCCAGACCTCATGTGGCTGGAGTGTGTCAGCAGTTCCTGCAAGATGAAGGTATTGAAGCTATGGACTGGCCCGCCCATTCCCCAGACCTGAATCCGATTGAACACATCTGGGACATCATGTCTTGCACCATCCACCAATGTCACATTGCACCACAGACTGTCCAGGAGTTGGCAGATGCTTTAGTCCAGGTCTTGGAGGAGATCCCTCAGGAGACCATTCACCGCCTCATCAGGAGCATGCCCAGGCATTGCAGGGAGGTCATACAGGCATGTGGAGGCCACACACACTACCGAGCATCATTTCCTTGTCTTGAGCCATTTCCACTGAAGCTGGATCAGCCTGTAATTTGATTTTCCACTTTGATTTTAAACATCGTTCCAACTCCAGACCTCCGTGGGATATTAGTTGTGATTTACGTTGATAATTTTTTAGGTTTTATTGTTCTCAACATATTCCACTATCTATCTATATATATAATTGTCTAAGGGTTTTTCTGTCTGTCTGTCCTGGAAATCCTACGTTTGATTGGTCGAGGCCGCCAGGCCTCGACCAATCAGCGACGGGCACAGCATGGTGACGATGATGTCATAAAGGTTGCCTCGACCAATCAGCGACGGGCACAGTCTGCCGCGAATTCGCCTCGACCAATCAGCGACGGGCACAGTATCGACGTAGATGTCATAATGGTTGCCATGGCGACGATGATGTCATAAAGGTTGCCTCAACCAATCAGCGACGGGCACAGTCTGCCACGAATTCTGGAATCGTCATTGTCCATATACTATGGGGACATGCATATTCTAGAATACCCGATGCGTTTGAATCGGGCCACAATCTAGTGTAATGAATAAATATGTACAACTGGAATATTTCATTAAGTGATATCTAGGATGTGGTATTTTAGTGCTCCCTTTATTTTCCTGAGCAGTGTATATAGATGTCAGTGATACACACATACATATACAGCTCTGGCGAAAATGTTCAGTTTGTCTGATTTTTGTCTGATGTAAATTATTCATTTATTCTATAAACTTCTGATAACATGTCTCTGAATTTCCAAGCAATACATTTTTTATTTTTTTTTCTGAAAAGGAGAAATGGTCAAAATTAAAAAAATCCCAGTGCTTTCAGACCTCAAATAATGCAAAGAAAACAAGGTCATAATCATTTAGAAACAGCAATACTAATGTTTTAACTCAGGAGGAGTTCAGAAATCAATATTTTATGGAATAACCATGATTTTTAATCACAGCTTTCATGCGTCTTGGCATGCTTTCCACCAGTCTTTCACACTGCTTCAGGCGCAAAAATTTAAGCAGTTCTTTGTTGGCTTATGACTATCCATCATCCTCTTGATTACATTCCAGACATTTTCAATGGGGTTCAGGTCTGGAGATAGGGCTGCTCATGACAGGGTTTTGATGTGGTGGTCTCTTGATTTTTGCCAGAGCTGTAGATAGATGAAAAGCTGGCAATTCAGCAGTTGTGTAGTGTAAAATCACAGCAGGAGCCGACAGGATAGAAGAGATGGATTACACACAGTAAATAAACATAGAATAGATCGATACACAGATGTCAGTGACATACAATGAGTACAGTGTGGGTGCAGCTTACTGTACATGTATTAAAAGATAATTTTTCTGAAAAAAAATTGTGTGATGGTTTGGAGAGCCATGTCATCTGCTGGCGTAGGTCCACTGTGTTCTACCAAGACCAAAGTCAGCGCAGCCGTCTACCAGGAAATATTAGAGCACTTCATGCTTCTCTGCTGACAAGCTTTTTGGAGATGAAAATTTCATTCTCCAGCAGGACTTGGCACCTGTCCACACTGCCAAAAGTACCAATACCTGGTTTAAAAACAACAGTATCACCGTGCTTGATTGGCTAGCAAACTATGGGGTTTTTTCAACAGGAAAATGAGACACCAGACACAACAATGCAGGCGAGCTGAAGGCTGCTATCAAAGCAACCAGGGCTTCCATAACACCTCAGCAGTTCCATAAACTGATTGCCTCCATGCCACGCTGCATTGATGTAGTAACTGATGCAAATGGAGCCCAGACTAAGTATTGAGTGCATTTACTGAACATACATTTTAAAATCATTTTTCAAACTGGTGTTATAAAATAATCATCAACATTAACAGAATTAAACACTTAAAATAAATCACCCTGTTTGTAATGACTATATAATATATGAGTTTCACTTTTTATATTGAATAACTGAAATAACAACTTTTCGATGATATTCTAATTTTGTGAGAAGCACCTCTAGATAGATAGATAGATACTGTAAACAGATTGAAATTGTAGATAGATATTTTAGATTCTGTAGATGGATGGAAATATGTATAGCTAGATGGACAGAGACAGAAAAATAGATACTGTAAATAGATAAATACAGTAGATCGATGATGCAAATATTTTAGATATATATTCAGTAACATTACCGATGTCATCACTGCTCTCACCGAGGTCTCATGGAGCACAGCTTGACCGGGAGTTACCTATGAAGCTCAGAATGAGACTCCATAGGTTATGTTACAGAAAGGGTGAACATAGTGGTATCGCCATGGATTATGGCGATATGTTGGAGTTGTGGGGGTAATAAATTGGTGGACAAAGGACTGTCACTTTTTATTTAGTTAATTCTTTCTTTTTATGTCTTTCAGGTTGCTATTTTGTGAACTATGTCGGAATTCTTAGACTACTTCGGACCAGTATGGCTTTTTCATTTTTTTAATAATAAATTGGTGAAACAGGATGTCAGGGAGTATTTTTAAAATAAGAAACTCGTATTGTGTGTTTTTTTCTCTCTTTTTTTCTGGACTTACAATGGGAGTGTCTGATGGACACCTCTTCATTACTAACTCCTGAGCTTCATGCCAGTTGACACTACACAGATGACATCAAACCAGGAAAATATTACCCAGACTGTCTGTACAGCAGGGGAATTGGAAAGAGCAGGAGTGAAGTGCCAGAATTGATGCATCTAATGCGCCAACTCTGGGGTGGCTGTGGGCTAGTATTTTCAGGCTGGGAAGAGGACAATATCCATGGTCTTCCCAGCCTAATAATATCACCCCCAGCTCTCTGCTTTACCTTGGCAGGATGCAACTTTATAATATTCAATGGGGAGGGGCACAATAATCTAAACTCTCCCTCTTAGACCGACTCTCTCTGAACTGCTTCCAGAGGACAGTGTGGCAAGCATCGCATCATCGAGTCTGCTATAAACCCGATGGAGTGATGTGGCTAGCCAATCACAGTACCAGTAACGAACATGGCTATGGCATTACTGTGCATGTCAAGCAATTCCTGCATGCTTATTGGCTGTCTAACAGCTGTGAAACATGAAGGCTGGTGGCATGTACACACTTCTCAAAAAGTGACCTGGAGTGTGCCTGCACAAGATCATTTATATCCTCTCAACCTCTTTTTTAGGTTAGAAAGTGAGCATAAATCACACCCCGATAAATTTAGCATACCACGGTTTCTTATCTCGCTGCCACCAATGTAACAAAACAGAAATAGGGTGCACCTCCATTAAATAGTATGCATGTCAATGTATGTACCAGGGTGCCACACCGTGCCTGGAAATACAACATGAGCAAAAAGCAAGAAAGACCAGACCCATAATGGGTGTACACCCCTGTTTTCAATACTCAGACCAAGAAATCAATGATAAAATAGGTGCATCTATAAGATGCGGCAATTCTGGCACTTAGCCTCTCTCTTCCCATTGCCCTGTTGCAGTGGCATATGGGGTAATAAGGGGTTAATGTCACCTTGCTTTTGTAAGGTGACAATAAGCCTGGTTAATAAGGGAGAGGTGTCAATAAGGCATGTCTAAATCATTATTCCAATAGTATGAATGGGTTAAAAAAAATACACACACATTAATTATTTCATTAAAAGACTTTATTCTTAAACACACAGGTTTTCCATCTTTATTACACTCTAAATCAAAGCGAATCCCTCGTTCTTCTGTAAAAAATACAAAATAAAAAAGCAACAATATTGTTGCGTTTTTATTTAACATTGTTTACAGGAGATCGAGGGCTTCGCATGGATTACCTGTAACAATAAAATGGTCAGTGTTTAGTGTTTTATTTCATTAAAAAAAAACTTTATTGTGTGTGTTTATTTAACCCTTTACAAACTATAAAAATAGGGAAAAAGGAAAGAAGATCCATGCTGGAGATTATTTTTTCTTTTACAAACTATAGGATTAGTAATGGATAGGTGTCTTATTGACACCTCTCCATTACCAAGTCGGGTTAATGTTAACTTACAATACAAAAGGTGACATTAACCCCTTATTACCCCATATGCCACCCCTACAAAACAGTGGGAAGATAGAGGCTAAGTGACAGAATTGGGAGTCCACGCCAGTTTTTTTCTGTGAAAACATGCTTTTATGAAATACATACAGGTCCCAAATTTTACACACACAAACTACTAACAGTGTTAGTCACTGACATATATAAATCTAACTGTTCTGCAATTGTTTACTGTATGTAAACCATTTTTTAGTCACAATAGAGTTAAATAAAATAGTTAAACCCATCTACATTAAGGGCAATGTACCACTTTACTAGATAACAGTTCACTATAATGGTGACCAAACATAAATAAAAGGATGATCCCAAAAGTAGTACTTTAAGGTAAAATATTACTTTATTGATAAACAATTAAAACAAAACATTCATGATAAGAAGGGAACTAGATCCTATTAGTGAGGGACTTCATTGCCATAGGGTATTCTAATACATTGGCCACATTAAAAATAAAATAAACATCACTATGCAATTGAAATAGGGTACAGACTCTGATAATGTGCCTTTAATAGTGTGTGAGTTGGCTCCCAACGGTGTGGGAATCAGTAGTCTATCCTCACACATACATAGGATGTTTGTCAACAAGAAAGCAGCTATTAGTACAGGTTGTTGTTGTATAGGTTGTTGGGCAAATCTATGTTTGTCCCTATGTGTCTATATAGGCTAAGTCATGTAGTGACATTGCTCAAAAGTTGTAAATATCAGAAAGGTTGTATGTACCTAATGTCAGCCACATGAAAATCCCTCGACGTCCCTCTGCCTCGAAGCGCGTTTCACAATGCTTCTTCGTGAGGCGTGTCAGGGCAGGGGGGTATACCGGTTTAACTAGTGAGGGCTGCGCAATTAATTGGATATTAAAGAATTACGTAGAAGGATAGTTGCTAAGTATACAGGAAAAGGTTTCCGTACTAGCGGCGCATGCCCCAGTATAATGGAATCTCCGACCTGCTGTACGGATCTAGGAAGCAATGCGGGGTACAGAATATGTCGGTGCATGCATAGGTCAAGCAGTCTCATGTTGTCAATAAGGGGACAGATTGCGGTCACGTGGATGGAAGCGCTAGATCATCTGTGAAGCTGACGTTGGAGCACCGCCGCACAGCTGACAGCTAGCGGTCATCCCTAAAAGGTCCATGATCCACGCATGCGCACCGCTCCAAAAAGTCATATAATGTAAGTATTTGGAATCTCACCAACAAATACTTGCTATCTGGGGAATGAGTGCTAATTAATAAAGGTGTGATATGCTTATGAAGTACTAATGTATGCAAAATACTAGTACAAAGCTAATGAACAGCTAAATAGACGTATTAGTGGGATTAAATTGATAAATATGCTAATTAAAGTAATAATTAATCAGTTGTGCGGCGGTGCTCCTACGTATCCCTTGTTTCAGATGTTGCACATCTCGTATCTTTACAACATAGACAATTGCCTTACGATACGAGATGCACAGCATCTGAAACAACAGATACTGGAAGCCCGTGCTAGCATTTCTTCTGCGGTGTTGCTATCAGTGTGTTAAGAGTGGGCAAAGAGGGTTGCATTGACAATCCAAAACAATCGGCAGCACTTTGAATACATTTTATAGTGGTAATAAGCTTGTAAATAACTCATGAAAAAATAAAGTTACGTTAAAACCAAGCACACCATTGTTTTTCTTGTGAAAATAATAATCAATAAGTTCTCAATAAGTTTGATGTGTCACATGACCTTCCCATTGGAAAAAATAAAGTTGAATCCAAAATGGTTGCCATGGTCACCACCCATCTTGAAAAGTTTCCCCCCTCCCATATACTTGCGTACCACAAACAGGAAGTGGATATCACCAACCATTCCCATTTTATTTAGGTGTATCGATATAAAAGGCCCCACCTTGTATATATACACTGCTCAAAAAAATTAAGGGAATACTAAAATACCACATCCTAGATATCACTGAATGAAATATTTCAGTTTCAAATCCTTATTCATTACATAGTGGAATGTATTGAGAACAATAAAACATAAAAAATGATCAATGTAAATCAAAATGAATATCCCATGGAGGTCTGGATCTGGAATGATACTCAAAATCAAAGTGGAAAATCAAATTACAGGCTGATCCAGCTTCAGTGGAAATGCCTCAAGACAAGGAAATGATGTTCAGTTGTGTGTGCTGCCTCCATATGCCTGTATGACCTCCCTACAACACCTGGGCATGCTCCTGATGAGGTGGCGGATTGTCTCCTGAGGGATCTCCTCCCAGACCTGGACTAAAGCATCCGCCAACTCATGGACAGTCTGTGGTGCAATGTGACGTTGGTGGATGGTGCGAGACATGATGTCCCAGATGTGTTCAATCGGATTCAGGTCTGGGGAACGGGCGGGCCAGTCCATAGCGTCAATGCCTTCATCTTGCAGGAACTGCTGACACTCCAGCCACATGAGGTCTGGCATTGTCCTGCATTAGGAGGAACCCAGGGCCAACCGCACCAGCATATGGTCTCACAAGGGGTCTGAGGATTTCATCTCGGTGCCTAATGGCAATCAGCCTACCTCTGGCGAGCACATGGAGGGCTGTGCGGCCCTCCAAAGAAATGCCACCCCACACCATTACTGACCCACTGCCAAATCGGTCATGCTGAAGGATGTTGCAGGCAGCAGATAGCTCTCCACGAATTATCCAATCCTGCTGTTCTGTGACAAATGCCAATCGTCCTGCATGGTGTTGGGCTGTGATCACAACCCCCATCTGTGGACGTCAGACACTCAAACCATCCTCATGGAGTCGGTTTTTAACCGTTTGTGCAGACACATGCACATTTGTCTCATGCTGGAGGTCATTTTGCAGGGCTCTGGCAGTGCTCCTCCTGTTCCTCCTTGCACAAAGGCTGAGGTAGCGGTCCTGCTGCTGGGTTGTTGCCCTCCTACAGCCCCTCCACGTCTCCTGGTAGCGCCTCCAGCCTCTGGACACTACGCTGTAGACACAGTAAACCTTACCACAGCTTGCATTGATGTGCCATCCTGGATAAGCTACACTACCTGAGCCACTTGTGTGGGTTATAGACTTTCAAAAAAGTGAGCAACACATCAGCCAGAAAGCATTGGTACTGAGATGTGGTCTGTGTTCCCCACCTGCAGAACCACTCCATTATTGAGTGTGTCTTGATAATTGCCAATAATTTTCATTATTATTATTATTATTATTATTTATTTATATAGCACCATTAATTCCATGGTGCTTTACATGAGAAGGGGTTACATACAAGTTACAGATATCACCTTCAGTAAACAAACTAACAATGACAGACTAATACAGAGGGGTGAGGACCCTGCCCTTGCGGGCTTACATTCTACAGTATTATGGGGAAGGAGACAGTAGGTTGAGGGTTGCAGGAGCTCCAGTGTTGGTAGAGGCGGTAGCTTCGGTAGTGATGAGGAGGCAGCGAGGTCAGTGCAGGCTGTAGGCTTTCCTGAAGAGATGGGTTTTCAGGTTCCGTCTGAAGGATCCGAATGTGGTTGATAGTCAGACGTGTTGGGGCAAAGAATTCCAGAGGATGGGGGATATTCGGGAGAAGTCTTGGAGTCGGTTGGATGAGGAGCGAATAAGTGTGGAGGAGAGAAGGAGGTCTTGGGAGGACCGGAGATCACGTGAGGGAAGATATCGGGAGATTAGTTCAGAGATATATGGAGGAGACAGGTTGTGGATGGCTTTGAAGGTCAATATTAGTAATTTGAACTGGATACACTGAGGGAATGGGAGCCAGTGAAAAGATTTGCAGAGGGGGGAAGCAGAGGAGTAGCGGGGAGAGAGATGAATTAGTCGGGCAGCAGAGTTAAGAATGGACTGGAAAGGTGCAAGAGTGTTAGCAGGGAGGCCGCAGAAAAGGATGTTGCAGTAGTCAAGGCGGGAGATGATGAGGGCATGCACAAGCATTTCAGTAGATTTACGGTTGAGGAAAGGACGGATTCTGGAGATATTTTTGAGCTGGAGGTGACAGGAGGTAGAAATAGCTTGGATGTGCGGTTTGAAGGACAGGGCAGAGTCGAAGGTTACTCCGAGGCAGCGGACTTCTGGTACGGGGGAATGCATGATGTCATTGATTGCGATAGATAGGTCAGGTAAGGAAGATCTATGGGATGGAGGAAAGATGATGAGTTCAGATTTGTCCACATTGAGTTTGAGGAAGCGAGAGGAGAAGGAGGAGGATATGGCTGATAGGCACTCTGGGATTCTAGACAGCAGAGCGGTGATGTCTGGGCCAGAGAGGTAGATCTGAGAGTCATCAGCATAGAGGTGGTACTGGAATCCATGGGACTTTATGAGTTGTCCCAAGCCAAGTGTATAGATTGAGAAGAGTAGGGGTCCTAGAACAGAGCCTTGGGGGACTCCAACAGAGAGAGGGTGGGATGAGGAGGTAGTGTGGGAGTGGGAGACGCTGAATGTGCGGTTGGAAAGGTACGAGGAGATCCAGGATAGGGCGAGGTCTTTGATGCCAAAAGGAGGAGAGGATCTGTAGTAAGAGGCAGTGGTCAACCGTGTCAAAAGCAGAGGACAGGTCTAGAAGGAGGGGTACAGAATATTGTCCATTAGCTTTCGCGGTAAGTAGGTTAGTGATTTTGGTCAGGGCTGTCTCAGTTGAGTGATGGGGCAGAAACCAGATTGTAGATTGTCAAAGAGCAAGTTAGATGAGAGGTGGGAGGAAAGTTCAGAGTGGACGTGCTGCTCCAGGAGTTTGGAAGCGAATGGGAGCAGTGATATTGGGTGATAGCTGGACATAGCAGTTGGATCGAATGTTGGCTTTTTGAGGATAGGCATGATTGTGGCATGTTTGAAAGCAGAAGGGAAGGTACCAGAAGATAGTGATAGGTTGAAGAGGTGGGTTAGGGATGGGATAAGTGTGGTGGTGAGGTTGGGGAGGAGGTGGGATGGGGTCGAGCGCACAGGTGGTGAGGTGCGATTTGGAGAGGAGACAATTAGGCACCCCTTCGGTGCTGTTGGATAGGGAGGTTATGGGGTTTGGGCATTGGTCTGGTATACAAAGGGGTTGTGGTGGTTGAACAATGAAGACTTGCCATGTCTGGTCGATCTTATTTTTAAAGTGTGTGGCAAAGTCCTCAGCAGAGATGAGGGAGGTTGGAGGGGGTAATGGGGGGTGGAGGAGGGAATTAAAGGTTTTGAATAACTGGGATTGTAGGATAGGGAAGATACGAGGGTTGTGAAGTAGACCTGTTTAGCAGAGGTGAGAGCAGATTTAAAAGTGAGTGTTGCCTGTTTGAATGCAGTGAAGTCGTCTTGCAGGTGTGTTTTCTTCCAACGCCGCTCCGCAACCCTGGACACTTGCTGGAGCTTTTTAGTGGTGTTATTGTGCCAAGGTTATCTATTGATACATCGCACTCTGCCATTTCCATCTGTTGTCTATTCCAGTTGCACAACTGCATGTGAAATTGATTGTCAAACAGTGTTCCTTCCTAAGTGGACAGTTTGATTTCACAGAAGTTTAGAAGTTCTATTTACTTGGAGTTATATTCTATTGCTTAAGTGTACCCTTTATTTTTTGAGCTATATATATATATATATATATATATATATATATATTTATTTTTTTCTATGTGTATATATCAACTCTATCTTTTCAATTCTTAAGATGTCATTGTGATTTGGTGCGAGTGCTGTGCGATTTTTTCTCGCACATATTGACTTACATTGGCGAGTCTCAGTCCGATTTTGGCTGAGAAAAAACTCGCAAATGAGATGTCACCTATTGAATAACATTGGTTCGAGTGCAATCCAATTTTTTTTTGGATTGTACTCGTCCATTTTTCTCGCAAGTGAGTATGAGCCCTTATTCTGATTTTTGGGAGGTAGAATGAACAAATAGAGAGCAGTAGAATAGTTCTTATTTTTATTTTTGCGCAGTGTAAGTGATCAGGTGGATTTATTCTTTGGGTCTCCAGATTCTGAGAGCTGTAACTTTTTTATCTTTCGAACAGAGCTGTATGAGGTCTTTTTTTGTGTGACAGATTTATTAAATACCATTTTTGGGCACATTTTTTATTGCTTTTTATTCAGAGATTTTTCACAGAATGAACGAAAAACAATGCTGTTCTTTTTTTTGTATTTTTCTGCACCGTTCACCAAGCGGTAAAAGTGATAAGACTAATTTGTTCGTCGGGTCGGTAAGATTACAGTGATACCAGATTTATATTTTGTTATGCTGTGCTATTTTTACACATTAAAAACAATATTTTACAAAACTGAATTTGTTTTTCATCGTCCTATTCTGAGAGCTGTAACTTTTTTTTATTTTAATTGCCGAATGAGCCATATTAGGGCTTCTTTTTTGCGGCACAGTTTGACTTTTCATTTATGCTATTTTTTACATGTGACTTTTTGATTGCTTTTCATTTGTTTTTTTGTGAGTCACCATGATGGAAAAGCTAGTTTTTTGCCAAGTATTTTTTTTTTTACGGTGTTTGACAAACGGGACAAATAACATGGCAGTTTTAAATAGCAGGTCGCTACGGACACGGCAATACCAATTATGTATACATTTTTTGTTTACTTTTGTTTTGTCATAAACGCTGCGTTTTGAGTGGCAAAATGGTTTTTTGGGATTTGTGCGTGCTTTTTTTATTACTTTTTTTACATGTTTTATTTTACTTTTCTTCACTTTTTTTTTTTAACTTCATATCACTGTGGGATATGTATAATTTTTACTTTGATAGTTGGTCTCCTACACCCCATTACTTGACAAAGTCTGTCAGTGTCTCTCTGACACAGCCTGTGAGACCCAGCTTATAACACGAAAATATGCCTAGGAGTTTTTTTCCGACTTTGTCTTTCTAGGGAAAAAAACATTGCATTTTACAGTACCAGAGAATGTGATTTCTAAACTCTCAATAGCAAGTTTCATTTTTTTGTCAATTCTTTCAGTTTTGTAGTGTTTTTCACCCATTCAAATGAATGAATGAAAAAACAAAACCATTAAAAACGCTGCAAAAACAAGAGTATTGTATGCAGCGTTTTTCCTGCTACCACTCTGGATTAAGGGGAATTGAATCAAATGTTGCAAAAATGTAATGTGTGAACATGCCCTTATCCTGGTTGTGTTCTAGTGGGAAATAAAATAAAACGTCATATTATCATGGAAACATAATTCATTCTAGGCAGCATCTATTTGTGCAGAAACGCCTGATTAAGATTCTGTCACAAGATTCCATGATGGCATCACTGATGATGGTCGGCTATTATGACATCACTGATGATGTCAGCTATTATGACATCACAGAACACAGTCACTACTTATAGAATGTACACAGTGTCACGGGTGCCATTGTTTGGCTCTATAGCTAGTGTACTGAGCGCTCTTACAGTTACTCGCTATGGCTGACTATCTTCTAGATAATTTTCAGGTAGACGCACTATGGGAGATTATTGCCAACCATAACCCCGACACTGCGCTTCTACCACCCGATGGCGTCCTCAGCTTCACTCACCGGCTGGTGATGGGGCTGATAAATGACTGCCTGACCAAGCACTACCGAGGTCGTTTAACGTCAGTATATCTGACAGATTTACTTCAGAACATCAAGACATTAGTACAGCAGGTAAGTGGCGGACACTCCGCCCAAAACTTCTCCATAATAATAGATAATAATACCGGGATAGAAACTATGGAGTCATTGTATCTGCAGAAAGAGGAGCAAATGTCACGTACAATGGCCGCCTCCATTGTGCCCTTTCTCACCTCTTGATTTTCCTTTTTATTTCTTTTCTATAGGCTGAAGACAGATTTCAAAATGGCGATTTGTCTATTATTAAAGAACTCGCCCAAAAAGTCCTGTCTGTCGTGGAACGTCCAGCCCGCTCATCGGAACGCCTGGTAAGGACCCGTCTTCTTTATCACACGTCTTTGTTTTCTGATCTCCTCCAGATCACTGTCCGATATCAGAAGATCTGGTGTTAGATCTTACCGGCCTCCCTGTCAGCTCCTGGCAGGCACAGCATATTAATGGCCGCTAGTCTCTCCTGTGATGGCAGTCTGTATTCTGCTGATGTAGTCACAGCTCAGTGGCGGGAAGTCTGTATTTCCACCTCTCTCGAGCTCTATTATCTTCCTGATTATAAATGCTGCAGCTGAGATAATAGACGATATTATAGAAATGTTGTGCATACAAGCCTCTAATACAGTATTGACTTGTGGAGAGGAGCTGCAGTGTAAAGGAATCCCCCCAATACTGTAATGAATGAAGTACTAGATGTACCCATGATATAACGAGCGCAGGTAACACGGCTCTGGGATCACCGCTCAGAGAAGTCGAAGTTCACACTGGACGTTTAATTTTTCTATCTTAATCCACCTAAATGAGAGACATCATCAAGATGGCGCATTATCTGTATAGTTACAATTGCTGCATCTGTAAATGCAGGTTTATTGCTTCCTGATTTATGTATTTGGTGCTTTAGTGAAATCTTCCACATATTAAATATATATATTATAACTATTAGGAAACAGCAGAAGGCGACACCAAAGATGGGCAAAATCTACACCCGGAAATAATCCCTGACCCTAATAGGAGTCAGCTGGAACTGACCAGAGATCTGATCACAGGTATGATGATCATCCGAGCTTCTATCGGAAATATCCAGATATTATAGAACAGGGAATAATGGTGGATTTACTCTACTCCGTTAGCACGTTACATGTGAAGTACTGGTCTGACTGTCCCTCTAATGAAAGCAAGTCTTTCTTTAAGAAATCCAATATTTCAGTCAGGAGAAAATCGAACGTAGAAGCCTGGATGGAAGTGCACTGAGGGCGTGGAAGACAATGTCTGAGTGCAGTGACACGCCCCCAGTGCACTTACAGGATAATTTGCATATTGCTGCTCTGCTTGAGCGCTCTCTTTCCATCACGCACATGTACAGTGAGGACAATAAGATCCTCACATTTAGAATCCCCATTTACAGACATCCCTCCATTTCTCTGTTATATTGCTGTATTATACATGTAAGGGCTCATACCCACTTGCTGGAACGAAAAAATTGGACGCAAACTATGCGATTGCCATGCGAGTTCAATGCGATTTTTAATCGCACCATCCGTTTGACATCCGTATGACATCCATATGCAATGCGCTTTTTATCTCTGCAACTATTTTTTTTACAATCATTTACAGTGTTCTATGCCACAGAATGGTAAGGTATCTGTAAAAAACGGATGGAAAACGGATGGTCCGTATTCTGTGCGTTTTTTCTCTCGCACCCATTGACTTGCATTGGCGAGATTTCAGATTTCGGCTGAGAAAAAAAAAAAAAAAAAAAAAATCACAAATGAGATGTCTCCTATTGAATAACATTGGTCAGAGTGCAATTTTTATCGGATTGCACTCGTGCGTTTTGCTTGCGAGTATGAGCCCCAAGATTCATATCTTCTAATACATTTTATTTCTTCATCATTTTATCACTATTTTAGATACAACTGTAGTGGCGAATTCTAACAGTGTAATCTGTGAGATCCCGGAGATACAAGAACCTGCCGCTGTAAGTATCATAGAGGGAGATGTCTTCATATCACCAGATCATCGGGTGGGAATGCCCCTCCAGTATTATCCCCCATATTTCTAAATGTAGATGACACTATTGTGTTAGATAATAGCACTTGTGCTAAAGGGAATTTGTCACCAGGTTTTTGCTACCCATCTCAGAGCAGCATGATGTAGGGGCAGGGACCCCGATTCCAGCGGTTTCACTTACTTTACTGGGTGCAGCAGTTGTAATAAAATCGCTGTTTCCTCTGCTGCCGATCTAGCAGAGCTCGGAATGCTGAGTCATGTATAATCCCGCCCACACCACTGATTGGAAGCTTTTGAGTACAGTATATGTGACTAGGGAGAAATCTGCCAATCAATGGTGGGGGCAGGGTTACACTGAGCAGTAGGACTATGTGGCACAATACCAGTCCTGTAGTGATAATCTCTTGCTGATAATCTCTTTTTGAAACAAGTTTTTTTGTTAGGAAGTTAGAAGTTAGATGTGTTAAAAGCTGACCAACGATTTCTCATTGTTCCAACAAAATTTACAAAACCATTTATTAACCCTTCAGATGCTCCACAGGAGAAAAATTAAACTTTTTTTCATAAAGATTTTAATTTAGACCCAAATATATTTATTTTTGCAAAAAATGGAGCCCCAAATTTGTTGTGCAATTACTCCTCAGCATGCCAACACCCCATATGTGTCATGACGACATTGGGTTACCATGACAATGATTGGACCCCGCAATAAAGTCATGGTGGCTCTGATTGGGGGGCATAGGGGGCTCCTTCCCTCTGCCTGCCATCTAAATGCTGCGATTGCAATCATTTAGAGGTTATACTGCCGGGAGTGGTGACCCCCAGTGGCGATCACTCACACACAGCCTCCTGTGAACAGATCACAATGACCTATGTATACTGCATTGGTCAGGAATTCCTTCCTGACTATGATGTATATATACTAAAGGGGTTAAACACTGATTCTAATAAAACAACACACAGCCTAGTAAGTGACACATCGCTGGAATCAGGATTTCAGCCCCTATATCATGCCGTTCTTAGATTACATATAAAAAAAAAAACCTGCTAACAGATTCCCTTTAAAGACAACCTGTCACCCCCAAAATCGATGGTGAGGTAAGCTCATCATCATCAGGGGCTTATCTACAGCATTCTGTAATGCTGTAGATAAGCCCCCGATGTAACCTGAAAGAGGTGATAAAGAGGTTAGATTATACTCACCCAGGGGCGGTTCAGGTCCGATGGGTGTCTCAGATCCGGCCGGCGCCTCCTATCTTCATTCCATGACATACTCTTCTTGTATTCACGCCGCAGCTCCGGTGCAGGTGTACTTTGTCTGCTCTGTTGAGGGCAGAGCAAAGTACTGCAGTGCGCTGGCGCCGGAAAAGGTCAGAGAGGCCCAGCGCCTGCGCACTGCAGTACTTTGCTCTGCCCTTAACAGGGCAGACAATGTACGCCTGCGCCGGAGCCGTGGCGTGAAGACAAGAAGAGGACGTCATCCTATGAAGATGGGAGGCCCCGGACCGGACCTGAGACACCCATTGGACCCGGACCACCCCTGCGTGAGTATAATCTAACCTCTTTTTCTCCTCTTTCAGGTAACATCGGGGGCTTATCTACAGCATTCCAGAATGCTGTAGATAAGCCCCTGATGAAGGTGAGCTTACCTCACCATCGATTTTGGGGTGACAGGTTCCCTTTAAGTTTCCATCTGTGATCTTCCATATTATTCAGCACTGTACAATGATTCTGGTATATTACGTCCGTGTCTGCGGAGCGTTCTGCTTGTATCGTCCCTTACGTTCAATCACTGTAAATCAGCTGGGACATAATATTGGAGGAAGACGTTTTCGTATCTGGAGCTTTTTTCTTGCAGCTTTTTTTATCTGAATATCATTTCTTATTTTTTTTTTATAGAGCGTGATCGAATCATTGATCCCAGCGAGAAAGCCACAATTAAGTGACTTTAAAATATCCAAACTGATTGGCAGAGGAGCTTTTGGGTGAGATTTCTGTTGGTATAGTCTTCATTCCCCAGGGTTCCCTATGACAATGCTTCTGCCTCTGTGCGCTACTATTAAGCATTATCATAGGGAAGCGATCCGAGTCCCCATCACTGATCATATCTAAGGGCTCATACTCACTTGTGAGCAACTCGGATGAGTCGCGCATGTTAATACCCGGCATTCAGGAGCGGAGCGTGCGGCTGCATGTATTGCTATGCGGCCGCACGCTCCGATCTGAGTGCCGGGTATTGATGTGCGAGACTCATCCGAGTTGCTCGCAAGTGAGTATGAGCCCCATTTCTCACTATTCAGCTCATTTATATACAGCTGAGCAAACTGATCTATAACAAATGAAAATGGAAAGGCCTGTGCCCACTTTGCAGATTTGTCACATTTTTTTCATGTTTTGTCTGCCCTGATTTGTCATAAAACCTGAGGGATTTCATGATGCCAGAAAAGTGAATGAGATTCCTGAAGCCTCATGCACACAATGCTTACTTTCCCTAGCAGATTTGCAGCAGATTTACATCTTTCATCATCTCAATTTTTTAAGGCTATGTGCACGCGTTGCGGATTGGTGTGGTGATTTTTCCGCTTTGTTTTTGCAAAATCCGCTTGTAAACTGCATTGCGGATTACCCACGGATTTACCGTGGTTTTTGTGGGGTCTTTGTGAGGATTCCACCTGTGGTATTACACCTGCGGATTGCTATTGAGGAACAGTTGTAAACCGCTGCGGAATCCGCACAAAGAATTGACATGCTGCGGAAAAAACACCGCTGCGTTTCCACGCGCTTTTGTCCGCAGCATGTGCACTGTGGATTTTGTTTTCCATAGGTTTACATGGTACCTTACAACGCATGGAAAACAGCTGCGAATCCACAGCGTCAAATCCGCTGCAGATCCGCAGCAATATCCGCAACGTGTTCACATAGCCTTAGCCTTTTTTCTGCAGATTTCATACATTATAATAAGTGGGGGGAAAGTCTGCAACAAAAACGCAAGTAAAAAAAGTGACAAAACGCGGCTATTTTACTCATCGTTTTTCCTGCCTAGATACAGATATGGTGTAATAATGTCTGCTGCAAATAATTAATATGGGGACGCTCTCTTAAGAAAAGGGATTAAAATAATATTCTAGTCACTTGTTCTAGCCCCTCATGTGTTCTTATGCTGCCACCTCCACCAGAGCCTCCCTGTCCTTCTTAGTGGACTTTGTGTATTTGGGGGCTCCACTATGGAGCTGATGAGAGTAATTGGCTACACATGGTCACGTGAGGATTGACATGATATTGACATCCATGGCATCCGCACCCACAACCTCCACCACGACCATGTGAGTCCAATCACTGGCCTCAGCAACAGAAGGGAGCGCCAGACCCACCAAAGATTGGCACAGAGGATGGGGAACTGCAGTGATGGACAGGTGAGAGCCAAGGACAGGTGGGTATAACGTGTTTCATTATTTTTTAACTACTTCCATCCCCTCCATTTAGTATGCCTTGAGGTATGGGAGGAGCATAAGAAACTTCTTCTTACAGCAATTTGAGGAATTTCAATTTGGATGAAATATTCTTTGGACTGAATCATATCTTCTGGTCAAATACTGCGAATCTGCCCTAGAAGAATTGCTATAGATTCGCTCATCTCTCATGTGACATGGGTGAGGGCGCCCCAAGAGACATGGCACTGTGCAGATCTCCTATAGTTGATCTACGTAGTGCTTTTTTATGAATTGCTAGAAATGTATTTCCAGTGATGGCCGGACTTCAATAATTAGTACAGAAGATCACATAATGACTTGTATAGATGGGCTGTTAATAAGGATTGATTATAAACCATGGATTGTCCTTCTCTGCAGGGCCATCCACTTAGTGCTCCATAAAGACTCACGCCAGATGTTTGCAATGAAGAAATTAGCCAAGAGGAACCTGCATGATCCAAAAAGAGTGAAATTGGCCTTTCTGGAGAGGGACATCTTAGCATTCTCTGATTGTCCCTTTGTGGTCTCCATGCTCTGCTCTTTTCCAACTAAACTCCACCTGTGTATAGTCATGGAGTATGTAAGAGGTAAAACATGTCCATAATATTATATTGAATCCATGTCTGCTTGCATCTTATCACTGCTCATATCATTTTGATTTGTCCAAGTGGTTGGTTATATCCCCACAGATCATTTACTATAGGTTATATATTACCAAGGTGCCCAGAAATATACTGATCTGTGTACAGGATTGCTATGGGGCCCATGAGTCAAAGTGGGCAAATCATCATACTGATTTGGGGGATGATATAATATAAACAGCGCAAAATGGACAAAAACAACAACATTGATCTCTCCCACATGCTCATAGCCATGTGTCAAAAAGTGGCCATTAGGGTATGTGTCCACGATCAGGATGGCCGGCGGTATCGTCGGAGCGGCTTAGCCGCTCTGCGGTAAGCCCCGCCCCCTTTCTGGGACGCGATGATGCCGGATGTGTTCATAGCACACATCCGGCATCATCGCTCCCCACCATAGGGCCCTGTGCTATATCTTGCGGCGACGCAGCGTCGCCGCAAGATATACGGACATGCTGCGATCTGAAAAGACGCGCAGCATGTCCGGAGTCGCAGGGCCGCCGCGTGCGTGTTACCACGCATAGTGGAGACGGGATTTCATTAAATCCCCTCCACTATGCTGTAACATCTGGACGCTGCATGTCTGACGCTGCGGCTCTATGCAGCGTCAGACACGCAGCGTTTCCTGCACGTGGAAACAGACCCTTAGAGAGATCAATTACCACAAAATGGAACACTCCAACTACCAATTAGCTAAACCAGAGAAAAAACACTCGGAGTATACGTGCAATTTAAAATGTATATAAATACATTTATTATTCCATAGAAAGATCATGTACAAAATATTGAAACAATCAATTAATGCATAAAAAGTAAATACAGCAAGGGAGACTGAAGAAAACACTGAAAATAACCGGTGGCAGCCCCTAGAAGAATCTGCAAATATTACATCATAAAGTGCCAACAGTGCATGTCACAGCAAGGATTTTTGGACCGGGTATTAAATGACTGAATAACCTAGATCCCACAGTGGGGATAAAGTCCGAGTGTAACACCCTAAATGCCAATCCCGGTTCCATAGACCAGGGGTGTCAAACTGCATTTCTCAAGGGCTGCAAAGAGGTCATGTTTTCAGGATTTCCTTGTACTGCACAGGTGATAATTTAATCACCTACACACAACATGATTACAGCACCTTGTGCAATGCTAAGGAAATCTGGAAAACACGCATGGTTTGCGGCCCTCGAGGATCCTGCAGATTCCCAGGGGTCGCCACCCACGCCCCAAATTTGGGGGATGGTGGGGTCCATGATACTGAGTGCTGGGGATGTTATGTCCCATAATAATGGGTGGTGGGGCTGGTGGGGGTCATGATATTTATTGGTGGGCTGGTGAGGGCCATAATACGGAGTGGTGGGGTTCATAAAACTAATTTGTGTGGCTGTGGCGCCATAAAACTGAGTGGTTGTACTCATAGGGGCCATAATACTGAGTGGTGGGTCTCGTGGGGGCAATAATACTGAGCGGTAGGGCTGATGGGGACCATAATACTGAGTGGTGAAGCTTGTAGGGGCCATAATACTGAGAGGTGGGAGCCACAATATTGAGTTTGGGAGCTGGTGAGGACAAATATACTGAGTGGTGGGGCTGGTGGGGGGCCATAATATTTAGAGGTGGAGCTGGTGGGTATCATAGTACTGAGTGAAAGGGGCTCGTGCGGTCCATCATACTGAGTTGGGGGCTCGTGGGGGGCCATAATACTGATGGGGGCTGGTGGAACCGTAATATTGGTTGGAGGGCCGGTGAGGGCCATAATACTGAGTGGTTAGGATGGTTTGTGCCATAATACTGAGTGGTGGGGCTGGTGAAGGCTATAATACTGAGTAGTGGGCCTTCTAGGGGCTATGATACTGATTAGAGGGCTGGTGAGGTTCATAATACTCAGTGGGTCTGGTGGGTACCATAATACTGAGTGGGGGGCTGTTGGGGTCCACAATACTGAATTGGGTGCTTTTGGGACAAAATACTGTGTGAGAGGCTATGGAAGACTGTATATGCACCCATATTGATTTGCAGACTGAATGCCCCTATACTGAGTGGGTTCCTCATACTGGTTGGTGTGCTGTGGGGGGTCCCTATTCTTTGTGAGAGTCCTTATTTTGTGTTGGGTTCCAAATTCTGTGTGAAGGGCTGTGGGGGCCATCATACTGAGTTGGGACATGTGGGGGGATATATTTATATTGTGTGAGGATCTGTGTGGGCCATTATATTAAGTGAAAGGACTGTGGGCGCCATCATACTGAATAGGGGGCTGTGGCTAGCCTCATAATGAGTGGGAGCATCATACTGACACTGAACATGTGGGGTGAAACTGTAGGAAGGAGAATTCACTGCTGGGATACCATACTCAGTGTGGGTGGGGGCACTTTTGGGAATATCACACTTTAAAATTGCCATTTAAAGTATCGTATTGCTGGTGAGAACACGGAGGGGCTTCAAGATAGACAGGAAATAGAATTTTACTTTTATTTTATTTATTTTTTTAGGAGGGGCCTAATTAAAACTTTATGCTGCCCTGTGATATTTATGTATACCACAGTCTGTAATCTCCCCTTTATGCCATGACATGTGATATCACTTTATGGTATTAGTTACATGGACCACATTTCACCACTATTTTAGACTAATATTATGTGCACTATACATTATATCTGTATATTTTCTGTTCTGCCAAATATCGCTGCTCACTTTTCACTATTCGTCACCGTGATCTGCTTTATAAACCCTTCACCGCTCATATTTCCTTTTTTCTATAGGTGGTGACTGTCAGACCCTTCTAAACACCAGGGGTCGTTTACCTGTTCCCTTGGCCCGCTTGTACCTTGCAGAAGCGGTTGTAGCTGTAGAATACTTACACAGCTATGGTGTGGTGCACAGAGACCTGAAGCCAGAAAAGTAAGTGCCCCCTGTAGTGTAATAAAGGGGGGGGGGGAGGAATAATTTATCATCATATGGCCTGTATGGGTAAAACCATCTTTTCTTTCACAGCCTCCTGATAACATCTGCTGGGCACATTAAAGTTGCCGATTTTGGAGTTTCAAAAGTTGGTCTCATGATATCAAAAAACAACATCTACAAGCATTTAGCAGAGGACATCACCAAAGAGTTCCGGGACCATGAGGTCGGTATCACTTACAGAAAAGCAGCTTATTCTTTTCTAATCTCATCACAATATTGTTTCTTCTCTACGTTCTTCATTTCTAGAGAACTGTTCCACTAATATTTCATCTTCTGTCATTGTGTTTTTATGGCGACAATGTGTCATAATTATGGTATCATGAATCTCATCTCTTTCTTCTGTTGGATTCCAGGTCTTCGGCACTCTCCATTACTTAGCCCCAGAGGTCATCCTGCAAAAAGGCTATGGAAGAGCTGCTGATTGGTGGTCACTGGGGATCATACTACATCAATTTCTTATGGGATTTGTACCATTTAAAGGGAAATCCCAAAAAAAGATTATAAAAAAAATTTTCACTGGTAAGTAGAATAATCCGATTATTGGTTTGATTGGTTACATTGGTTTAGTTATTTCATTTTCTTAAACTTACAGTCCAATAAAGATGTTTTATTTTCTGCAATTCTCTATATAACAGGAGTCATAGCTTGGAATTATAATCCCGTTCCTCCCTTTGCTGCTCAAAGCCTCATCATTAAACTGCTCAGAAAAGATCCTGTATATAGACTTGGGACAGGTAACAGTTTACTTATTTCACCTAGGACATATCTCTCACGTCCATAAGAATCAACACTTCTTTATCAACTCACTCATTTCTAAATCTCCGAAATATGACTTTCAGTATATTTCTATTACGTTTGCTCAGTTAGGTCATTAGTTCAGATTAAGTGAAACAATTCAGATATGGAGCAGTCTCTGACAATATCTGCAACATTTGTGCTTTGTCTTTTCCAGCAGGAGCATTTGAGGTCAAGAATCATCCATTCCTGATTGACTTAGACTTTGACAGCCTTCTAAGTCAACAGTCGGAGTACGTTCCTCAGCTTGCGTCAGACGTGGACATAAGCTCCTCCATCAGTAAGAAGAAGGAGACAACATCTAGACTAAGCAGCTGTTTGTCTCGTTTAGCATAATTTCATAATTGGAGACAATTGGTTCCTATTAATATTATGGATAAATAGTGACTGTCTTTAACTGACAACCTCTAATAATACTTCATTACCTAGGTCTTGTAGATGACTCTGATATAAACAATCATCTGCTCTCGGGGGATGACAATCAGAGCTTTAATTTCCAAAACTTTACATCTTCTTCTGAAAGGCTTTCTAAAGTAAGTATGAGAACAATAAATCCAAAATATGTAAAACAAATTACTTTTAAAAGTAAAAAAAAAGTATTTAATATCTTCTTGTCCGCATTTAGCTATATACCACCGCTACCAGGAAGATGACCAATGAGGATCCCAAGTCTCCTCCAGAGTGTGCGCCAGCATCCAGCACCAACATCTCAGAAATGTAAGTAGATTATAGGGTCAATTCTTAGAGCTCCAGGCGGATATATGGGCACAACCCCAAATATAGGACATAAATACCATAATATCAAACGCAGCATCCATCGCCCCATGATTAGCAGTCACTGTGCTTTTGGCTTCAGAAACGGCTCGTACTAACATCCCATAATTGCAGCCAGTCATGCACTTTTAGTGCAGCCCACACTGTATTTGAGATGTAGTACTACATGCCAGCCATTCTTTGTAATCGTTTTTCGCTCTGCTCTACAGAAGGTCGTTTTGAGAAGAAACCTTCCCCACTATAGCTTTCATATGTTCTAATAGGCCTTATAGTTGGTGTTAATCTAGTGAGATAACCATTTTATATTGTATTTACCTGTGATTTACACGTTTTTCTTCTTCTAAACAGACAGAAAGAATCTTTTCCTGTATTTATTAGAGACAATGCTATTACCAGCTTGCCATCCTTGTGCCCACTGTCAGGTTTGTATATGTCTACAGCATAAAAAAATGAAGTAACTTGAAATTCATGGTCCCGGATGAGAAAACTCCAACGGGGCCCCCAAATATTTTAAATCTTTAATAGCAATAGTCTTTTTCTATAGGCCAAAGGGACTTTTAGGGCCCCCTATGATCCAGAGCCTGGGTGCCATTGCAACCCCTGCACCTCTTGTAGTTACGCCCCTGTCTCCTATGTTTTCCATGCTTCATGGATCCCAATTATGTAACCCACGGGTCCATACTCTATCTCTGTTTCCCTAATTTTGAACAGTTTTCCCAGATAGCCAAATTTGTAGGAGACAGGACTAGAACAATTCTACTACATACAGGAAAGAAACAAAGTAGATCTTATAGGAATATATTGTTACTAAGGGTTATTTTTTCTTTCTGATCAGAAATTCCAGTTCACAAGGAAAGAAAATCTTCAATATATTGGAGTATAGAACCACAAAACTCAAACAATGAAGAAAAGTGGAATAAGATACAAGGCAAGTGTGAGAATCAGCTCTATGTTCTGTGATGCCAATCAATGAGAATAGATCACATGGAGCAGATGTTATTAGAGATGGGATGACCTGTGGATGTTTGGGTCTGTGGGGTTCTGCCAAACTTTATAAAAAAAGGTTGGCTTGGGTACCAGAACGGTACCCGAACGTGATCCCGAATTTGGACAGTTCAAACTCCATTCAAGTGAATGGTGGTTCCAGCGTGTGTGACAGCATGGGACACACCAGCTCTGACCGGAGGAAACCATTTTGAAGTTACCACTGGTCAGAGCCCAGGGCATTGCGGACCGCTGCGGATTCCCACGCTGTTACACAGAGGACAGCGTGTGAGCCAGCAGCTGTGACAGATAGTGAAAAGGTTACCGTTGGTCAGGTGTCAGCTGATAACTACTACTGTCATCAGCATAACCGGCTCTCGCTGATGAGTGTATTCACCAGAAGGTGCCTGTGCATAGTAAGAAATATGTCACCAAGATACATAGTGAGAGCAGTGTGTGTGTAGCTTAGTGTACATTTACATAATGAGAGCAGTGTGTGTGTAGCTTAGTGTACATTTAACTAATAAAAGAAAAAAATTGGGTGAGGTTTCCCAAATTTTTAATACCCAGCTGAGGGGGAGCAGACAGCTGGGGGCTGGTGTTATTATTCTGGGAAGAGGCTACCGTATATACTCGAGTATAAGCTGACCCGAGTATAAGCCGAGACCCCTAATTTTGCCACAAAAAACTGAAAAAATGTAATGACTCGAGTATAAGCCTAGGGTGGAAAATGCAGCAGCTACTGGTAAATTTCAAAAATAAAAATAGATACCAATAAAAGTAAAATTAATTGAGACATCAGTAGGTTAAGTGTTTTTGAATATCCATATTGAATCAGGAGCCCCATATAATGCACCATACAGTTCATGATGGACCCCATAAGATGCTCCATACAAAATACGCCCCATATAATGCTCCATACAGTTTATGATGGCCCCATAAGATGCTCCATATTAAAATATGCCCCATATAATGCTGCACAAATGTTGATTATGGCCCCATAAGATGCTCCATACAGACATTTGCCCCATATAATGCTCCACAAATGCTGATTATGGCCCCATAAGATGCTCCATAGAGATATTTGCCCCATATAATGCTGCACATGGCCCCATACAGATATTTTCCCCATATAATGCTGCACATGGCCCCATACAGATATTTGCCCCATATAATGCTGCACATGGCCCCATACAGATATTTGCCCAATATAATGCTGCACATGGCCCCATACAGATATTTGCCCCATATAATGCTGCACATGGCCCCATACAGATATTTGCCCCATATAATGCTGCACATGGCCCCATACAGATAGTTGCCCAATATAATGCTGCATATTGCCCCATACAGATATTTGCCCCATATAATGCTGCACATTGCCCCATAAGATGCTCCATAGAGACATTTGCCCCATATGCTGTTGCTGCGATAAAAAAAAAAAAAATGACATACTCACCTCTCAGGGCCCCGACACTTGCTATATTCATCGGTCCGCGTTCCACCGACAGCCGCCGCTGTGTCTTCCCCGTCCTCTACACTGACGTTCAGACAGAGGGCGGCGCGCACACTAATCGCGTCACCGCTCCCTCTGACCTGAGCCTCACTGCACAGGATGGGGAAGACACAGCAGTGGAACTGGGAGCAGGTGAATATCGCGCACTGCATTATACTCACCTGCTCCTGGCGCGGTCCCTGCACGTCTGTTCCCCGGTGCCGGCAGCTTCCTCCTGTAGTGAGCGGTCACATGGTACCGCTCATTACAGTAATGAATAGGCGGCTCCACCCCTTTGGGAGTGGAGTCGGGTCAATATTCATTGCTGTAATGAGCGGTACCATGTGACCGCTCACTACAGGAAGAAGCTGCCGGCACCCGGAGAACCAGGGACGTGCAGGGACTGCGCCAGGAGAAGGTGAGTATTATTAGACAGCTGCCGCTCCCCCTCCCCTGCCGACCCCTGGGTATAACTCGAGTATAAGCCGAGAGGGGCAATTTCAGCCAAAAAAAAATGGCCTGAAATTCTCGGCTTATACTCGAGTATATACGGTAGTATTCATGAAGCTACTCAGTCTAGTAATATCAGCTCACAGCTGCCTACATAGCTTTTAGTGGTTATTAAAAAGGGGGCATGCCCCCAACAATTGATGTGGCATCTCCTATTTTTAATAAACAGCAAAGGCTAAGCAGACAGCTGCATGCTGATATTAATAGGATGGGAAGGGGTCATGGATATTTGCCCCTCCCAGATTAATATAACCAGCCCTCGGCCAAACCAGACAAGGCACATCAATTAGATGATTCAATTCTAGTGCATAGCCCGGCTCTTCACACTTGTCCAGGTGCGTTAGCAAATGGGGTAATGGTTTTAGGGTTGATGTCAGCTGTACAATGTCCCCTGAGATCAAGCAAAGGGATTAGTAATGGAGAAGTGTCTCAGATACCCCTATTACTACCCCTGTAGTCAAAAGCAATAAACACACACAGAGAGAAAAGTCTTTTAATTGTACATTCTACATTTATTTGTAAAATGCACTCCTCAACAATTACCCTCTTTTATTAATTTATTATGTGTAAAAAATAGAATAATCCAAAGAGGTCAGCCGTAAATCCATCCACCGTCCCACGACGATCTCTGACTCTTTTACATTTTGGGTGCAGTGCTGAGCGAGGACAATCACTAATGTGACCGCTTGGCAGGGCAGCAGGAACACAATGACAATAGCGTATGAATCCAGCTGCTACAATGAGCGCTGACATTAGTAAGCTTATCTGGGATCTTTGTGGAACATGGGATGGATTTACGGTGGACCCTTTGGATTGTTTTATTTTTTTAAGATAATAAATGAGTAAAAGAGGGTAATTGTTGGGGAGTGCTTTTTACAATTAATTGACTTCTCTCTGTATGTGTATATTGCTTTTGACAACAGGGGTAGTGATAGGGGTCTCAGAGACACATCTCCATTGCCATCTCCTGTGCTTGGTGTCAGCAGACATTTCATAGCTGACGTCAACCCCAAAATATTACCCAACTTTACAAAGCATCAAGGCAAGCGGGAAGAGCTGGGCAAAGCACCACAATTTTTAGGCTGGGGAGCACCAAATATCAATGAACCTTCGCAACCTGAGAATACCAGCCTTCAGCCATCTGCTTTACCTTGGCTGGCTGCCAAAAATAGAGGGGTCAGACACCACCACAGCTTATTTAATTATTTATTCAAATAATAATAAAAAAAAAACGGTGTGGGGTTGTCACATGTATGATGGCTGACAATGACCCCTGACCTCAGTATGATAAGATTCCTCTGCTGTTTGGCCACAGTGACCCCAAAGTAGAATCATGTAATAAGTTGTCCCTTTACTTACATTATAGATACAATGCAGATCCTATAAGAATATATTTTTACTAAGGTTTTATTTTTACTTTCTGATCAGAAAATCCAGCTCATGAGGAAAGCATGCCATCTATATATTTCAGTATAGAGAATCAAAACTCAGAAAATGAAGAAAAGGAGGAAAAGAGACAAGGTAGGTGTGAGAATCAGCTCCATGTGGAGCGCTGTCAGTCAGTGAGAATAATTCATGTGGAGCAGATGTCAATGGGATTGTCATATGTATGATGGCTGACAATGATCCCTGACCTCAGTATGATAAGATTCCTCTGCCGTTCGGCCACAATGACCGCACAGCAGTATCATGTAATATTGAGTTCCATTACTTACATTATAGATATAAGCCAGATCCAATAAGAATATATATTGTTACTGAGGGTTTTTTTTTACTTTCTGATCAGAAAATCCAGCTCATGAGGAAAGAATGTCATCTATAAATTTCAGTATTGAGCAACAAATCTCACAAAATGAAGAAAAGGGGGAAAAGAGACAAGGTAGGTGTGAGATTTAGCTACATGTTATGTGCTGTCAGTCGGTGAGAATAATTCATGTAGAGCAGATGTTCTCTGTTCCTGATGGGATTGTCATATGTATGATGGCTGACAATGATCCCTAACCTCTGTATGATAAGATTCCTCTGCTGTTCGGCCACAGTGACCGCACAGTAGTATCATGTAATATCGAGTTCCACTACTTACATTATAGATTTAAAGCAGAGCCTATAAGAATATATTGTTACTGAGGTTTTTTTTTTTTACTTTCTGATCAGAATTTCCAGCTCAGGAGGACAGAAAATCTGAAAGAAAATTGAGTATAGACCAAGAAAACTCAAAAAAGAAAGAAAAGAGGGGAAAGAGACCAGGTAAGTGTGAGAATCGACTCCATGTTGAGTGTTGTCAGTGAGAATAATTCATATGGAGCAGATGTCAATGGGGTTGTCATATGTATGATGGCTGACACTGATCCCTGACTTCTGTACGATAAGATTCCTCTGACGTTTGGCCAGAGTGACCTCACAGTAGTATCATGTAATATGGAGTCTCACTTAGATTATATTTACTTCTCTTCTCATAGGTTACCGCCTCCGCCGGATCTTATCTTCCTGCCGGCGTGGATTATCCAGGGTTGCTCGTGTATTTGCATGTTGTTGCGGTTCCCCCACCGCCAGCTAAATGATTGGAAACCTCCACATCCAACACCGTGGAGTAGAGCAGATCCACCATCACTGCTGTACCTGTATAGAAGGACCTTCACCAGCTTCCTGTGGTCTTCTCACCATTACAATTGTACCGGTGAGATGTTATGCCTCTATCACCAGGCTCTGCTGTATTCACTCTGCTTGCCTAACTTGTCTTTTACTGATCACCTGGTATCTGACCCCGGCTATCTTACGGACTATGATTTTGTCTAGTGATAATGTAATTAAATATATATTATATACTTAATAAAAAAACTAAACCTTTTACTGTTGCTCTGATACCTTTTCATCTTGATCTCACAATTAATTGTATCTTCTTGTTACTAAATGCATTTGTCATTATCCTGAATGCCGCAAATCAGGCTCATATTTCTGTCCTGCATCTACAACGATGCCTCCACTCTGTACCAGTCATTGCATTCTCCCACAAAGCTCTCCATAGTACTGCACTGTCCTACAGCTCCTGACATATGTCAGTCTACTACCATATCTACACTCCAATTAGCTAGGACTAACATCCTCCAAAATCAGGATGTTCCACTCCCACGTCCATGACTTTCTGTGCTGCACCAACTCTCTGGAGTGCACTACTCCAGACTATCAGTTTAATTTCCCATATCTATGGATTTAAGTGTGCGCTAAAAACAGATAATCTTCATCAGGACTATTAAGTCATCTCCCTATTTTAAGTTTTGCTGACAGCACTCAATAGCACGTAAAATGTGTACATCTATAGATATTGGCTGGTGACCTATTCATGCAGTTTTAACTCCTTGAAGATATGAAAACAGAACAACATCACGTTACTAGCAAAGTAATGGAGGGGAGATATGCATCACTGTGGTTGTTAGCTTCACTGATATGTAGGAAAATGCTCCAGCACACAAAGTGCCGAGAGGGGTTAATCGGCCATGTTTATGGCTAGGGTGAGTGAACAGCTGTAGAATAGGTGGAGTCGAGAGGATAAATACACATCATTCTGGGCATCTAGTGTTGGTCATACCTGGAGGTGCAAGCTCCAGGGCTGTGTTTTCATGAAAAGAAAAGCTGAATTTTTATTATAGTTTATACCTGATCCGGCGGATCCATGGAGCAACATACACTAAACATAGACTGTGCCATACAGCATGTTCTTGTTTTCCCATTAGGCCAGAAAGGCTGTGTTTGCTTTGATAACGGCGCACTGGTTTATGCAGTACCTTTAATAAATCAGTGGAATTTTTAAATAACAGAGTCAACCTACTAAAGGAAATTTTCTGGACACCTGGACTCAAGTTCATGGACAGTGTCACAGTGTTACCGAAACAGGGAAGAACCAGAAGACTGCAGCATCTGATTGCTCTTACCTCTGCGTTTAGAAGGACTTTTCCTTTGTTTTAATGGGGTTTATTTCTTTTGGCAGAACAGGGGTTAATCGGCCATGTTGGAAACTCTGAGCTCTCAGCGGAGGTCAGTTAGCCACTCCCAACCACTTTATAATCTGGGTCCTGATTCAAATCCATGCCAGAGCTAGCATTTGCAGCATGGCTAAGGAGGAGAGGTGTTCATATGAGGAGTTTTGTAGGAGTTATCTGTGACTGTTGTGTGGTTTGTAAGTGTAACAATTCCCTTCCCTTCTCTACTTTGGTTTCTTCCCCATCCTCCATTCCCCGATGCATTCCTCTGTTATATGTGAGTGAATATTTGTATGATTGCTATTTTCAGTTACCCTTGATTGTGTTGCCTTGTTTGTCGGGTTGGTGTACTGCGGTGCACAGTAGCACAGTATTTATTATTATTATTTATATAGCACCATTAATTCCATAGTGCTGTACATGAGAAAGGAGTTACATACAGAGTAATAGATATCATTTATGGTAAACAAATTTACAATGAGACTGGTACAGAGGGGAGAGGACCCTGTCCTTGCGGACTTACATTCTATTTCTTCAATTTTCTTACTGTTGCACCAACAGTTGTCTCCTCACCCAGCATCTTACTTATGGTTTTGTAGCCCATTCCAGCTTTGTGCAGGTCTATGATCTTGTCCCTAACATCCATAGAAAGCTCTTTGGTCTTACCCATGTTGTAAAGGTTAGAGTCTGACTGATTAATTGAATCTGTGGACAGGAATCTTATTAAAGTTGACTATGTAAGACAGCTGTCTTTAATGCAGGTAACGAGTTGATTAGGGAGTGTCTAACTGGTCTGTAGGAGCCAGAACTCTTCATGGTTGGTAGGGGATCAAATACTTATTTCTCACTGCAAATAAATTTATATACAGTTGTGCTCAAGAGTGTACATACCAAAGCAGAATTTTTGCTTCCTTTGCCTTTTTTTCAGAGAATATGAATGTTAACACTAAAACTTTTTCTCCACTCATGGTTAGTGGCTGGGTGAAGCCATTTATTGTCAAACTACTGTGTTTTCTCTTTTTATATCATGACAACCAAAAACCTAAAAATGGCCCTGATCAAAAGTTTACATACCCTGGTGATTTTGGCATGATAACATGCACAGAAGTTGACACAAATGGGTTTGAATGGCTACTAAAGGTAACATGCTCACCTGCGACCTGTTTTCTTGTAATCAGTGTGTGCATAAAAGCTGAGTGAGATCCTGGGATCCAGACAGACTCTTGCATCTTTCATCCAGCCACTGACATTTCTGGATTGTGAGTCATGGGTAAATCAAAAGAATTGTCAAAGGATCTACAGGAAAAGGTAGTTGAACTGTATAAAACAGGAAAGGGATACAAAAAGATATCCAAGGAATTGATAATGTCAGTCAGCAGTGTTAAAACAAATGGAAAATCAAAGGCTCTAAAAACAAAACCACAGTCAGGTAGACCAAAAAATAAAGTCCACAACTGCCAGGAAAATAGTTGCTGGATAGGGCAATGAATTCAGTTGCCCATAGCAACAGACAACAAATGCTGAGGGAAAACTGTAAGACTAAGCCACAGGATTTTAACCAAGTTTCTTTTGTCACGGAATATAGCCCACAATTTGCAGAAATTAAAAATATATCCCCATGTTACAAACCTACCTTATCATATAAGATTTTCTGCTAAAAAGCACCCACTTTAGGGGATGTATTATTGCCAAGTTTATATCTTAATAAAGATGTACCAACAGAGAAAACTTGGCATAAGCAACATACCAATGGTTGTTATAAATGCTGACTTATGTATATGCTGTGACTATTTGGATAATACTAATGAAGCACTACTAAGAAATCTTAAAAAATTAAAAAATATATTACCGTATTTGTAAGACGCACCAGACTATAAACACACCCCAAATTTTCAGAAGTAAAATGGGGGAAAAAATTAATGCGTCAAATGGAGGTCCACCTTGCTCTCCGAATTCAGCTTACCCTGGGGGGGGGATAGGTAGCTCTTGTGGAGTGGGGTCACGGGTGATATTTGGTGGTCTGGCGATGATATGACCCAGACTGGTGCAGCAGGTTCGACTGTGTTCAGTGATGCGGGGGTTCCGCCAAGATTTTGTGAAAGCCCGGAGCCCCCGAACATCCATTGTTGTGATGCAGTGGTCTCTGGGAAATCCCATCCCAGGTCAGTGCTGCAGGTTCGGTGGTGCGGGGGCTCCAGCAACATTTTGTGAAAGCTCAGAGCACCTGCACTTCCATTGTCTCGATGCTGTGGCCTGCGGGAAAATGGCCACTGGAGGTGGCGCATACGCAGATTGGGATCTTGGCACCGAAATCTTGGGAGACGCCAAAGCTCCCACACCACCGAGCACCGCCGAACCTGCCGCACGAGCCTAGGATGGGAATGAGATCATCGCCCTGCAGAGTCGGACCACAGCAAGAATCGCTCGACTCCTGCTGCCCCGTTTTTTCGCACTTTTTGGGGGAAAAAAGTGCATCTTATAGTCTGAAAAATACGGTAATTGTAATAGCACCTATGTAGTGTACTTATTGTTTGTCCTGCGATATTCAATATGTGGGATGTACCACTGATCAATTAAAAGTAAGGATTAGATGTCATTTTTCAGATGCCACAGGTAAAAAAGTATTTAAATAGCAGCTTCTAAACATTTTTCATTACAACATAGTGGGAAAACACCTATGTGTAGAGCTATTAGACTAGAAACAGTCTTCAAACCTTTGAGGGGTGGAAATCACCATAAAAAATGAATTATTAAATAGAGACTCTTGGTGGATCTATACTCTGCAAACAAGAGCCCCTTTGGGGATGAACATTAAGCAAGATCAAACACATCACTATGTATAAATAATTATAACTGAGTTTAGTTGGTCCATGAGAATTTAATTCCAATTCATTATACCATTACTATATTATGTCCTTTGCTTTTAATTTATGCACATCTCATTATGTGAAAGTTTTTAACCCCTTTCTGACATTAGACGTACTATCCCGTCGAGGTGGGGTGGGCCCCTATGACCACCGACGGGATAGTACGTCATATGCGATCGGCCGCGCTCACGGAGGGGGCGCGGCCGAGTGTCAGCTGCCTATCGCAGCTGACATCCGGCATTATGTGCCAGGAGCGGTCACGGACCGCTCCCGGCACATTAACCCCCGGCACACCGCGATCAAACATGATCGCGATGTGCCGGCGGTATAGGGAAGCATCCCACAGGGAGGGGGCTCCCTGCGGGCTTCACAGAGCCCCCCGCAGCAACGCGTTGTGATCGCGTTGCTGCGAGGGTCTCCTACCTCCTTCCTCGCTGCAGGCCCCGGATCCAAGATGGCCGCGGCATCCGGGTCCTGCAGGGAGGGAGGTGTTATGACCTGGTGGTTAGGAGCACCTGGAATGACCTGATAGTTAAACCTCATACAGGACTAGCTCTGGGATGTGGGAGCTCTGCTGACCGCAAGCCCTAATCCTATCACACACACTAAAAATAGCCGTGGAGCGCTCCTGACCAGACCTAGGCGCCTCGTCACAGCCTAAGAACTATCTAGCCCTAGAGATAGAAAATAAAGCCTACCTTGCCTCAGAGAAATTCCCCAAAGGTAAAGGAAGCCCCCCACATATATTGACTGTGAGTAAAGATGGAAGTCACAAACGCAGAGATGAAACAGGTTTCAGCAAAGGGAGGCCAGACTTACTAAATAGACAGAGGATAGGAAAGGTAACTTTGCGATCAGCACAAAAACCTACAAAAGACCACGCAGAGTGTGCAAAAAAGACCTCCGCACCGACTCACGGTGCGGAGGTGCCACTCTGCATCCCAGAGCTTCCAGCTAGCAAGACAAAATCATGATAACCAGCTGGACAAGAAAACAGAGAACAAATAATGACTATCAGGAACTTAGCTTCTGCAGAAAAAGGCAGGTCACCAGAGAGATCCAGGAGCGAACTGAACCAATGCAAAAACATTGACAGCTGGCATGGAGTAACGATCTGAGAGGAGTTAAATAGAGCAGCCAACCAAAGGATAAGCCACGTGACCTGTGTAAGGAACCTCAGAAGCAGCAGCTTCACTCATAGCCACCAGAGGGAGCCCATAGACAGAACTCGCCGAAGTACCATTCACGACCACAGGAGGGAGTTCGACAACAGAATTCACAACAGGGAGGTGGCTTCACAGAGCCTGCTTAGAGCAGGCACTGTGAAGCCTGCAGCACTGTAAGGCAGATCGATGATCTGACAGAGTGCTGTGCAAACTGTCAGATCACCGATCTGTGATGTCCCCCCCGGGACAAAGTAAAAAAGTTAAAAAAAAAAATTCCAAATGTGTAAAAAAAAAAAAAAAAAAAAAATTCTAAATAATGAAAAAAAAAAATTATTATTCCCATAAATACATTTCTTTATCTAAATAAAAAAACAATAAAAGTACACATATTTAGTATCGCCGCGTCCGTAACGACCCGACCTATAAAACTGTCCCACTAGTTAACCCCTTCAGTAAACACCGTAAGAGAAAAAAAAAATGAGGCAAAAAACAACGCTTTATTATCATACCTCCGAACAAAAAGTGGAATAACACGCGATCAAAAAGACAGATATAAATAACCATGGTACCGCTGAAAACGTCATCTTGTCCCGCAAAAAACAAGCCACCATACAGCATCATCAGCAAAAAAATAAAAAAGTTATAGTCTTGAGAATAAAGCGATGCAAAAATAATTATTTTTTCTATAAAATAGTTTTTATCGTATAAAAGCGCCAAAACATAAAAAAAGATATAAATGAGGTATCGCTGTAATCGTACTGACCCGAAGAATAAAACTGCTCATCAATTTTACCAAACGTGGAACGGTATAAACGCCTCCCCCAAAAGAAATTCATGAATAGCTGGTTTTTGGTCATTCTGCCTCACAAAAATCAGAATAAAAAGCGATCAAAAAATGTCACGTGCCCGAAAATGTTACCAATAAAAACATTAACTCGTCCCGCAAAAAACAAGACCTCATGACTCTGTGGACCAAAATATGGAAAAATTATAGCTCTCAAAATGTGGTAACGCAAAAAATATTTTTTGCAATAAAAAGCGTCTTTCAGTGTGTGACGGCTGCCAATCATAAAAATCCGCTAAAAAACCCGCTATAAAAGTAAATCAAAACCCCTTCATCACCCCCTTAGTTAGGGAAAAATTTAAAAAAGTATTTATTTCCATTTTCCCATTAGGGTTAGGGCTAGGGCTAGGGCTAGGGCTAGGGTTAGGGCTAGGGTTAGGGTTAAGGCTACAATTAGGGTTGGGGCTAAAGTTACGGTTAGGGTTTAGATTACATTTACGGTTGGGAATAGGGTTGGGATTAGGGTTGGGATTAGGGTTAAGGGTGTGTTTGGATTAGGGTTTCAGTTATAATTTGGGGGGTTTCCACTGTTTAGGCACATCAGGGGCTCTCCAAACGCGACATGGCGTCTGATTTCAACTCCAGCCAATTCTGCATTGAAAAAGTAAAACAGTGCTCCTTCCCTTCCGGGCTCTGCCATGCGCCCAAACAGTGGTTTACCCCCACATATGGGGTATCAGCGTACTCAGGACAAATTGTACAACAACTCTTGGGGTCCAATTTCTTCTCTTACTCTTGGGAAAATAAAAAATTGGGGGCAAAATTATAATTTTTGTGAAAAAATATGATTTTTTATTTTTACGGTTCTGCATTATAAACTTCTGTAAAGCACTTGGTGGGTCAAAGTGCTCACCACACATCTAGATAAGTTCCTTAGGGGGTCTACTTTCCAAAATGGTGTCACTTGTGGGGGGTTTCAAAGTTTAGGCACATCAGGGGTTCTCCAAACGCAACATGGTGTCCCATCTCAATTCCAGTCAATTTTGCATTGAAAAGTCAAATGGCGCTCCTTCACTTCTGAGCTCTGTCATGCGCCCAAACAGTGGTTTACCCCCACATGTGGGGTATCGGTGTACTCAGGACAAATTGTACAACAACTTTTGGGGTCCAATTTCTCCTGTTACCCTTGGTAAAATAAAACAAATTGGAGCTGAAGTAAATGTTTTGTGAAAAAAAGTTAAATGTTTATTTTTATTTAAACATTCCAAAAATTCCTGTGAAACACCTGAAGGGTTGATACACTTCTTGAATGTGGTTTTGAGCACCTTGAGGGGTGCAGTTTTTAGAATGGAGTCACACTTGGGTATTTTCTATCATATAGACCCCTCAAAATGACTTCAAATGTGATGTGGTCCCTAAAAAAAATGGTGTTGTAAAAATGAGAAATTGCTGGTCAACTTTTAACCCTTATAACTCCCTAACAAAAAAAAAAAATTTTGGTTCCAAAATTGTGGTGATGTAAAGTAGACATGTGGGAAATGTTACTTATTAAGTATTTTGTGTGACATATCTCTGATTTAATTGCATAAAAATTGCGAAATTTTCAAAATTTTCGCCAAATTTCTGTTTTTTTTCACTAATAAACGCAGGTAATATCAAAGAAATTTTACCACTATCATGAAGTACAATATGTTACGAGAAAACATTGTCAGAATCACTGGGATCCGTTGAAGCGTTCCAGAGTTATAACCTCATAAAGGGACAGTGGTCAGAATTGTAAAAATTGGCCCGGTCATTAACGTGCAAACCACCCTTGGGGGTAAAGGAGTAAACAGGTGATGAATGGTTTATTTGATAGGTTGTAACGAAGCACCTGACCCTAACAGGATGTTACATATATGGTCAATGTTAATTCTATGTGGCATGCAATGACTACGAATCGCAAGATTTGAAACACGTCTGCCCATATATATTATCCCACCTGGGGGTTAGTGAGATTTTGTGCTGAGTGTTATCACCATTTTAAAGCATTTAAAAAAAAAAAAGATTTTTATGGGACAAGTGGAGCAGGATTTTCCTTTACTAAATCGATTACTTTTCCTGCGGCACTACAGTTACTCCATGCTCCAGATCCCGGACATCTAATGGGTGATCTGACTTTCCTTTTTCTATGCATTTGAACTGCTGATGTTACAATTTTATGAAATGTGGAGACTCCAAATTGGATCTCCATCTGGTGGGTTGCCTGTAGTGGAAGAGGTGTCAGAGCCCCATTATACCATTTCTACTCTGAGGAAATTGATAATGTCTGTAAAGTGCTGTAGAATTAATGGTGCTATATACGTGAGTAAAATAAAATAAATTGATGCCACTTTAATGCCCCTAATGTTTGAACTCAAAGTTGGGTCTCCTTCATGTGTCTTGCATGAATTTGGCAGTGCTCTCAGACCACCAGGCCTACACCTGTCACTCATCCACCTGTTACTGATCAATGTTTAAGCTAGAAATGCTGGTACAAGTCGTGTCCTAGGCCTTGTCCCATGATGAAATGTGGCCTGCTGGCTGAACCATGCAATTAGCACAAAGAATTTATGCACTAAAATGTAGCCTGCTTTCTGGAGCACGCTATTAGTACAAACAATTTAGATTCAGAAATGTGGACTCCTGGCTGGAGAAAAACTAGCAGCACTAAATATTTGTATAAATGTCGTCTTGTTTTCGGACCATGGTATTAGCACAAATAATTTATATGCTCAAATGTGGACTTCTGCCTAGGCCATAATATTAACAGCTCAAAATATTTCTCTTCAGAAATGTGGCCTTATATATGGACCACACTATTATCACAGAGAATTTATATTTTCAATTGTGGACACCTGCCTAGGCCAAAATATCACCAGCAGAACATACAGGTGCATCTCACAAAATTAGAATATCGGCAAAAACTTACTTTATAACCTCAGCTTGAAAAAAGGATTTTAAAATCCGAAATGTTGGCCTCCTGAAATGTATGTTCAGTAAATGCATTCAATACTTGGTCGGGGCTCCTTTTGCATCAATTACTGCATCAATGCGGCGTGGCATGGAGGCGATCAGCCTGTGGCACTGCTGAGGTGTTATGGAAGCCCAGGTTGCTTTGATAGCAGCCTTCAGATCATCAGCATTGTTGGGGCTGGTGTCTCATCTTCCTCTTGACAATACCCTATAGATTCGCTATTGGGATAAGGTCAGGCGAGTTTGCTGGCCAATCAAGCACAGTGATACTGTTGTTTTTAAACCAGGTATTGGTATTTTGGCAGTGTGGACAGGTGCCAAGTTCTGCTGGAGAATGGAATTTCCATCTGTAAAAAGCTTGTCAGCAGAGGGAAGCATGAAGTGCTCTAAAATTGCGCTGAGTTTGGTCTTGACAAAACACAGTGGACCTAAACCAGCAGATGAAATGGCTCCCGAAACCATCACTGATTGTGGATACTTCACACTGGACTTGGAAATCAAGGTCCCAGAGACTGGAGGAAGAGTGGAGAGACAGACAATCCAAGCTGCCAA